>NC_083686.1:5239772-5565227 GCF_033118175.1 Dama dama | reverse complement strand
GGCAAAACCACAGCTAATATTGGAAGATCTTGATTTTTTTCCCCTTTCTAAAGGGAAAGAAGTAATAAATAAAACTGGAATGCAAAACCAGGGAAAGTAGGACGAGAAATGGTCTCATACACATTTCTCCTTTCCCTGGGGATGGGTCTTCTCTTTGCTCCCTGGAGGCTCTGAGTGGGGATGGTGCCAATTAAACAGTGTCCAGTCGGACTTCTCAGATGGCACAGCATGTGTAACGAATTCTCCTGCCAATGCAGGACATGCAAGAGACGCGGGTTGCATCCCTGGGTCAGGAAGGTCCCTTGGAGTAGGAAATGGCAACCTGCTCCAGTATTTTTGCCTGGGAAGTCCCATGGACAGAGGAACCCAGCGGGCTATAGTCTATGGGGTCACAAAGAATTGGATGTTACAGCGTGTGTGCACACACGCACACACACACACACACAGAGTTGGCAACAAAACCCAGAGCTGAGAATGGAGAAAATACAGCTGGACGCATCAACTGTCAACAGATGCAATGGGACTTCAGGAAATAAATAACGAACTTCTACTGAGAAATACGTGACTTCTCAGAACTTCCATAACTAATGTCAATGAGGCAATGTTGAAGAGGAGTCTGGATTTAATAGGTCTTTTAATATTTTCACAGCTGGGCCTGCTTGCATGGAGCTGGTGGGCCATTTTCTTAACTAAGGTATGGCGCTGGTCTGACATTAGTTTAACAAGGTAATTATCAAGTGAAGAAGAGCAGCCGCACCGCTGTGAATCTGAATAATAATGCTCATAATTACTGATTTTGGCCCCATCTTTAAAAAAAAAAAAAAAATAGAGCACTATGTACTAAAGCATGTTATAGGAAATACATTCAGGTACAGTGTCTACAAGTATGGGGAACTATTAAAGATGTAATTAGCAGTTTATTTACATAATCAGTCAAACACTGTATATAATTTCTCTTATGGTCCTATTGAAAGGAAGCAAATAAGCGTGGGAAAATTAAATTAGGTCGCAAAGATCCCCTGGAGAAGGGAATGGCTACCCACTACTGTATTCTTGCCTGGAGAATTCCAGGACAGAGGAAACTGGTGGGTTACAGTGCATGGGGTTGCAAAGAGTCAGACACAACTGAGCAATTACCACTAACATTCAGGCAACCTGGAAAAAGTTGACAATTATTATTATTTTAAAGCTTGAAAGTTGAAGTGTCCTAAATGCCTCAGTTGAAAATTGAATAAGTGCTATCGACTTTATCAAATGCTAGCACTCCTTCACACATATGATGTGACAAACATTTCCAAGGAAAGTGTTTCTTGGGCAAATACATCACTCAGGTAATGAACTTCAATCTTCAGAATACATTCAAAGTTTGCATTAATTCTGAAACAACACACAAATAGTCAGCCTTTTACTGAGAAACATCTTAAGTGGTTGATTTTTATCTGGAATATGAGAGCAACATGGAGATAGCATATATGTCTGTGAAGCAATATCCTCTCAAGCATTACTGACTAAGCTTCCGCATAATCTGATTTTAGAACTTCTGTCTTTCCATTGTCGTCAGTATAAGTAACCCATTCTTGCATAGCAAATGATGTGTTTCTCAAAGTTAAAAAAAAAAAAGACAATCAAATTCCAAATCAGACTATTCAAAGGCAGGATTAAGTAAGACACATATATTTTTAGAAAAGTCTTTAAAAAATAATGTAATGCTCTGATTGCTATATATAATATGGGGACTTTGTCTCATGAAAAGGGAGTGGCTTTATCATTAGTCTCCCAGGTGACCTTCTTCCTCCTTCTACAGATCTTCAGAATGATTATTAGAGTTGATTGCTGTCAATTTCAAGTCCTCCTGACTCATTGAAAACCCAAAGATAATGCTGCATCAGGGAAGTTCTCATCAAAGAATACATTAAAGGCAGCACCAACTGGGAAAGGACCAACTTCATAAAAATAAATAAGCACATCATAATGGTTCTGCGAAGTGAATTCTCTTGGAATGAATAATAAAAGCAAAATACATGTAGGCACTAAGTTCTGTAAGCTCCTGAATTTAAATATTCCAAAACAACCACCTTGATTAAACAGTAAATAATGAAACACACCCCAATGGGTGATTTTGTCATGGAACCTCTATATTCTTAATGAAATACACATGAACATTGTTTAATACAGTTGTAGAAGAATGTTAATTTAACCTGACTTCAACAAATGCTTTATTTTATCCCCTTTGCATAAATAAGGTGCCCTCACAACCTGCAGACATAACACAGGAGTGAAGATGGAACTATACACTGGCTTGTGGGGGAGGGTGCTTTCCAAGTCAGCTCATGTCACTAAATAAGAGCTTCACAAACCAGTATTGTACCAAGGAAATAGTGCATCCATTCCAGCTTAACACTGAGTTTTCAAAATGTTTTATGTTGAAAGTAATATCAGTGCTACATTTAGATGTAGACTCTAAAAGTGTGATGGTGAGCATTAGTAAGAACAGGTTTATAGGGCTTCCCTGGTGGCGCAGTGGTTCAGAATCTGCCTTGCAATGCAGAGAACACTGGTCCAACCCCTGGTCTGGGAAGATCCCACATGCTATGGACCAACCAAGCCCATGTGCCACAGCTAGAGAAATGCCCTCATGCAGCAATGAAGACCCAGGGCAGCCATAAACTAATTCATTAATTAAAAAAAAAAAAAAAAAAAAAAACAGGTTAAAAACAGAGGCATAGGGCAGCAATAAGAAAAAAAATCCAGCTAAGATCTGCCAATAGTCAAATCCTAGAAGCAACAGCTCACTAGACTTTCAGCTCCTCCCAGACAAGAACTTTTGTTCATCCATCTTCTTATCACAAGGGCACAGGTAGAGGACACGTGGAAAGTCCTTGAGAAAGGTTAAATAAATAAATAGGTATTTCAACTGCAGTGGTGTCCAGTAAGATCCATTCAATAAGGAGATTTAAGCACGGCTGCTGAGGACTACTTATTCTATGAAATTTGATGACACAATCGGACTTAGCAGGAAGGTTGGCAGGCTGTGTACTGAAATACTCCACTAACCTATGGCCCAAAGCATTAAAGAAAAGGAAAAAAAAGCAGTTGACCCTAGTATTGCAGGTTGGGTAGACACTTTTTTAATTAATTTTTATTGGAGTATAGTTATAATGTTGCATTCGTTTCTGCTGTACAAAGTGAATCAGCTACACAGATACACAAATCCCTCTTTTTTGGATTTCCTTTCCATTTAGGTCACCAGCGAGCACTGAGGAGGATTCCCTAAGCTATACCATAGGTTTCTCAGTAGTTATCTATTTTATACATAGTATCAGCTGTGTATATATGGAAATCCCAATCTTCCAATTCATCCCATGCCCCCTTCACCACCCCCTCCCCCTGCTGGTATCCATATGTCTGTTCTCTACCTCTGTATCTCTATTTCTCTTTTGCAAATAAGATCATCTATACCATTTTTCTGGATCCCACATACATGTGTTAGTATATGATATTTGTTTTTCTCATTCTGACTTATTCCACTCTGTATGATTGTCTCTAGGTCCATCCAGATGTCTGCAAATGGCACAATTAGGTTCCTTTCTGTGGCTGAGTAATATTCCATTGTGTATATGTACCACATCTTTTCTATGGGTAGATATGATTTTCATTTATTGTTTAAAATGTTAAGTCTAAGTCTCAGTTCTGTTTATGGGCAAATTTCCAAATTGCTCTGTGACATTTCTGTTACTCTACAATACAAAATGAGTCACTACAACTAGAGACTGACGGTAGAAATGTATTAAAACATGAGAAAAACTGTATGTGCCGTTAACTGCCTTTGGGTTAAACAATCAGTTTCCTTGGATCATATTGATACTATTTATGAACTTTCTGGTGGCTCAGCAGTAAAAAATTTGACTGCAATGCAGGAGCCCACGGGTTTGATCTCTGACTTGGGTAGATCCCCTGGAGAAGGAAATGGCAACCTGCTCCAGTATTCTTGTCTGGGAAATCCCAGGGACAGAGGAGCCTGGCAAGCTATAATCTATGGGATTGCAAAGAATCAGACACAACTGAGCAACTGAGCAGGCACACACCCTTGATCTCTCATCTGTCCAATTCACAGATATTTATTGAAAACTTAATCTTTGCAAGGTATCGTGGTAGCATATTTCCTGCCACGGCTTTAAAGAACCAAAGGTTTTAGAAGGTTAGAAAGACCCCTTTACCAGTCTGAGTCTTTCTCCTGGAAGCGGTTTTGATCACCTTCTTCTTTATGCCCCAAGTACTTCCGCTTCCACTGTGGGGATGTTATTGCACTGGAGTTAATTGCTTATGTCCATCTCCCTTGTTAAACTGTAAGCTCCTTTAGGCAGGTGATAATACTCACTCATGTGTGCTCAGTACCTGCCCAAGGGCAGCAAAGTCAACTGTGGAGGGTCTGCAATACGGACTTTGGATTCAAATTCAGGCAGGCTTTAGCCTACTGCCCCACCACCCCACCATTCCACCCCACGCCCCCGCTGCTGAGGTGTTTTATTCTTTAGGTAAGACTCATGAGAACAGTTGCTGAATATAAGCAGGGGCAAGGCTCTTGTGCACAACAGGGCCAAGTAACACTCTTAGAGATTTTCCCATATAATGTATAGTGTTCACACTCCATTGGAACTGCTCTGGAATTGTCTAGATTTCACATTTGAGCATGCACTGGGGTCCTTTGGTAGGGTTGCCAGCTTTAAGAAAAAAAGACACAGGGCATCTAGTTAACTCAGATGGTTAGATAAATAACAAGTGATTTTGTAGTATTAATTATGTCCCATGTATTGCATTTGTATACTTAGATTTTTATCTATCGACACTACCTTCAAGATGAGGAGTAAATTGGATGTGAAGAGGGTCAGGTAAGATGTTTCTTAATAGCTTTTTATTGAGTAGAACATTTATCTTCTCCAGCTCCCCAACAATAAATACCAGTAGCATTACCTAACACTTTGATAATGAGAAGTTGGCTCCATTCATCCTGTTACCCACCATGAGAAAGCACCATATTGGTTTGAGAACCACAGGGAGGCAAATGAGACTGGGAATATACCCTTGAAATCAAGAGTCAAGAAATGTACATACCAGTACTCCATAGTTATCACAGTCACACAGTCTCAAAAGTGAGACATCCTTGTCCATTTCTTGGCTAGAACCTCATTTAGACCTCTCAGCCAAGCTCTTGAGAATAGTTATGTCTGACTTGCTTAAGCTGTATAATATTGACAATGAATTATATCCCCATGAGAAAAGATCCAGCACTCCTCCCAGATTTCTTAACAGCTTGACTTATAAAGGGAAAATAAAGTCACCAAATCCTAAAGGTCAATTATAAACGTGATGATAATTATGCTTTCAACTTAAATAGCACTTTATGTAACACCTTTTCTGCCCATTATGTCATTTGATCGTTAGTGTGGTATTTATTAGCAGATGAGCAAATGGGAGATATGCTGAATCTATTGCTATGACCAATTTGCATTTCTTGAGATCATCAATTTGAAACCACAGATGAGAAAAGATTCAGGCTCATCTTTCCCTTCAGAAGTCTGTTTGTTCCTTCATCAGTTGTAGGCTTTCTCTCAGGTCTTTTTTATTAATATATAACTAATCCTAGATTTTGCATTAACATTGCAAGAATATTTTCTCTTTGTGCTACTTAGCTGATTGTGTTAATTGAAGGCAAAAGTTTTTCATAAAATGAAATAAAAAGTCAATGAAAAAAATGGTGATGAACTGCCTTCCTCTCAAGACTACCTACCGCATGATGACAACGCCTGGCGAAAAGCAAGAATTCAGTGCATTCTGAATGCATGAATCAATGAATGAATGAAGGGAAAAATTAACTTAAATAAATGTCTGCTTAAGTAAGTGAACTTAATTTACTCTAAATCTTGCCAGCCCAATAAAGACTTCTGTTGAAAAGGATAACTCACTAAAATCACAATTTCAAATACTAGACCTTTCCAGAAACCCTATAGTGCAGCTCCATGCAAAGGATGGCATCTTCCAGAGTTATCTGAGGCAAAGACATGATGTCATCATGTAACGGAAGTGCCACAAACATTCAGTAATTAATCATCAAGGACCACTCTGAAGAAGTGCATTCTTTCTTCTCAGATTAATTTTTGAATGCAATCACAGTTCCCTTCCTTTCATCTGTTCCTCAGTAAATAAGATATAGAACCCCAAAGTGCCTAGAACAGAGGATGGCACTCTTAGGTCTCCAAACAAAATAAGTGGTGGAAACTTCACCTTCTGCTGGACAAGTGTCATCACTGTAATAGTTTTGGAGTGGGTAGCCATTCCCTTCTCCAGGGGATCTTACCAATCCAGGAATCGAACCAGGGTCTCCTGCATTGCAGGCAGATTCTTTACCAGCTGAGCTGCCAGGGAAGTAGTATTAATGCCAAGCGACTGGCATATCATAGGTTTAACTCATTCTCTTTTTCACCCATCCATTCATTTATCCAAGCAATAAACATTTGCTGTGTTTTTTTCATGGACAGCACTAAGCTAAGGTCAGTCAGTCAATTCAGTTGCTCAGTCGTGTCCAGCTCCTTGTGACCCCATAAACCGTAGCACACCAGGCCTCCCTGTCCATCACCAACTCCCGGAGTCCACCCAAACCCATGTCCATTGTGTCGGTGATGCCATCCAACCATCCCATCCTCTGCTGTCCCCTTCTCCTCCTGCCCTCAATCTTTCCCAGCATCAGGGCCTTTTCAAATGAGTCAGCTCTCCATATCAGCCAGCCAAAGTATTGGAGTTTCAGCTTCAACATCAGTCCCTCCAATGATGTTGAAGCTAAGGTACATGTTACTTAATCTTATTTAACCCCTGATAGCTCAGTTGGTAAGCAATCTGCCTGTAATGCAGGAGACCTTGGTTCAATTCCTGGGTCAGGAAGATCCGCTGGAGAAGGGATAGGCTACCCTCTCCAGTATTCTTAGGCTTCCCTTATGGCTCAACTGGTAAAGAATCCACCTGCAATGTGGGAGACATAGTTTGATCCCTGGGTTGGGAAGATCCCCTGGAGAAGGGATAGGCTACCCTCTCCAGTATTCTGGCCTGGAGGGTTCCATGGACTGTATAGTCCATGGGGTCACAAAGAGTTGGACACAACTGAGTGACTTTCACTTTCCCTTCACTTTCAATCTTCACAAGCATCTTATGATGTTGGCATTCTGATCACGTTGATGTTACGTATAAAGAAACTGAGGTTCACTACCTCATGCACTTAATTTCACACAGCTCTGGTGGAGCAGAGGTTCAGAAGGACCCAGAGTATGGGATTTTGAACTCTACCTCCTTAAATGAAAAAAAAAAAAAAAGAAAGAAAGAAGAGGAGTGAAGAATTTTCAGAAGAACAGAATTACTTCACAGAGGAAGAACCCTTGGACTAATTGGCACACACCTCTCGAGGAAGCTACGGGTCTCTAAAGGCTAGCTACACAATCCTGTGACAAATTTTATTTTCTTGGCTCCAAAATCACTGCAGATGGGGACTGCAGCCACAAAATTAAAAGACGTTTGCTCCTTGGAAGAAAAGTATGACAAACTTAGACAGCATATTAAAAAGCAGAGACATTACTATGCTGACGTAGGTTCGTATAGTCAAAGCTATGGTGTGTCCATTAGTCAGGTATGGATGTGAGAGTTGGATTGGAAAGAAGGCTGAGCATCGAGAAATTGATTCTTTCAAATTGTGGTGCTGGAGAAGACTCTTAAGAGTTCCTTGGACAGCCAGGAGATCAAATTAGTCAGTTCTAAAGGAAATCAACCCTGAATATTCATTGGAAGGACGGATGCTGAAGCTGAAGCTGCAATACTTTGGCCACCTGATGCAAAGAGTCAACTCATTGGAAAAGACCCTGATGCTGGGAAAGATTGAGGGCAGGAAGAGAAGGGGGTGGCTGAGGAAGAGATGGAATATATAGAATCTAGAAAACTGGTACTGATGAACCTATCTGCAGGGAAGGAATGCAGACACAGATGTAGAGAATGGCCTTGTGGACACAGTGGGGGGGGGGGGGGGCGGCGAACGGAGAAAGTCGCATCGGCACATGTCCACTCTTGGGTGTAAGGTGGACAGCAGGTGAGAAGGTGCTGTGAAGTGCAGGGAGCCCGATCTTGCACTCTCTGATGACCTGGAGGGCTGGGATGGGGAGAGGGGAGGGAAGAGAGGGAGGGAGGCCATGTGTGTATCATTATGGCTGATTCACACTGTTGTATGGCAGAAGCCAACATAACATTGTAAAAAAAATTTTTAAGTAAAATATTCTTTAGTTGAAGAATTAAAAAAAAAGAAAATATATAGGTGTACTACTTAAAAAAAAAACACACCCATGTTCATATCCTAATAGTTATTAAGTGTGGTGTCAAAATGTTAATTCAAGGAATGATTTTCCCAGAAACATATTTTTAATCATGTAAGGTGATATTGCAGAAAGAAAAAAAAGTGGGGGGAAATGTTTTCAGAATTCCGATATAGCAAGCACAATAAAAACACAGCTGGACAAGGTGAGCCAATATAAACCAGGGGAAAATAAAAGAAAGCAACCAGAGATAGGCGAGCTACTTGGGCCTTATAGAATTTCTCTACCTTAGGGGCGCACATCCAAATACACCTCACATAAAAGCATGTATTACAAGACAAAACTGAAGAACTGCGTCAATGTTGCACTGCCAGCAGAATTTTCAGAATAAAAGGGAAATAAGAAAAAAAAAAAAGGAAAAGGGAAGTAAGATGTGTAGAAACTGCTCCACAGAGGGGCTGATGTGCAGGTCTTCAAACATCTAGTGGGAGTTGATGACTAAGGAAAACAGCACGGAGACTGACGGCATGTCCCCAAACAACTTTCTGCTTTTGGACAGTGAAATAAACGAACCCCCAGAAGCCACAGAGGAAACAAAAGTAGTCTTCGGCTCATGTGACTATAAAGGTGTGTGGTCCTGCCAGAGACCTTTGCTCTGGAAGGAAAGTGGCACTCACTATAATATGAGTTATAAGATGGCAAATTACTGGAACCTGTCACCCTCAAATTACAAACAATATATAAAGGATGAGCGATGACTGTGTTGTTGCCCTCGATCTCAATCTAGACGCCGAGGTACGCTCATTGGAATTCAACTGAAAAACAACAGCTGTTTATGGAGCATTTTCTGTGTGCTGAAAACTCTGCTAAGAAATTTACATGCGTCATCTCATCAAACCCTTGCTTTTGCAAAGGAGGCTGCTGATGCTTCAAAACTGACTTGGACCAAATCACACAGGTAGTAAAAAACAGGGTGGCTCAGTGGTAAAGAATCCGCCTGCCAATGCAGGAGACGCTGGGGACGTGGGTTTGATCCCTGGATTGGGAAGATTCCCCTGGAGAAGGAAATGACAACCAACTTCAGTATTCTTGCCTGGAAAATTCCACGGACAGGAGAGCCTGGCAGGCTACAGTCCATGGGGTCCCAAAGAGTCAGACGTGACAGAGCATACATTCATGAACTCTGTCCAAATGAGTTGAAGCTGGGATAAAACAGCTTTATAGTAAAAGACAAAGGTGGGTCTGAATCCAGGTATCAGACCCAGAACTCCTGCCTGAACCACGCACCTCTCCCTAAAAATAATGCGGAGGATAAAATTTTAAAAAAAAATGGGGGGCAATGAGAAGTGTCCCCAAATAAGATGGCATTTTAGTATTTGCATCTGCCCTCCCCACCAAATTTCCAAAGCAAGGCCAACTTGGACACAGTGTAGAGTTTGGAGTCTTCAGCCCCCAAAGCCCAGAGCCCACACACACTCAGTCGCTCTTCACTTCCTCTCCCACCTCCTCTCCCACTTCACTTACCAGCGATGACTGTGGGTTTTCTGCAGTGGAAAGCCTGAGAGGGGGTGGTCACTTCAATGCTGCATTTTAGCAGGAATTGCCCAGCAAAGCTGGCTGTGGGCTCCCGGCTGCCCAGCAAGCCCTGGGTACCTGATAAGGACTTGACCACGGCAAGCCTCTCCAATGCACAGAAACTGCAGTGACAGCCAAACTGCGCACTGTTATCAGTAATAATAGTGGGGACTTCCCTGGCAGTCCAGTGATTAAGAATCCGCCTTCCAATGCAGGGGACATGGGTTTGATCCCTGGTCTGGGAACTAAGACCCCACATGTCATGGGGCAATGAAGCCCACAGGCTACAACTACTGAGCCATCACTCTCCGGAGCTCATGCGCCACATCTAGAGAAGCCCACATGCCACAATCAAAGATTCTGCAAGCCGCAATTAAGACCTGATGCACCCAAAGAAATAAATAAAAGAAAAGTGAAAATGTTAGTGGCTCAGTCATGTCTGACTCTTTGAGACCCCAAGGACTGTAGCCCACCAGCCTCCTCTCTCCATGGAATGCTCCAGGCAAGAATACTGGCGTGGGTAAGCAATTCCTTCTCTAGGTGATCTTCCCAAGGCAGGGATGTAACCCGGGTCTCCTGCATTGCAGGCAGATTTTTCTACCATCTGAGCCACAAAAAAGCCCTAAATAAATATTAAAAAAAATAATTATAGTGCTGACTGCCACATTGTTCAAATGCTGCAAGGGTCTTTGATCATCTTATCTCCTTTCATTTTCACCACAAGCCAGTGATGGCAGTATTGAGTCCATTCTACAGATAAGGAAATAGAGGTCTGTTTAATTATCAAAGTATAAATTAAGACCCAAGAATGTTCACACTGAA
The DNA here is from genome assembly GCF_033118175.1 of Dama dama. NCBI lineage: Eukaryota > Metazoa > Chordata > Mammalia > Artiodactyla > Cervidae > Dama > Dama dama. The sequence goes on along the minus strand of NC_083686.1, from coordinate 5,554,485 downwards.
CCCTTGTGTGCTTCTATTGTTGAATATATCCAACTGGCTCCCAGCCTCTCCACTGTCTCCATGGAACACAGGAGAACTTTCTTCATGCATCTCTCCCAGCAGAGAACCCTTTCCTGAATGAACTGGGAATCACGTATTTCCTATAGATGAAGAATACAGCCATTGTGACCCTGGATGTTAACCTAGGTCTCTTTAGGGGGTTAACCAGTGTCTTTACCAAAAGTGTCTGTGCTGGTCACCAGGAGCTGGGCAGACTGTGCCCACAGTTCTGCTCCATGCCCAGAAAAGGTGCAAAGGAATAGCAACCCTCTCTTGATACTAACGGTGAGCAGGCAACCTAAGAATGGCCACTCCCGGACAAGATGGAGGAGAAAATCACGCACCACCTTAAAACTGCAAAACCAGCGTGCAAAGGGCTCTGCCATCCCCTTCCTCTTCTCATTTGTCTTCTCTGTCAAATAAGACACGTTATTATTTGCAACTGGTGTTTTCAGAAATGTATGAATTGACAAATCCATATCTTCCCCCTTTGTGGTGGGAAATGAAAGGGTAGGATGGGGTGGGGTGGGGTGTCCTGACTCTGACTTTGGAGGTGGTCAGCCTGAGGTCTCGCGACTCACCAGCTGGGGCTCTGGGGGCCAAGGAAGGGTCCACTTCCAGAAAAGACACTTCAGCTCTCCTGGTCTTTAACCATGGACTTGCCGACCAAGAGGGAATCTCTTCTACCTGGCCCTCTTCCCCATTTGAGAGTCTACCCCACCCAAAGAGAAACCACCTCCCTGGACTGCGGGTTTCTCCAGCTGCTGGGAAAACACCTTCAGGATGGCTCACAAGGCAGCGGCAGGCACATAACCTTAGGCACTGCCCGGCCCGATGGCAGACGTTTTCCAGGGTCCTCTCCTCATCAGCTACACCCCAGTCTTCTAGGAAGACGGCAGCAGTCTCCACCAGCAGTCCTGATCATACCCGACGTGGGGAGGGAGCCCACTCCCATCAGGAGAGTAGGGACCCAGGTGGATGGAGCGAGCAACAGGGGCTTTCTAAAAGGCAGAGCAATGGGACTCAGCTGGCAGGCCAGTGGTTAGGACTCCTCAGTTTCAATGCAGGAGACAGGGGTTCGATCCCTGGTCAGAGAACTAAGATCCTGGATGCCACACAGCCAAAAAATGAATAATAAATGGAAGAGTAATGTATCTTCCCAAACACAATTATTTTCTGAATTATTATATGATTAGGTTTCTCCCTCCCAGTGCAGTTCAGTTCAGTTGTTCAGTTGTGTCCGACTTTGAGGCCCCATGGACTGCGACATGCCAGGCTGTCCATCACCAACTCCCGGAGCTTGCTCAAACTCATATCCATCCAGTCGGTGATGCCACCCATCTCATCCCCCTCCCAACCGTACAACTTAAAATAGATCCAACCACACCCTAAAGCTTATTTGAAAGCCCAGCAGAGCACTTTGGATTGAGTTCTCCCCATTTAAAGAAGTGCAAGACCTCGGTAAGGTCTAGTAAGGTCTTCCCTCTTGGTAAGACCTCAGCATTCTGTTTGGTGGTATAAAATTTTCCCCCAAAATGTCAGTCATTCAATGAGTCTTGTGCCAGTTTCTGTATTAACTTGAGAATTCAGCAATAAATAAAAGCCCCGGTGCACAGAGAAATACCATTCTAATACAGGATGACAGGCAACAAATAAACAAGTAAACGCATATTACAGGATTTACGGTAGCTTCGACATACGATCTATTAGAGCTGAGAGACCCTCTGAAAACAGAGAGATAGGGAGGGAGAAGGAAAAGTTTTTTTTTTCTAGTAAGGGTTAAGCAAACCTCACCTGGAATATTTCTTGGTACTTAGAATGAAAATAATTTGCAGAAATGTCTTACATATACAAATGTAATAGCCGAGTCCTACTTTCTCCCTCAGAAATACACAGCTCTCAGCTCCCTGCAAGGTGTCAAGAAAAGGCTGCAGCCCCCAGCACGGGGCCAGCGTGCGTTTTCCCTGCCCAGCCGGCACAGCGTGCCTGGACCGCCAACGGGTTAAGGTGGCCGCGAGATGCTCGGAGCGCTGCATAAACAGTGTGTGTCAGACGTTCCAAGCATCCTTCATCTTCCCTATCTCCCGGTCCTCGGCTGTCAATCAGCTGTCACTATCCCGCACATCAGCAGCGTGCGCACATCACCCGCCTGTCAGCAAAGCAGCTGATGAGACTCGGCTCCAGACTGTCAATCATCTTTGTTTCTCTCTGCCACTCGGGAAATATTTTGGCTCAGAGAAACAAAGAAGCCTGGGCAACAATGGCTCGTTGTCAGGCAGGCACTCCTGTACGTGCATATAAGATCTTCAACGAGCCCTGATCATGCCTCACCCCCCCCCCAAATGATGTTGGGGTCAGGGGTGGACAGATGGAAGACTGAGAGTCTGTTTTATTAGTAATTCTAGTTCCCTGAGCAGACCCTGATGGATTCACACACACACAAATAAGCACAGGAACATGAAACAATGATAACTTGAAGTTATCTGAGCTTATGCCTCAGAAAAAAAATAAGGCTCGGAGGATGGATGACTGCTTGGTTCGCAATTATTCATCATTGATCAGGCAGGCTTTTGGGGAGAGAGTAACTGCTGGATTGCTGAGTTCATTCATCTCCCAGGGAATTCTGAGATAGTAGCTTCGACTCTCCCACTCTCTGGGGTGTGAGGAGGTTGGGAGCACCCACGCACAGAAAAGCCAGTGAACTCATTAAGTCCCCGGTGAAGTGGGTTTGCTGGTGCTTGCAACAGGCGTCCTTATGTCGAACGTAAAGACATTCCGGAACAGCCCCTTGTCTGGCACAGTAGCTGCCCCTCTCATACAAAATATGTATTGAACACGTCCCCCACCTCTAAAAGCTTGCAATATACAAATCTAAAGAGACGCTCCTGGCTCTGGGCTTCCGTCGAGGAAGCTGTCCTGCTCCCCACGTTTGCCACTTTTGCAAAATCACCATGCATATATTGGCATAATGAATCAACTCATCTTGCAACAGATCCAAGTACTAAGTTATCTAAAGTCCTGTAACATTAAGAAAAAAAATATACTTATTGTACACGAATTGCTTTGCAATACATTTAGAAACCGTCGGATCTTTTCATGGTGTTTATCAAGACTGCTATTACCTATCAATTACCCAAAGCTCTGAACTGACCCGTTTGTGCATACTGTGACTTGCTCCCATTATCAGCTCTGTGTTTGTGACATTTGGGATGTTTTACCCTCTGACAGACAGATCCCTTCCTACTGAGCAACACTGATGTCTGAAAACGCATCTCTCGCTGATCTAACCGGACATTAATTGCTTTCGTGCTGATGTATCTGTGCCTCTCGGTCTTCCAGCATAACTAGCAAATCTCATCTCTGACAAGTTGGCTGAACCTAATCAAGACAGATCAGCTGTTACCCAAGGTGCCATGGGCTGTAATTTGTGGTTCTTTACAGAGTTATCACTCGCTGGAAAGACAAGGAACTATAAATTCTGTCAACAGGAATCCCAAAGTGTGTGTTCCAAGCAGCTGTGGCTTCCCCCGCCCGCAAGAAAACATAGCACTTGTCAAATAAATACTTGAGATAATTGATAAGAGGGGATTAGAAGGATGTGGCTGATACCGACTGTAAGACTTTTTTTTTTTTTTTAAGGAAACTTCAGAAGCAACACGGTGCGTCTGAAGTAGGAGTTGTCAAGGGTATAGAAGGTTTGCAGGGAAGTGAGGGGTGACAACCGTCCACAATTCAGTTCCCACCTATCACTGGGGAACTTGGTTCAGATCTGCCTCACTCTAGAAACAGGCAAATGCCTAGACATCCTAAGCTGCAATGGAAACATCTCGTCGCCCGGTGGCAACGCCTTGATCAGAGGCAGGAGGGCAGGGAATACTATCAGCCTGTCAGCACTTCTATTCTCTGAAGACCCCTGTGGTTTCCTTTCAGGTGCAAAGAAAAAAAAAAAAAAAAGAGGAAATATTAGAGAAAATAAACTGCTTTCTTACTGTATCGCTTTGGTCCATCTTCCAAACAAAATGAAAGGGTTAATGTGGCATCATCTTCAAAAAACTCGGTGGCAAACGCGTCCCACCAGAGGTTGTCGCTGTCCTGCAAAAAGACAGATGATTTATTTAGCAGGTGAGAGCGGAAAATATCTGAGAGGAGCTGAGAAAGGGAAAAAGGCAGAGAAACCCAGTCACTGATGGCTTGGGACTCGGCATATGTGTGTGTGGGTGTTCTGGAGGGAGCGTGGGTGGGCGTGTGGTCACTCTTCAAGTTAATTGCCTCAAATGGGGACCAAATTCCAATTCAATAAATGAGCTAATGCAAAGTGAATGAAAATTAATTCTGGGGAACATATTTGGGGAGATGTAATAAACATAATTTGGAATACTGTGACAGTTTTTAAGAAAAGGGTTTGCAGGTAATGTAAAGTGTACTCAGCCTTTTTTCTCTTTCTTTCACTTTGCTCTTTTAAGAGCCCGATTTTACAAACAGAAACCACAATATTCAATCAGGTTAAGGAGACTACATTTTTTAAAGATAATTTATTAAAAAAAAGAAAAGATTGTGTGTGGCTTGTGGCATTCCTCGATGTAAATATCCCTATGAAAGGATACAGGTATTGCTACCTGGATTTATGTAGAAAGATGAGTTTGTGCACAAGCAAACATTACATACATGGGGACTGTTCTCGAGGATTGGTTTAAGATGACAGGCAATCACTAGCTCGTTATTAAATCAGTTATTAAAAACAGAACAGTTCAGCAGAGGATATATACCGTTGACCTCTATGTTACATTGGCTTCAACACATAAATTTTGCCTCTTATTCACTGATGACCTAAGTCAAGATGCCAACTTCCTTGCCTCCATTTACTCATTTGCAAACTGGGAACAATTACTGTAGTAGACTTCGGAGCCTAGGGAGTAACTGTCCGGCGCATAATTGTTGCTCAATAAATGGCAGCTATTATTATTTATTATTGTCTTCTTTGACCCTAAGATATCTGTAAGTAGAGAATTTGAATTTCAAAAAACTTAAACTTCTCAGTCAAGATCATCAGCTAGAAAGTGGTGAAGCTAAAATTCCCATGTTGTGGTTCCCTTAGCCCACACACACAACATAACGACATGGGAACTTTAGCTTCATCACTTTCTAGCTGATGAAAGCCTGCTAATTCTAGCCTATTTTTTTTTTAATGGATTTAATCTTTTTGGAGTAGTTTTAGGTTCACAGCAAAATTAAGAGGAAAGTACAGAAGATCCCCACACTCCCTTGCCCACATACACGCAGAGCCTTGCTCACTACAGCAGTGGATTTGTATAATTGATAAACTGACCAGCCCATGTTTTTTACCAAACAGTTCTGCTCAAAAAGTGACTTTCACCTTAGATAGAAAACAACAAGCAAGAGTAGAAGAGGCTGGCATTGGCTGCAGGAAATTTTGCTTCAGCTGATCTCCTCCAGTTTGTCCAGATTTTGTCCCCTTCCTCCACCTTCATGTGTTTTTTTCTGAAAATAAACCTCCTCTTTAAACAACCCCTTCTGCCATTCACTGGGCTAGTATAGTTCCTGGGATCAGTGAAGCAGTTTTATGAAAGAAATCTTCATAGTAGCTAGGCCAGGAGTCCAGGCGGCAGCTGAAATACAACTATAAAGACCCATGCTGAACCAAATGTGAAATTTCTAGCAGAAGACCTAGCAATGTGACAGGTGGAATCTCAGTTCTCAGCCACAGAGCTGAGCTAACAACCTCATGAGCTGTGGGCAATGGTAAAAAATCAGTGCTTCCATATTCGATTTCTAGATGTCAGTCATCTAGATGGCGTGAGCCTTGCAGAGAAAGGCAACAGGGCTCTGCTTGACCACATGTGAGAGAGACCAAGGAAAGGTAACAGAGAGTGACTGGTCGCGATTCTGCCTCTCTATGCACAGGCTAGCACTTCCGCCTTCTGATTGCAAATGTGGTGCCTCCATCAGCGGTGAAATGAATGATCCAGGAAGTTCCCTTGGGAGCAGGCTGTATGGTCAAGTCCAGTCAACTGACCAGTAAAAGGCTGCATGCAGAAACTTTCCAAGAGGATTCCATAGAGGAGCTCGGGAAGCCTGGTTTCCCCTAAGAGGTGAGGGCAGGCAGGATGCTGCCAATTCTCCATGAAGTTGCTGCTCCTGCTGCTAAGTCGCTTCAGTCGTGTCTGACTCTGTGCGACCCCATAGACGGCAGCCCACCAGGCTCTGCTGTCCCTCCATGAAAGCAACCCCTCAATTCAAACCAACATGGAGATTAACCAGGAAGGGCCTTGAGACTCACCGGCAGGTCAAGATCAACCTCTCAAGATTTAGCGGTAAAGGTTATGACAAATACTCTTAAAAATAAACCAAGAGCCTGAGGTTTTGTTCTGGGGTGTGTGGGGTGGCCATGCATACCAGGTACTGCCAGATACAATAGATACAATATTTGGTGGATATATTGTAAAACACATCCTATCCAGGTGTGTTCATTTCCTTAGATCTGTCCGACTCTTTGTGACTCAGTCGTAGCCCGACAGGCTTCTCTGTCCATGGGATTATCCAGGCAAGAACACTGGAGTGGGTAGCCATCCCCTTCTCCAGGAGATCTTCCCGATCCAGGGACTGAACCCACATCTCCTGCATCTCCTACATTGCAGGCAGATTTTTTATTGCCAAGCCATCAGGCAAACCAGAGAAAAGCCATTATCATCCTTCGGGGGAACAGCATAGTGAGGAGTTGGCCTGTGTGGAGTCAAAGGACCCAGCAATTTAGCTTTTCAAACCAAGGGTCCCTTATTAACCATTTCCCACCCCCTCATCTTTGCATATATTGTTCTTTTGGACGGGCATGTCCAGCAAAGACCAAGTCTCAGTCCTTGGATTCCTTTTTCCCTGTCTCCTGTGCTAGAAAAGCTGGACACCTCTACACAGTTAGAGTATGGATCAAATTATAATTGAATCACTGCCTTGAAATATACTGGCTTGGCCAAAAAGTCCATTCGAGTTTTTCCTTCGGATGGTACAGAAAAACCAGAACGTACTTTTTGGGCAACCCGATAAGTTTATCTAACCTTGTGACTGCCGTAGCAGATGCTTAAGGAAAGGACCTGGTATTAAGTGTCTTTCCATCCTCAACAGATCTCCCATCTACAGTTAAGGCGTAGAAGAAATGGAGAGGCCATACCCGCCTCGTGAGTAAGATCCTTCCTCGAAGACTGGAGGAATCTTAAATCTAAGCTCCGTGGCTAGGGAACCAGGACGTCATCCAAGAGGACCCGTCTCTGTCATGTTACTGCTGCCTCCCTGGCTGTCAGTGGATGCTCCAGCCACGCATGTGACAAGGTCACACAGACGCAGGAAGGACTGCTCACTTACACTGCTGTTCCACTGAACCACCTGTGGGTATTTGCTGTTTTCAGTGGTATGTTCGTTAGGTGAATACACTTCATTGATTGTAACTCAAATAAGAGAAGTTTTATTTTATCAATTTGTAAAAACAGAGAATAGAGGATAACATGACAAAGACCCATGGGCCCATTATCCAGGTGGTTTAATAATTTAAATAATACTTTAATAATTAATCATTATTAAAATAATATCTTTTTTCCTTTTTAAAAGGAATGAAAAATTATAAGTAAAAATTGATGTCCCGGGTCTCCATAGCCAGCTCTGTTCTTCTCTCCCTTCCCCCAGGCTCCCATAAACAACCGTCTCATGAAAATCATATAGCCCTTCATAGTTCATCTTTTGTGTGAAAGTGAAAGTCGCTCAGTGATGTCCGACTCTTTGCAACCATGGACTTTATAGTTCATGGAATTCTCCAGGTCAGAATACTGGAGTGGGTAGCCTTTCCCTTCTCCAGGGGATCTTCCCAACCGAGGGATCGAACCCCTGCACTGCAGGCATATTCTTTACCAGCTGAGCCACATGAGAAGCCCATCTTTTGTGTATATATACGCATATATATGTATGTGTATATGTCTGTATATATACACATACATAACTCCATTAACATGCAGTCCTGTTTTCTGTTTTTAATATTTCATTTAAATGATGTCATACATTATGTTTCCTTTTTTAAACTTGCTTTTTTTCAACACTGTGTTTTGGAGACCTCTCTATTTTATATATTAGAGTCTCTTCTTTCCCTATATAAGCTACATGGTAGCACACTGCATGAACAGAATATATTTTATTTAAGCATTTTGCTACTAATGACTTCTAGACAGTTTCTAATGTTTTGCCATCACAGCAATGCTGGAGGCAGTATCTGCGTGTCCCGCTGTGCTAGAGTGTCAGAACGTCTCCGGGGTGAAGTGGCCACACCTAGGCATAGACTGTGTGCTTTTCCATTAGCAGGTCCCCGCGCTTCCAGATTGAAGACTTGTGGTCTGAACTTGCACCGGTAGAGCTGAAGCAAAGAGCATTTCTAAGTGATGTATTTCAGTGGGATCTAACAACAGTATCAACATAATGACAAAACAGAGTCCGGCTCTGCTAGGAGAAGGATGAGCATCCAAACGTCCAAAGAAGGTGCAGTGATCAAAGACCGCCACTCATAAAACTTTGCTTAGCATTCTCTTCAAGGCAGAGTGTATCACAGGGCTTCGTTAGCCAAAAGCAGGGTTTCTTGCCACAACACATAAAGGAAGCACAGTCGCTAGGGTCCTCCAAAATGACTCATGAGACAGAATGAGTGAGGACCAAAGGTCCCAACAGGTGGGCCCAAAAGTTAGGGGGGCACCTAACTCCATCCGCCCTGCTGCCAGACTTCTCATGGAGGTCACGCCTCCCTTTTCCAAACAGAGAGGTCCTTCCAACCCTTGCTGTTGCTTAGTCTCTGAGCAGAGCTTGTTTACTAGCTAGTGAATATTAATAAGTAAAGAGTGGATTCTTTTCCCTAAGCTGGAAAGTCACAATAGCAGAGCGCAGCCTCCAGGTAAAGAAAGATGAAATTAACTCAGCCTGAGCTCAGGCATGGAGCCTGGTGCTGACAGGCCCTGTACATTTTAATTAGGGAAAAACACCAGTGGCGCTTCTCCACTCTAAATAATCCCCCATATGCATTTCTGCGACGAAAGCCCCCGGTCCTTCTGTCTCATCTCACAGGTGAGCCCACGTAGCCCCGGCAGCCAGATCATATACCAGGAGGAGAGATGCACTCGGGTCAAATAGCAAAGAGTGTCTTAATTAGATTCAAAAAAATCCACAAACGCATTTTGCTCCCGTCCTGGATTCGCGTCCACTCCCGTCCATGTCCCTCTCCACCAAAAACAGGATCCGGGTGCCAGGGTTGCCCCCCGGGCAACTCTAACTTCAGTACTGACAGGTTATGTGGGATTTTTGCCAGAGTAATTATTTTTCAATTCAACAATAATGAGAAATTACCATGGCAACCACTTGTCACGTGGCGCACATACACCCCCTCTGAAGAATGAACTATACATAAAGCTGTTGCTTGAAAATTGTGCGGTTTTTTTTTTTTGTTTTGTTTTTTATGAAAATAAACTTAAACAGGTCAAAGTGGAGGAAAGGCTATGAAGGGGTCTGGAAACAGGAGGATGAGGAGGGCGCTGGCTTTCTTCTGTACCTTGAGATTCTAGAAAACGATGACACCTCATCCCACAACCCTACGGTCTTGTCCACAGGCACACGCAGATAGCACACTATTCCTTTCTCTCTGACCACTGCGGTCCCTCCCATCTGACACATGTCAGCTAGCTTCTCTCAGAAAACACTGAAGAGGAACAAATGCGACTCCACGACCGAAGCGGACACACACTTGGCCAGACTTGCTTTCTCTAAGTGTCTCTGCCCGTCACAGGCATATTTTGAGACAGAAGACCTTGATAATCCAAAATCTCCTGCCTTCCCCTTTCTAGAGGAGGGCCCTCTCAGACTGAAGAGGGGTGCACATCTTTCATTTTCTCTATCAATAAGGTCTTGCTTCCATCAATTTCTCCAAACCTAGGAGTCTTGTACCAAACCATGTGTATGTCAAATTAGCTACATTTAATAAGATGGTCATACAGAGTGAAGTAAGTCAGAAAGGAAGAAAAAAACAAACCAACAGTGTATATTAACACATGTATGTGGAATCTAGAAAAATGGTACAGACGAACCTATTTGCAGGACAGGAATAAAGACACAGCCATAGAGAACAAACGTGTGGACACCAGGGAGGGAAACTAGTGGAGGGATGAATTGGGAGATTGGGATTGACCTTTATACACTACTGATACCACGTATAAAACAGATGACTAATGAGACCCTTCTCTATAGCACAGGGAAGCCTCTACAGTGCTCTGTGGTGACCTAAATTGGAAGGAAATCCAGAACAGGAGACATATGTACACATACAGCTGATTCACTTGACTGTACAGAGAACATAACACATCACTGTGGAGCAACTGTACTCCAATAAAAAAAATTAAAATAATAATAAACAGTTCCAGAGCAGTTATTGTATGCTGGCCACCATTCTGAGCCAACTGAAAAACATAAGTTCCTTGAAACCTCACAGTGAGCCTAGGGGATAAGTCCTACTATTCATTCCATTTTACAGATGAAAAAACCGAGGCACAGAGAAGCCAAGTATCTGCTTAAGACCGCAAAGCTGACAAGTAACAGAGAGATTTCAAACTCTGGCTCTTGAGTTGAGGCTCATAACCACTCTGCTACTCAGATATTCCTTTGTCCAGAACACTGTTCTTCAAACTTTCTACTGCCTTCTTTGTTGTTTCAATATCCAATTAATGCACTGAATGTTTGAGGCTTCATCTTTTGAACAGACAGCCCAAAGCAAGGTTTTCCACCACATCGATGGAATTCTACATTGAAGCAGAGATAAAAGTAGTAAGATCACTTGCTCTCACCAGCTGGTAATTGCACAAGCATGTAATGGACACACAGAATTTTAAATCCCTCCTTTTTATTTAATGTTATGGATTTTTTAAAAATCTCATGTCCCTGGGGTTGTAGTTTTGATTTGTTTTTTCTCTCATGGTCAACTAGGATTTGTTTATTCTCAATTAAATTGTATTTTATTTACCAGTAAACGTTAGTTATCATTTTAACAGAGAAATTCTAAAACGGCGGCATGTTACCAAGAGAGTAAATCGCATGTCAGGGTTTCACTCACAATTCAAGGCTTCCTTTTTAGAAAGTACCTCCTGCATTTCACTCCCCTGGGCTGCTGCCTTGGGAAAGACATGTATTAAAACAGGCAGAGAGACAGAACTTGGCATCTGGCAGAAATGATTCTACAGCCATAGCTACCTCAGTGCCTCCCCCCGCCCCAAACACCTGGAAAATCCATGTATTTCAATCTCCATCCTTGACCTACAAAAGCATTAAATAATCGTAAAGAGTCCAAGGAGAAAGGCTATTTACAATAGTCTAAAAATAATGAGTAAAATGTATACAGTTGAGGTACCAAAAATAAGCTTTGAACTTCTTGCAATTATTATGAAATCCTGGTGGTTCAAATGGTAAAGAATCGCCTGCAATCCAGAGACCGGGGTTCAGTCCCTGGGTCAGGAAGATCCCTTGGAGAAGGGAATGGCTACCTACTCCAGTATTCTTGCCTGGAAAATTCCTTGGACAGATGACCTTGGCAGGTTACAGTCCATGGGGTCAGAAAGAGTCAGACATGTCTGAAGGATTAACACTTTCACTTCATTTTTCATTAATTGTTTTTAATAGTCTTTTTTAAATTACTTAATTTATTTTAATTGCAGACTAATTACTTTACAATATTGTGGTGGTTTTTGCCATACATTGACATGAATCAGTCATGGGTATACATGTGTCCCCATCCTGAACCCCCCTCCCACCACTCTTCCCATCCCATCCCTCAGGGTCATCCCAGTGCACCAGCCCTGAGCGCCCTGTCTCATGCATCGAAATTCCTATCAGCTTTATGAGGGCAGGATCGCTACCGGTATCTGTGCATTTGCTAACATCTGGCAGGCAAGCAATAGATAAGTATTCGATTACTTGATTATTTAAATTATTTCTTTGAACAAACAAAGACTTGTTTAATTTAAAGCCACATATTCTCAAAACCCTAAAGAAGCAAAATCATATCTTCATGATGGTTGGACACATCTGTTCACGTATCTGTTATTAATAAGTGAGGTGTGTTAAATCTTCAAAGAGGGACAATGCTGGCTTAAGAGTTTCCCAAGGAATTACATTCTAGTCCTCACAGTATCCCTATCAAGTTGGTACTTTTACTATCTCAATTTAAATGGGGAAACTGAAGGCCCAGGAGGTTAAGATATATACCCACTGGACTTCTCTGATGATCCAGTGTCTAAGACTCTGAACTCCCAACGCCCAAAGCTGGGGGCCTGGGTTCGATCCCTGGTCAGGGAACTAGACTCCACATGGCCCAACTAAAGTTTGCCTGCTGCAACTACAGATCCTGTCTGCCTCAACTAAGACCTGGTGCAGTCAGTAAACAAAAATAAATAATCAAATATTTTAAAAGATATATACCCAAGGCCACAGACTAAGAGGCAACCCTGGGATTTAATGCCTGAACACTGTGACTCTTAAATGTGTGTTTCTATCTGCAAAGTTTCATTGCCTTGTTTTCATCTCTATTATACTGGTGTGAAGGACTAGTATTTTCATCATAATTAAATTTCCTCTATTAGACTCTAACCTGGAAACGTGCACTCTGACATATCAAAAATAATACACTAGAGACCCTGAGCAAGCCCACTTTGCCAATGACGTCATGAAGAATTACTCTGGAAGCCTGGGTCTCGCTGGGGACAGTTTGGACGGCGAGCTCACATTACATCATACCCTCTAGGTGTGACAGGTCCTGAGTGGCAGGGCGATCTCATGAGGCAGCGACTCGTGTATCTTGAGAAAACCACACCATGAAATCAGGCACAGATTTTCTGTCCCAACCTAAACACAGCAGATAGCAAGAGAACATTTCTGGAAAAGCCTGCGAGATGCAAAAGCTTGTTTTTGTGACCTGCCCAATTGCATCAGAATCAAACAACAGGGATCACTCTTAGAGTCCCCACTGAAAACTGGAAGCTTGTGCCGGGACTGAAGCGAGGAAAGAAAATTGGTGAGTTTTCCCCTCTCCTTCTTTGGGAACAGGGAAAAGGATTTTTGTTTACAAAGACAAACATAAGAAATCCAGCGTAATCTCAAAACTCAGAAGGAGGATATTGGGTTTCTCTGGACCATGCTCGAAGGCCTCCATGCTGTTCTCAGTTTACCCATCTGTTTATTGGGGTCTTCGAGCCCTTTGAGGCTGTGTCTAATCACAGCTCCCAGCTTCTCCCTGGGTCTCCCCTGGCTCCCCCGCCTCACCAACTTCCCCATCTGCTAACCAAAGACCGAACACAACCAAAGCCAGACCCGCCCCTATTTTCTCCACACCCCAAACCTATTCTCCCCACTGTTTTCCAACTCAGTACTGTCACTCCAGATTGCTGTTCTCAATAGCAATCTACTTTTAGCCCATACTTTTAGGACATGTTCTTTTTTTTTTCTCTCTTTCATCCAGGATACTCTGATTGAAGTTTATTTAAGAAGTTAATGACAAACAAAACAAAATACGACATATTCTTGATCCCTCTCTTTCCCTAAGCCCACACCTCCAATCCATCAGCAGTTCCCATGCATCGATTTCCAACCTAGAACAGGGCCCATTCACCACTCTCCTCGTCCACCCCTGCTCCTCATCTGGATCTCCAGCACCTCCAGCCTGGACAGCAGGGCTGGCTTCCTGATCCTTCTTTCCGCCAGAAGCCTGTTTCCCAGTACAGTAAGTCCCCTACATACAGATGAGTTCCATTCCGAGAGCGCGCTCTTAAATTCTCTTTGTAAATGCAACAAAGTTAGCCGAGGCCCCCAACTCACACAATGGGTTATACAGTACTGTCCAGGCATAGGTTTACAATCCTTTTCACACATTTGTGTGAAACACATAAAAAACACGCACAAACAATAAAGGACACAGCGTTACTCTTACAGTACAGTACCCTGGAAAGTACAGGACCAGCTACATCACTGCCGCGGTCACGCTTGCTTGCGGACATCCTGGGCTTGAAATAAAGACACTGACCCCTGTACTGTATACAGAACTGCACCGTGAGGTGCACAAAAGTAAACCCGCTTGCAGAGGATGCACGCACGTGACAATGCACGCCAGACACACGAACGAACGGACGTGGTTGGAGACGCAAACACATGTTCTCATCTTTGCAAGTTCAAAATTTGAAAGTCCGTATGTAGGGGATTGACTGGACCTGTGCTCCACAAAGAAGCCTGCGCGATATCTGAAAGACCCCCACGAGATGACGTCACTTCCTGCTGAGAGCCTCCCCTGGAGTCGCATGGCTGCTTATCTCCATAGCTGCCCACTGCCCTGCACGACTGGGACTTGGTCTCTCCCCCGCGGGCTCAGCTCACTTCACTGAACACGGCTCACAGATCTGGGCTCTTGCCACAAAAACCTTCCTTCTGACCCGGGACCACACTCTTGACCACCACAGAGCCCTCTGCAATTGCTCTTCCATCCACAAGTAGACATCTTTCCTCTACTTGACATGTCTTTTTCTCCCTCGTCATTCAAATCTCAAGTACTGTGTCCCTGAAGAATCTGACTGCCAATGCAGGAGATGCAAGTTCGACCCCTGGGTCGGGAAGATCCCCGGGAGAAGAAAATGGCAACGCGCTCCAGTATTCTTAAGAGCCTGGAGAATCCCATGGACAGAGGAGCCTGGTGGGATACAGTTCCTGGGGTCACAAAGAGTTGGACACAATTGAGCAACTAAACAACAATCCATAGGAGCTAACTTTAGAGAAAAAAAAAAAAAAACAAATCTGTCAATGTTTTTTCTCTGGGAAGTCCTTCATACTTGCTTTTGTCTATTTGTTTGTTGTCTTCCTAGCTACTGGAAAATAGAAGTTCATTCATTCACTTTGCTGTAGACCCTGATACCTAGTGCTTTGCCTGGGGGCTCAGATGGTAGAGAATCTGCCTGCAATGCAGGAGACCCGGGTTCAATCCCTGTGTCAGGAAGATCCCCTGGAGAAGGAAATGGCAACCCACTCCACTATTCTTGCCTGCAGAATTCCAAGGACAGAGGAGCCTGGTGGGCTACAGTCCATGGGTTTGCAAAGAGTCGGACATGACTGAGCAACTAACGCTGGTACCTAGTAGGTGCTTAACAGATGACAGCTTGAATAAATGAATATATGAAAAAAAATGTGTTAAACAAGAAAAGAGAAAAGAGAAAAATCTATCAAAGAAATCAAATGCTTGAACTTACACAGGGCAACTATTCCCAGACCCAGGCTTGTCACAACCCAGTTGGCTTCAACGACATAATAGAGTCCTAGAAACTTACCAGAATCTTCATTCCCTTTAATTTTTAAAATAAATATATGCCATGAATTAAAAGCATTAAAAAGCATTCATGCCCTTTGACTCAGTAATTCTATTTCTGGGAACCCATCCAAAGAACATAATCTGAAAATATGTAAATGCTTTATATGCAAAAATATTCACCATAGGAGTCTTCATAATAGAAAAAAAAAAACCAAAAAACTAGGAACAATATGCTGTCTTATGAGGGAGAAATGATACCAGAAATCAAGATATGGGCACTAGAGAAAAAATAGGAATCTTTAAACGTAATGTTTGCTCATGGCTTATAATAATACAAAGGCATGCTTAGGTTATAATGTAAAATAAAGACAGGAAGATGGATACACAGAGCCGCGTGGCCGAATGGAGGGCGACATGTGTGCAGAAGCAGGCGTGGGGCCTGAGTCTGTGAAAGAGGTGGCCTTGCTGGGGAGGAGGGGAAGGGTGACCACTGGGCACGTAGTGTTGATTTTTCATATGTAAAATTAAATTTGATTCCACTTCACAAAATCAACAATTTGGCCACCTGATGCAAAGAGCCAACTCATTAGGAAAGACCCTGATGCTGGGAAAGACTGAGGGCAGGAAGAGACGGGGGTGACAGAGGATGAGATGGTTGGATGGCGTCACCCACTCAACGGACATGAGCGTGAGCAAACTTCAGGAGACAGGGAAGGACAGGGAAGCCTGGCGTGCGGCAGTTCATGGGGTCATAAAGAACTGAATATGATTTAGTGACCGAACAACAACAACACGTAACAAAATACAAATCCCAGATGGATCAACCATATAAGTGAGGAAAAACAAAGTTTTCAAACCACTAGAAGAAAAGAGAGACTATTCTGTATGCCCTCACAACACGGGGGGAAATTGGTAAACAAACGCAAGGACAAATCGTATGAGAAACAGGCGATCCATTTGAATCCATCAGCATAGAAACATTTCACGTGACAAAAGATGTTATAAACAGGCTACAATATAACTGTGAGCTGGATGAAGATTAGCCACTAGAATACATAACACGCTGTTAGAAATCAAGAATCAATAAAACATAAAAGAGCAAAAAAGTTATGAAAGTACCATTCCCAGAAAATAAATAAAGCAATGAAAAGCTGTTCTATTTCACTTGTAGCCAAGAAAAGGTAAATTAAATCTAAGTCCTTGAACATCATGAGATTGTAAAAAAAAAAAAAAAAAAAAAAATTTAAAAATTGAACGATACCTCACGTTGCTGGAGAGCTGTGGAAATAGGGATTCTCATAGGCTGACATCACTTCTCAGGGTCTGGAAGCCCCAGCGCACGAAGTGGACAGATGCCGGCATCCCCGTCCGCTCAGCTCCTACCATCCTCCTGGACAGACTTGCCCTTCGCCCCTCCATCCCTTCACTCGCAATGCTCTTCTCACACCACACTCTTCCACTATTTTCCAACTATCTTTACTCATTCCGACCTCCATCAAGTCTGGCCTCCATCCTGAAAACTCACCAGGATTTCCAAACTTTAGAAAAGTCTCTGTTTTCTAGGCTGAGAAACAAAATTTTCAATGACTGTGAGCCTCATGCTGACAACGCCTGTAGTACAATATTTTGATTTTATTTTACATGATGTCTGGTTATTGCATGTTGGCATCTCAATGACTCTACAGTCCATGAATGTGAAGTGAAAGTCGCTCAGTCGTGTCTGACACTTTGCAACCCCCACGGATTATACAGTTCATGGAATTCTCCAGGCCAGAATACTGGAGTGGGAAGCCCATCACTTCTCCAGGGGATCTTCCCAACCCAGGGACTGAACCCAGGTCTCCTGCATTGCAGGCAGATTCTTTACCAGCTGAGTCACAAAGGAAGCCCAAGAATACTGCAGTGGTTAGCCTATCCCTTCTCCAGGGAATCTTCCCAACCCAGGGATCAAACCCAGGTTTCCCACATTGCAGGCAGATTCTTTACCAACTAACTGAGCCACCAGGGAAGTCCATCAATAGAGACATCATATACTTTGGGTTGGTCTTTGCTTTCTGTTGCTTACCTGGCACACATTTATTATATGTTTAATTATGAACCAAACATTGCATTATCTATTTCAGGCTTTGAAACACCTTCAGGTAGCTACTATTATTCTCCTTCTACAAATGAACAAGAACAAAAAAGTTCAGAAAGGTTACTCAGTTTTCCCAGTCACACAATGGTATATGTTGGTATCAGTGATCAAAGCCATGTTGCAGTTCCAGAACTCATTTCTTTTAACTGATATGAGAGAAAATATCAGTAATAAGTCACATATGAGACTTGTGCATGAATGTTCATTGTTTCACCATTCATAATCAGCCAGAAATGGAAACCATCCAAATGTCCATCAGCTGATGAATGGATAAACAGAGTGGTATCGCCATGTAATGGAATACTATTAGCAATGAAAGGATTTAAATATTGCTAAGTGCTTGAATATGGACCACAAAAACATTATACAAAGAGAAAGAAGCCACATATTGAATGATTCCATTTGGATGAAATATCCAGAATCCCAGCTCTACTACTCACTAGCTGTGTGATCTCAGGAAAATTACATAAGCTCTCTGTGCTTCTGCTTCATCAAGTGTAAAATAGATATAATAATTCA
This sequence comes from Dama dama, assembly GCF_033118175.1. Taxonomy (NCBI): domain Eukaryota; kingdom Metazoa; phylum Chordata; class Mammalia; order Artiodactyla; family Cervidae; genus Dama; species Dama dama. Next base: position 5,536,423 of record NC_083686.1, on the reverse strand, counting down.
TCATTCTCATTGTGAAGATTACACTAAATAATACATGGACCGATGACTGGAGTAACACCCAATAATGGGCACGATTACTAAGTGGTAGAGAAAGTCCCAAGGTCAGGGTTGGGTGGATATTAAATAATAAATATCAGCAGTGCATCTTACATAACAGACCACACACTTTACAACTTGACCCCCAGGGGCTGGATTCCAATGTGAGCACTTCTGTGCTCTATAACTCTGGGCCGGTTATTCAATCTCAAATGGCTTTGCTGTGAAGATGAGAACAATGATGGTCTTGGCACCTTCTAGTGCTGTTGTGAAGATTAAATAAACATACACGTGCTTGGGCTTCCTTAGTGGCTCAGTGGTAAAGAATCTGCCTGCAATGCAGGAGATATGGGGGATACAGGTTTGATCCCTGGGTCGGGAAGATTCCCTGAAGAAGGAAATAACAACTGACTCCAGTATTCTTGCCTGGGAAATCTCATGGACAGAGAAACCTGGCAGGCTGTAGTCCATGGGGTCACAAAGAGCTGGACAAGACTGAGTGACTGAGGCATGCACATTGATGAGCTTAGCACAGTGCCTGGCACACGAGACGTGTTTTAGTTTTGTTCTTTTTTACCCATCATTATTGTTTCAGCCATCAGTGTTAGGTGGCATTAAAGACACCCAAAATAAAGATCGCTAGCCTCAGAAAATGTATTATCCAATAACCTAGCTGTCCCAGTTTCGCCATTGGCAGCAGATACACACAAGGATGCCCTCCTCTGTCTGTCTCCCTCTTCAACCTGCAAAGTCCTCAAGGGTGGGATCGATGTTTTGTTTTTCACCATCTCCCTTGTGCCTTGCACAGTGCTTGCCTGGGAAAGAGCAAGGGTATGCGATCCACCAAAGTGAGTTTTCAATGCAGATTGGAGGGAGAGCAGCGCCTGCTTTGCGCGCCAGCCTCAAATCCACACTTGCATGTGGTTCAGGCTAATTTGCATCTCGGCATCTCAGAAGGCTCTGCATTTAGCTACTCAGTTTGCTTCCTTGTCAACTGGATATCACAACTTGTAAGGCAAAAGGGAGCTTTAGAGAACAGTGGCTTGCCTGCCAGCACCCTGATTTGGGGCCTGCAGGATCTTTCATTTTCTCCTTCCATCTCCATGGAAGACAGAAAACTGGGTTCTAATTCTGATGCCAGTAATTCTTTGTTGGGTGGCTTCACAGAAGTACAAATCAAAGAATCTTAAGCCTTCCAAATGTCCTTAGAGGGTGTGCTTGGACCTCCCTTTTTCTGTCTGTAAAATATGAGGATCTAAGCATCCTTCTAAAGGCATCCTGCCAGAACACTCACTTCCTCAGGGATTTCTTTTTCACCAAATCAACCTGTCCACCTTCCCTACTCTTGCTTTCAGGGAAAACATTTTTGGGGTATCTTGGTCAGGGCTATAGTAAAGGCAACATCTTCACCAAAGGGCATATAAAGGGAAGATTTCCACCACCGCCTAGGGTCCAAGAATAGTCCCCATAAGGATGGCAAATGGATTTTTAACCCAAGTGGCCTCTGATGAATGGGTTATTGTTCACCAGGACTCTGAATCCATTCTCACATGCAACAGATATTTATTGAGAACTTACTATGGGCTAGACAATATCCGAGGCATTCATGAGAAAGCAGTGAACAAAAAGGACATAAAACTCTGTCCTTGGAGAGAGCGTAAACCGTTGCTGTTGGTCAGTTGCTTAGTCGTATCCAACTCTTTGCAACTCCATGGACCGCAGCATGCCAGGCTCCCCTGTCCTTCACCATCTCCCAGAGTTTGTTCAAATTCGTGTGTGTGTGTGTGTGTGTGTGTGTGTGTGTGTGTGTATCCAGCAGTGGATGACACACAATAGCAAAATAAATAAGTGAAATACACCACTTATCAGGTTGACTAGGGCACAGAAGGAAAATAATAAAGCAGAAAATGGGAACAGAGTGTGGGGGTAAGGAAGGGGCAGTGAGACTTGAGATGGGCAATCATGGATAGCCTGGCTGGAATGTCTCTCTCTTTTTACAAAACTGGATTATAGTTGCTTCACAGCATTGCATTCGTTTCCTTGGTTCCACAAAGTGAATCAATTCCGTGTCTATCCCTCCCATTTGGGACCTCTCTCCCAGCCCCATCCCTCTCTGGGTCATCACAGGGCGCCAAGCTCAGCTCCCTGTGCCAAATAGTAGGTTCCCACCAGCCATCTATTTTACACACGGCAGTGTGCATGTGTTTACTCTCCCAATTCACCCCACCCGCCCTTCACTCCTGTGTCCCCCATGTTCATTCTCTACATCTGCATATCTTCCTGCCCTACAGATCGGTTCATCTGTTCCAGTTTTCTAGATTCCACATATATGCATTTGTTGCTGCTGTTTGGTTGCTAAGTCCTGTCCAGCTCTTTGCGATCCCATGAACTGCAGCACGCCAGGCTTCCCTGTCCTTCACTATTCCCTGAGTTTGCTCAAACTCCTGTCCATTGAGTTAAAGATGCCATCCAGCCATCTCATCCTCTGCATTAATATACAAATATTTGTTTTTCTCTTTCTGACTTACTTCACTCCATATGAGAGAGTCTAGGCTCACCCACAACTCTACTGATGACCCAACTTCTTTCCTTTTCATGGCTGAGTAATATTCCACTGAATGGCCATCATCAAAAAATCCACAAACAATATATGCTGGAGAGGTGTGGAGAAAAGGGAATCCTCTTGTTCTGTTGGTGGGAATGTAAGTGGCTACAGTCACTGGGAAGGTGCCTTCAGAGCCAGGCTTGTCAACCTCAGCACTACTGACACTGTTTGGGGGAGGGGGCTGTCCTGTGCATTGTAGGGTGTTTGACAGCATCCCTGCTCCCTACCCAAGAGATGCCACACATGCCCCTCGGTGTGACAACCAACAGTGTCTCCAGACATTGCCGGATGTCCTCCAGATTCAACACCACTGGTTTAGAGCAAAAACCTGAAGGAAGAGAGAGGAGGAGCCATGCAGAGGTCTAGAAGGATCCTGGGTCAAGCCCCGGAGGCAGAGAAGTGAAAAAGACTGGTTCTCCCTTCTCCCTCCATCATAGCCAACTTACATCAAACAAATGTCTTCTCAAGTATATTTATTCTTAAGAGAGTTCTCTCTTTTCTTTTTTCAAATAAATACATAAAAGAAGATAAGATAAGATAAAGTAAAATAAAATAAACTACAAGGATATATTATGCAACACAGGGAATACAGCCAATATTTTATAACTATAAACAGGTATGAACTTCCCAGGAGGTGTTAGTGGTAAAGAATCCACCTGCCAATGCAGGAGACACAGGACACATGGGTTCCACCCCTGGGTTGGGAAGATCCTCTGGAGGAGGGCATGGCAACCCACTCCAGTATTCTTGCCTGGGCTACCGTCAAGTGGGGGTCTCAAGAGAGTCAGACATGATTTAGAAACAAAGCATGCATGCACATAAATGGAGTATAATGTTTTAAAATTATAAACCACTGTATTGTACACCTGTAATATATAATATTGTATATCAACTATACTTCAATAAAAATTATAACTAAAAAAAAGAGAGAGAGGTCTTGATCCATAGAAGGGAGGAAACAGATGTACCCCACCCACAAGGTCAGAAGATGGTGCTGAATTTAAGAAACCAAAAGGGAGGCATCTTAGCCAAGTGTTGAGAGCAGGAGAGAGGCTGGAGACAGGCCTGGTGAGGGCCTGGGATCTCTTCCTACAAGCCAGGCCTCCTAGGAAAGCTTTAAGCAGGAAAGAGTCACGATCCATTTAGGTTCCAAGAACCTCAGATGAAAAGACCAATGGCCGTCACTCCTGAATAGCTGTGTGGCCCGGGGTGAATTCCTTTGCTACACAGGGCCTCAGCTTTCTCATCTGTAAAACTGGGGACAGGGCAACATGAGTAGCTGCTTCACGGGTTTGCTGTGAGGTATTATTAAAGGAGAGAATCTATGCAAAGCATTTACAACCCTGTCTAGAACACAGTGCACACTTGATCATAACCTTAGCCTTGATGAAGAACACTCTCCTTAAACAAACATCAGCTCTTCTTTGCTTCCCTCTCTCTTGGAAGCTTACCAAGACCCAGTGAAATTTATTGTAGGTATAGCTTTCTTTCTTTTTTTTTTTTTTTTTTATTTTTTTGGCCACGCTGAATGGCATGTGGGATCTCAGTTCCCAGAGCAGGGATCAAACCCATGCCCCCTGCATTGGAAGCACAGTCTTAACCAGTGCACTACCAGGGAAGTCTCAAGGTTAGCTTTCACACCCACCCACCCCATCCCTGCCCTTCCTTGGCCCCCACCCCTGACCTTGGGCCTCTGCTCCCAGGACCCTGTATTTCTACTTCTACGACACCACCTACTTGCCAACTTCTCTGCACACCTAGACTGCGTATTTTCTATCAATAGTTTTTTATTGGGGCAAATACTTCCATTTGAAAACCAATGTTAAAGAGACCTTCTATTTCCATAAATACTTTAAGGCCTCTTATATATATAACTCTCAGTTCTACCTTGAGAATGGATTCTAAACCAATAAACTGTCACCTCTGGGGGTGATCAAACCACCCCCCCCCCACCCACCTAATGACAATATACTACTGTCTTTCCACTTTGGGCTGTACTTTGCAACTTGCAGGATCATTGTTCCCTGCCCAGGGATCGAACCTGCATCCCCAGCAGTGGAAGCACAGCGTGCTAACCCCTGGATGATCAGGGAGTTTCCCTTACTGCTTTCTTATCAGCCATAGAGTGTTTACACAACGCTTCCACCTATAAATTATTTTCCCCCAATTCATGGTCCAGAGAATTTCCGCCAGTTGACAAATGCAAGCGCTGTCCTTCCCAACCCTCCTGCCCCCAACCCCTCCGCTCCCCCACTATCTTCGGCAGCAGTGATTCCATCCCTCTTAACTTGGATACCAGCACCCACACAGAACCTCACACTGGGCAAAGAGTGACTCCTCTATACCCCAGTCAGCATCCTCTGGAGGGGTTGACGCAAACTCAGTGATGCCACACTCTACATCTCATGTGATTCTCATACCAAGTAAGTAATATTAACAACACAGGTGTTTTGTGTATGAGCAAGCCAACAATGTGCTCCAAGTTTCCCAGAAAGCAAATATCAAAACCACAAGCTACGCATGAATCTTCTGACTTCCAGTGGCTAGACTTGTATTTTAAATAAAATTGCTATTTGCCAAAACTTTAAAATGTTTAGACTCAAAATACGCAGTGTAAGTATATACACAAAAGCACTGCCTGTGTGTTCCTGGACTTGTTGTCATCAATAGTACCATGGTAGTAGTCACAAAAAGATAAATAACTAGCAATCGCTGAACACTTTATCTGGACAGGCAGTGTGCTGAGCGCTTTACAAAACTGTTGCTATTGTTCAGTCGCTAAGTCATGTCCAACTCTTTGCGACCCCGTGGATTGCGGCACATCAGGCTCCTCTGTCCTGCGGTATCTTTCAGAGTTTGCTCAGATTCATGTCCACTGAGTCAGGGATGCCATCTAACCATCCCATCCTCTGCTTCCCTCTTCTTTTGCCTTCAGTCTTTCCCAGGATCAGGGGGTCTTCCAATGAATCAGCTCTTTGCATCAGACTGTCAAAGTATTAGAGCTTCAGCTTCATCATCAGTCCTTCCAATGAATATTCAGGGTTTATTTCTTTTAGGATGGACTGGTTTGATCTCCTTGCTGTCCAAGGGACTCTCAAGAGTCTTCTCCAGCAGCACAATTTGAAAGCATCAGTTCTTCGGTGCTCAGCCTTCTTTATGGTCCAACTCTCACATCTGTACATGACAACTACAAAACTAACTCATTCAATTCTTACAACATTCCTATGAGATAGGTATTACTGTTTCCAATCGACCCATGAGGAAAGTAAGACTTTTGAGCAAGGCCACTTCATCAGTAAATGATAAAGGCAAAATTCAAATCTAGGCAGTTGTGACCTTAATTTTATGTGTCAATTTGACTGGGGTACTAGGTGCCCAGATATTTGGCTACACTCTATTCTGGGTGTTTCTGTAAAGGTGATTCTGGATGAGACTGAGTAAAGCAGGTTGCTCTCCCGATGGGTGGGCCCTATCCAATCAGTTGAAGACATAAATGGAACAAAAAGGCTAAGAGGGAACTTCACCAACCTGAGTTGGGCCATCAGTCATCTCCTGCTCTCAGACTGGAGCTGAATTGTTGGCTACCCTGATTCTCAGTCCTCTAGGCTCAGACAAGAGCTTTCCTGGTTCAGCTTTCCTGGGTCTTCCCTCTGCCAATTCACCATGCAGATCTTGGGGCTTGCCGGCCTCCATAGCTGTATCGAGCCAATTTCCTGTAATAAATCTCTTTCTATGCATACATATATCCTATTGGTTCTGTTCCTCTGGAGACCCCTGACTAATATGTTGGTTTGCACCTAAGCCCTGGTATGTTTCCATTCTCTGTATTAAGTAGAAATAGAATTTCTTTTACTCCAGGTGGCGAAGAAGCATTAATTATCAATAGACTGCAGCAAGGGACTCGCTAACACATTTCACTAGATGTAATTTGCTTTGTTCCAAGATCTCAGAAGCAGGTTTTCCCCCTGCTCGCTTATATTTTAGAAAATCACCCTGTAGAAGGGATCAGAGAGATGGCTTTGGATTTCCAGGAGCTTGGTCGGCACTGGAGCTCTGACGCACCCTGCATGGATGACCTTGGAAAAACAGCCAGACGACCTCTCTAAGGAGGAAGAACGTGGATGATCTACACCTAGGTCCCCCATAAGCCGTGAGGTTTAAAACAGATCAGGTATTGATTATTTCTAATTTCATTCATCCCAAACCACAAAAAAAAGTTAGCAAGCAAGGGGGACTGCTGGCTTCAGGAGCAATGCACCATGAAAAATAGATACTAATTCCATCTCATCTGATTCTTGTCCAGTCATCTTAACTGAAGGCTAAAAATGATTCTGCAGTAATAAAGGAAATTATAATACACGGTTGTGGAAGCTTGGAGAGCAATTCCAGCACTGAAGCAGGCGATTATACATTGCAACAAATTAAAAACTCAGAGAAAAAGAGGGGAGGGAGAGGAAGGAAACCAAAGAGCTCTCAAATCCCTCAAGACACACTATTTAATAAAGCAAACTCTATTTTCCATAGAATTCCAATCAAGGGGCATTTCGGCCACATGGAAGCAATTAAAGACATCTATGATTTAATGAAAATGCGAAAACCGAGGACAAACAAAACAACTTCATAACATGAGGGCACTTCTCAAATCCCTGCCACCAAACCTTAGGACAGAGAATGGCTGAAAAGCCGGTACCAGCGACCCAAGGCTCAAATCAGCCCGCGGCACAATTCCCCAAAGTCCAGTCTGCCATTTGCTGGAACACAAAGGAAACAGAGGTTTAAGCAAAACAAAGACCCAGCATCACCGCACCAAGCCTCCTCCGCGGGTGGCCTTTCAGACCAGTGACCTCAGGAGGAGAAAATGTGTGTGAGGTCTGGCTCCTCCTGGCTTTGGCCTTGGTGGAAAGCTAGCCCCATTCCTTAGTAGAATTTGATCATCCTCGAGGCTCTCCTTTGCCAGCCATAAACATCCAACGTAATTTTGATTTTAAACCATTTCCTTCACCACAGAGGCATGCATAAGTCACTTTCCTGGGAACTGGAGCTCTTTTGGCTTCAGGCGATGAAAAAGGAGACAAGTTTATCTCACTGACACCACCCCCTCTCCCGGAGCCCCTGGACCTTGCTCTGTGGCTTTTCCCCTCAGCTCCCAACATCTTATGCTAATGTCTGCTTCTGGTCTTGTTTCTCGATATTCCTCTGCCTGTGGGGCTTGTCTTCCAGCTCTCCGAAGACTTGAATCCTCCACTTACTCTACGCATTATCATGTCTGATTTTTTTTTTTTTTTTTTTTTTGAGCACTTATCACCATCCAGAACCTCTGCTACTTACTCATCAGGGTACTTCCTGATTTAACCTGCCCCGCTTGACCAATCTCTCCTCTAGATCACAAACCATGAGAAAGCAGAAGTATTGATCATTTATCTCTTTGCCACCATCTTCCCCACTCCCAGCACAGTTCCTGGCAGACAGCGGGCACTTAATAACATCAGTACAATGATTGCATAAAATGGTGGGCTGTTTGCAGTTTCTGAATTTGGGGAAGCACGGCTTTAGCCAAGAAGCATCTAATTTATTCATTCGTATGCATCCATTCTTTCAATATTTGTTGAGTACAAGTGTGTTCCAGGAACTAGGGATATAGCGAGGAATTAAATCTGGGTCTTTGCCCACAAGGAGTTAGGAATGGAGATGAAGAGCAGGAAGAGGAGGCAGGCTATTGCAGTAGGAAGTGAGGAGGGGAACGTGTCAGAGTACCAAGAAGTGGCTGGCACTTGACCATTGGTAATGTCACCTGGACTGAGGAATGGAATTTCAGAGGTCCTTACTGTTAAGTAGGTTTGTTGTTGATGGGCCGCTCAGTTGTGTCCAACTCTTTGCAACTCCATGGACTGCAGCACTTCACACTCCTGTCCTTCACCATCTCCCGGACTTTGCTCAAATTCATGTGCATTGAATCGGTGATGCTATCCAACTACCTCATCCTCTGTCATCCCCTTCTCCTTTTGCCTTCAATCTTTCCCAGCATCAGGGGCCTTTCCAATGAGTCAGTTTTTCGCATCAGGTGGCCAAAATATTGAAGCTTCAGCATCAGTCTTTCCAATGAATATTCAGGACTGATTTCCCTTAGGATTGACTGGTTGAATCTCCTTGCAGTCCAAGGGACTCTCGAGAGTCTTCTCCAACACCGCAGTTCAAAAGCAACAATTCTTTGGCGCTCAGCTTTCTTTATGGTCCAACTCGCACATCCATACATGACCACTGGAAAAACCATAGTTTTGACTATACCGACCTATGTCGGCAAAGTGATGTCTCTACTTTTTAATAATGAAAAAGTGTTAAGTAGTATTAAGTAGGTGGGCATATTAATTTCTTGTGACTGCTGTAACCAATGGCCACACGTTGGTGGCTTAAGACCACAGAAACTTGTTCTTCCACAGTTCTCAAGTCTAGAATTCTTGAATCAAGGTTTCAGCAGAGTTGGTTCCTTCCGAACCACCAGGAAGCATCTGCTCCATGGTTCTCTCCTAGATTCTGGAGGTGGCCGGCAGCGCTTGGCATCCTTGGTTTGCAGGTGCGTCACTCTGGTTTCTGCCTCTGCCTTCACACGGCCACCTCCCTGTGTGTCTGTCTCTGTGTCTCATGAGGACACCAGACGCTGGATGTAAACCCACCCGAATGCAGTGTGACCTTGCCTTAACTAGGTACACCTTCCGAGACCCTATTGCCAAAAGCTCGTGTTCTGAGATCCCGGGATTTGGGAAAGACGGGCTCAAGGAGGACAGTCTTCAACCCAGGGCCACTGGCTACAACTTCCTTTGCCTTTGATTCTGGACAAGAGAATGCCTTTCATGAGCACCGTTTGTCTGATGGATTTAGTGTGACAGGATTTCACTCTCCGCTGAGCACACGGGTCTGCCAAAGTGTGAGGGGTGACCCACATTCTTCTTCAGCCTCCGATGTACTCAACCTACCGGAGGGAAGAGGGATGAAGTAGGTCAGGGGCTGCGTGCCGCCTCGGCGATGCCTGCCGTCCGCCTCGCAGCCTCCCTCAGCCGAGGGCTCCATCGCCTCTGCCTCTGCCTCATCTCTTGGTCTGGGTTCGGCCAAGGGGGAGGGGGCTTTTGGGGGACATTTGACAGGAGGAGTCATTGTGAAGCCCTTGGGGACGCTGAGGAAACTGCCACTTCTTCTGTGTGGCCCTTGAGATCCCAGCCTGGCCTCTCTGCCGTCCCTTCTGGTATAAACGTAGCCCGGCTCCCAAGCTATTGCTTCTGTTTTCCTACTCCATTTCCTCTCCAAGTCATCGTCTTAGCTCTTCTCAGGAATGGAGACTGAGGCCCTTGAAACCCAAAGAGAAGGCCAGTCTGGAGACAGCTAACTGGCTCCCTCATTGGAGAGGATGGCAGCCGCTTCCAGGCAACCTGCGTCGCAGACGTGTCCCTGAAGAGCCCCAAAGTGAGGCTCAGTAGAGAGATGACACACAGGAATCTAACAGCCCAGAGTCCAAATCTGAGCTCTGATTTTATTAAGCATCTCGCTCTAGAGCAACAGCTTAACCTTCTTAGTGGCCATTGACTCAGGGATGTCAATTCCTACCAAATGGGGTTAAAATATATATTATATTTTAAAATAATAATGCATACAGCACAGTTCAAAATACATTGGGGCTTCCCTGGTGGCTCAGAAGTTAAAACGTCTGCCTGCAATGTGAGAGACCTGGGTTCGATCCCTGGGTCGGGAAGATTCCCTGGAGAAGGAAATGGCAACCCATTCCAGTATTCTTGCCTAGAGAATCCCACGGACAGAGGAGCCTGGTGGGCTACAATCAACGGGGTCACAAAAAGTCTGACACGACTAAGCGATTTCACTTTCTTTAAGACACATGGGATGTGCTCAATAAATGTTTTTTGAATTGCACGAAGAAAATCAAAAGATCTGATATAGAGCTAATAAAGTTGCAAGAGAGAGAGAAAATATACTGGATTGAGGTCTAGAAAGAAATACCCGTATTTTCACTGATGTACAGATTCAGCTTTCCTCCATGGCTTGTGCCTCCCCATTCTTCAGGTAAATTAAATGTTACCTTCTCAGAGAGGCCTTGCCAAACCCGCTTAACCTGGAAGAGGACATCTCTCCTCTAGACTCAGTCCATCTTTCTCATCCCCTTCATACAAATAACGGTATCTGTGCTTGTTTTATTTGCTCCTGTGTTTATTGTCTGTCTCCGGCTTTAGCTTTTTCCCTAATCCCAGTGCCCTGCATAGGGCAACATGCCCAATGACATTTGTCAAAAGAATGAACGAGGAAAAAAAATAAATCCTGTGACAGCAAGTGGAGATCCTGCCTTAGTTTCATCATTTTAACTGTTTTGAAAAGACATGGGAGAGAACTGTGCAATTTGCAGAAGAAAATGAAAGAAGGCAGAAGAATTTCACATTTAATTTCTACTCGTGGGATTATCGCAGCAGGTTAAGAATAGTAGGAAACTTGTATTAATATATAATCTAGAGTAAATATTCAACTGATGCCTGAAATTCTGAGACACTTCTGGCTCTTTGTTTAGTAACTGAACTGAAGTGGGGGAAGGGAAGGAAGTGACAGCAAAATTAACTTGCCCCAGTCACCATTTTTCCTTGGCTACTCAGCCCCTGAGTGTCTTAAATATATCTCTTAAAAAAAAAAAATGGCCTTCAAACATTTGAGGACACAGTCATGCCCCCCATGACCCCGCCTCATCTCCAGACTAATCACCTTGAGACTTCCAACTCTTTCTCAAAGGATAGAGCTTCATCTCCTCTTATCATCCAAGGTGATGGGGCTGAAGTCAAAGAGGTATTTAACTTGCCAGCCAGCCACCTTCCTATGTGGGCAACAGTGTGCATGAGAGAAACGGGCAGGTAAAGCCGGGCTAACTGTGCTTCGAAAGTGCGTTTAGATTTCCATAAAGCCGTAAAAGGTTTCAGATGACACATTTGCTTTAAAAACGACAGATTCTTAAATGAGAGCGATTTCAAGAAGCCCAGGCGCCCTGTGGCGCACTTGCGGAGGGAAAGCAAATTGCAGGAGGCCTACCAGCAGCGGCCGGGGTTCTAATCCCTGGGCCACCTATGCCAAGCTCTGCAAAGAGACTCCTCTCCAGCTCACCAGCCCCCACAGCTGGACGGCCAGGCGAACTCATCCCCCCCGTTGTGTTCCCCTGAAAAAACGGAACACAAAGATATAAAATGAGCTTCGTGAAAGCCATACATTTGTCCTAAATGTTCCCTCCTCTGAGTTACGGGGACACAATGAGATGGGGATGAAAAAGCTTTAGCCTGGGGGTCAGATTCTTTAGGTCTGATTTTACAACGTGAAGGACCCACAGCCGTGAGCTAATTCAAGTCTCTCATTTTTCATCTGAGGTCATTGACACTGAAGCCACCTTCATTATGTATTTATTCATGTGATCTTGAATGAGTTGCTAAGACTTGCTGGCCTCAATTTCCTAATCTGTAAAGTGGAGATGATGATCATATTATTGCCGAAGAATCAATGCTTTCAGGTTGTGGTGCTGGAGAAAAAGACTCTTGAGAGCTCCTTTGACAGTAAGGAGATCAAACCAGTCCATCCTAAAGGAAATCAACCCTGAATTAGAAGGACTGATGCTGAAGCAGAAGCTCCAATAATTCAGCCACCTGATGCAAAGAGCTGACTCATTGGAAAAGACCTTGATGCTGGGAAAGATTGAGGGCAGGATGAGAAGGGGGTGACAGAGGATGGGATGGCTGGATGGCATCACTGACTCAGTGGATACGAATCTGAACAAACTCCAGGAGATAGTGGAGGACAGGGGAGCCTGGCGTGCTGCAGTCCAAAGAGTCAGACACGACTTAGCGACTGAACAACAGCAAAAACAAATAGGTGTCATGATTCAGTGACACTGGAAAACGTATATAATATGCTTGATAGGGAGAAAGCACTCCATAATAGCCAGCTATTATTATTTTTCATTCAAATAGTGATTGGCTTTGTGCTACGTGTCAAACACTGCTTCAAGTAATGAGGATATAGCAAGAACTGAGATAATCCCTGACTTTATCCTCCTGAAGGCTTCTGGGAAGACAGACATCACAACACAAATTCACAGACACTGGTGATTATAGTTAGATGAGCACTGGGGCTAAGATCACACAGCTAGTTGCTGGTTCATGTGAAACTAGAATTTAAGTCAAAGAGCTCACAGATTTCTAATCTGCATGAATGTCACCATCAGCACCCCACCCTTGGCAGCTGTACCGTGAGGGAAGCTTAGAGAGAAGTAATGCGTGCGTGCTAAGTCATCGCTTCAGTCATGTCTGACTCTTGTGACCCCGTGGACTGAAGCCAGCAAGGCTCCTCTGTCCATGGGATTCTCCAGGCAAGAATACTGGAGCGGGTTGCCATGCCCTCCTCCAGAGGATCTTCTCAATCTAGGGCTCGAACCCAAGTCTCTTACATCTCCTGCATTGGCAGGCAGGTTCTTTACCACTAGTGCCACCGGGAAAGCCAGGAGATGTAAAAGCAGGTGCATTAAGAGAAGTTCTTTCTCCTGGGTGTTGATGCGTCTGCAATGGAGCCCTGCCTCAGCCTGGCCACTTACTTAGTGTCCGATGTTGGCAAGTGACTTAACATCTGTGTTTTAACTTCCTCATCTATAGAGTGGAGATAATAACATTACCTATCTCACAGAACTTAAATTCTCTATGTAGACAAGAAAGAAATAAGAACAAATGCAATTTACTGAATAATTACTAGCTGCTGTTTCAGTTCTCGGGCACTCCCTTTAAGTAAGATGTGGATCCTCTGGAACTAAGTCTGTGGTCCATCATGGAAAAGCAGATGAACTCTTTGGAGATGGGAGAGAAAAAAAAGAAACACTGGTTTCAGAACCAAGCAGGATTATACTGTTTTAGCCCAAACTGGATTGTACTCTTGACAAGCTATGGAACCTTTGACGGAGTTGTGAAACTCTTTAAGCCTCAGTTTCTTCATCTGTAGACTGGGGTTGGTAATTTCTACCTTAGAATTCAATAAGAAAATGAACATAAAGCACTTGGCATAATGATGCATGCAGTAAGCTTTCCATAAGTGCTAGCAATTCTTAAGAAGAAGAGAGGGAGTTAAAATACAGGAGTTCAAGACACAAATCTTGTCTCATCTCTGCTTAAATGCCCCCAGGAACTTCTCAATCAATGCAGAGGAAAAGGCAGTTGTTAGAATAGCCCACAATCCCACAACAGCCAGCTGCCTGCATCCCTCTGTCCTCACCTCCTCACACTCCTTTCTGTAGTCACCGCACTCCAGCCAGCCCCCATGTCTTAGATGCACTAAATTCAGGCCACCTCAATACTTTTAAACCAGCAGCCTTCCTATAAAAGGCAGAGTAGCCTAATGATCTAGAATATGGGATTGAGGATCAGAAGCCTGGATTTGAAGCCCAACTTGGCCACTCACTTAGTGTTCAGTGCTGCCAATTTAACCTGCCATCTGTGTTTCAACTCCTTCACCTGTAAAGTGGAAATAAGAACGCCACCTATCCCATAGAACTTAACCTCTCTCTGCAGGCAAGAAACAAACAACAAAAGCAATTTAGTGAACAATTACTAGCTGCGAGTCTGCCTAGCTGATATATGGTATCAGCATTCTGCACACTTCATATGTAATCCTCATAAAATTTCAAGACAGAGCACCGCTCGTCCCATTTTACAGATAAAGAAAATGAGGTCGAGAACATTAAAGCACATCCAGCACTCAGATCCAAGTCTGGCTGGCTCCAGAGGGTTCTACTCTCCATGCAGATTTGGGGTTCAGCTCTCCATGGAATCCCAAATCTGTTCAATACTTTCTCAGTATGGGTTCAGATCCCAAAGTCATCGGAATATGAGGGACACACATTTGTCTAGTGTCCCTCTGGGCCTGGGTTTTCCACCTTTTACTTGTCTAGCAGGCACATGTGAGCTAGACACACCATCTCTTCTCCTGTCAGCAGAGGTCAAGTAGGCAGCCCCACCCAGAGAGGAAGGAACTCGGCCCCTGTGGAACCTGCATAATGCAGCAGCTATCTCGCACATACATGGGGTAGAGACCCCAAAACACTTATCGAGTGGCTTAAACCCCCAAACATTTATCAAGCACTCAACCCTAACCCTAAAGGAGATCAGTCCTGGGTGTTCATTGGAAGGACTGATGTTGAAGCTGAAACTCCAATACTTCGGCCCCCTGATGCAAAGAGCTGACTCATTTGAAAAGATCCTGATGCTGGGAAAGATTGAGGGCAGGAGGAGAAGGGGACGACAGAGGATGAGATGGTTGGATGGCATCACCGACTCAATGGACATGAGTTTGAGTAAACTCTGGGAGTTGGTGATGGACAGGGAGGCCTGGCGTGCTGCGGTTCATGGGGTCGCAAAGAGTCGGACACGACTGAGCAGGTGAACTGAATTGAACAACCTCACAACACAAGACTGAATGAATAAAGTAAAGGAGCAAAGCGCGTCTCTGACAGTGTCAAATCTTTGTCTTTTTCCTTCCTCCCCGGCCAAGTGTCCGTCACCTCCTGCCTGTGATTCAGGCAGGAGGTGAGGGAGAGCCTTGCACCCGTGCACTGGCGTGCCAATCACTGACTCAGAAAGTGCCCACCAGAGAGGCCGGGCTGCTGTTAGCACAGGGCACCCGGGCTCGGCGTCCGGGTAAGCTCTGAGTGGGATGAGCTTCCTCACCCCCACTGGAGCAGCTGGAAGAACAGGGGAAGGGACAGAGGCAGAGCTGAACGGGGAGCCTCTAAACAAAGCCCTGTTCCAGTTCAGCTTGAAACAAAGTCACAGGCAGAGAGAGTCTCTGTGCTTCTACCTGGGGCTGAAAGAAATCAAGAGGTTAAATCCACTCCAGTAACAAAGAGGGCACAGTAGGCAAGAGCTCTTCTTCATCAGAACCCAACCAGGGGTTGGGTCATGGGTCTGAACCTGGATTTTTTTTTTAACTTGTCTTCAAGGCCCTTGTGGTTAAAAATGTGAATCTAGACAGATCACCGACAGGGAGATACTCTTAAGGCCTTGTACCTGGACCAGTGCTCGCAGCAAACATGCCTTAAGATCAGCCTTTTGCCACTGCTTGACATTAGGTTTTGCTTTTTTTTTTAACTGGAGGATCATCACTTTACAATGCTATGCTAGTTTCTGCAGTACAGTGAAGTGAAGCAGCTATACATATACATCTATCCCCTCCCTCTTGGACCTCCCACCCCCCACCCCCACCCTCAAAGCCCACCACTCAAGGTCATCTCAGAGCTCCAAGCTGAGCTCCCTGGCCCTACGGCAGTTTCCCATAGCTACCTATTTCACACACGGTAGTGTGTGCATGTTAGTGCGACTCTCTTGATTTGCTCCACCCTCCCCTTCCCCCAACACCTTCACTTCATGTCTACAAGTCCTTTTTCTACATCTAGTCTATATTCCTGCCCTGGAAATACGTTCATGAGTGCCGTTTATGGAGGTTCCTTAAAAACTAAAAAGTGGAACTACCCAGCAATCCCACTCTTGGTCATATACCCTGAGAACATCATAATTCACAAGGACACATGTACCCCAGTGCTTACTGCAGCACTATTTACAACAGCAAGGGCATGGAGAGAACGTAAATGTCCAACAATAGGTGAATGGATAAAGAAGATGTGGTACAAATATACAAAGGAAAAAAACAAAACAACAAATATACAAAGGAATATTACTCAGCCATTAAAAAAGAACAAAATGTGTCATTTGTGGAGATGTGCATGGACCAAGTCCATCATATAGAGTGAAGAAAGTCAGAAAGAGAAAAACAAATATTGTATATTGATATAAAGTTTATCAATCACTAATGTATTCCTTGGTGCTGGAGAAAACTCTCGAGAATCTCTTGGACTGCATGGAGACCAAACAAGTCAATCCTAAGGGAAATCAACCTTGAATATTCACTGGTAGGACTGCTGCTGAAACTGAGGCTCCAATAATTTGGCCACCCAATGTGGAGTCGACTCACTGGAAAAAAGCCCTGATGCTGGGGAAAATGGAAGGCAAAAGGAGAAGCGAGAGGCAGAGGATGAGATGGTTGGATGGCATCACTGATTCAATGGACATGAATTTGAGCAAACTCGGGGAGATACTGGAGGACAGAGGATCCTGGCATGCTGCAGTTCTTGAGGTCACGGAGTCGGACACGATCTAGTGACTGAACACCAAAACACCACACTACCTCCACTCCAGGAATAGTAACAGGGACGGTGATGATGACAGGACTGCTGGTAATGATAATAGTTACTGTTACCTGAGTGGTTACTGTAACAGGTGCCAGTGCTAAATACTTCACATGCTTTGTGTCACTGAATCCAGTCAGCAACACTGTGAGGCTCGTCCTCTATCATCCCATTTTACAGATGAAGACACCGAGGCGTGGAGAGACAACTCACCCTAAAGACCTGCTCTGATAACCACTGCCATGTCCCTCTAACTTGCTCCTCTGCCTGGACCTCAGTTTTTGGACCTGCAGAATTATGGGCTTTGGCACCAGCAGAAGTGATTTCCAAAGGAGCGTATCACGTCAGCCTTCCAGTCTTCCAGACCCCTACCCAGCCTTAGAGGGACACAAGATGCATTTCTCTTTCTAGGGTCTCCGAGGCTGGTCCCTGCCTTCGGATTAGCAACAACAACCTCAGAGTGTTTCCTTCTTTCCTCCATGACGAGGAATGTCTCAGGAACTGCTTCAGAGGCAGAAGTGGCCAGAGGCTGTGCAAAACAAGAATACTGTGTTTCCTTAAGCCCACGCCTGATCCTTCTCTACTGGTCAAAGCCTCGAACAGAAACCCCCGACTCAGAAAATAAAGTTCAGATTCCTCAGGATGCTATCCAAGGCTCTCCGGGGTCTCATCTCAACCTGCCAGGGAAGCCTATCAATCTTTCCTTCGGATTCCTCCCAACGCCTCTATCCCCAGCCCGTTGTATGCTTCACACACCTCTGCACCTGTTTTTATTCTCCCCAAAGCAGTGACAGAAACATCCATTTTTCTTCCCCACAACTTTCTTTACTTTAACACTAAAGCAGCGTTGAAGATCTGGCTCCCTGGGCATAGACTGCCATGTCCCTTTGCTCTGTCATCCTCAGATACACTCCAATCCTCCACGCTGTCTAATTTTCTGCAGTAAATGGGTGCTATGATCTGAATGTCCTCCCAAAACTCATATGTTAAAACCTAATGCCCGATATGATGGAGGCAGGGCCTTTGGGAGTTGCTTAGGTCATGATGATGGAGTCCTCGTGGATGGGTTTAGTGCTCTTATAAAAGGGACCCCAGAGAGAGCTAGCTATGTGGAGTCAAAATGAAAAGACAGTACTTCGCAACTGGGAGAGAGCCCTGCGCAGGCCCAGGCCACGCTAGCACCCTGATCTTGATCTTCCAGCCTTGAATGTCATGAAAAGTAAACTTCTATTGTTTTTAGGCCACTAGGCTTATGGTATTTTGTTAGAGCTTTGTCCCAAGTGGACAATTGAGGGAAAGAGTTATTATCTAGTTGTTAATACCATAGAAAGATCCTAAGACCCAATAGTGAATGAAATAAGCATTATGTAAAGTTATACATGTACATATGCAATGATCTCGATTTTGCACAAATATATTTATTTTTTAAAAGCCTGGAAGAAATTCACTGGGTGGCTAAATTAAAGGTAACACAAAGAAAATGTCTTTTGGTGTGAAAAACACGGCTCCATCCAAGACCCCCGAGGACCCCAGGCCACAGCTCTCCCCGGTGCTCATAGTGTGTCCGGACCAAGGAAAGTGCAAACCAATTCCAACTTTCCTCCAGCCGCTTTCTGCGTCTCAGTTCCACGACGGGCCACAACAGAGCAGAAGCAGGCAGGGTCAGCTCCCAGGGGAATCCCTCGTGCTCTGCTGAGACACAGAAGGGCCGTGTGGTGAGAAGGGACACGTCACCATAACACACAGTAGCAGGGGCCCACCCCAGCTCCACAGACAGGCCCGAAAGCTGCGTACAAGCATCACCTATGTTGGCTCCGGTGGCGGGGCTTCCCCTGGACCAGGTAAAAGCAAAGACAACAGTGTTCTGTGATGTTCCTCTGATGATAATGAGCTAGCCAAGCATGCGAAGTGGTCCCTGAAAAATGCAGGATGGATAAACAAGGCAGCATGGAAAACACACTTGCTGGCTGGCTTTTTTGAACACACCCTGGCCTTCGCCCTCCACTCCCACCCTAGATGAGAGAGAGACTGGCCTAGCTCCTCTGTCGTTTCTCAAGAAATCCACATTTCAGGGTCTGTTCCTGGAACCACATTAGATATTTTTGCTTATCCTGAAAGGTTAAAAACTCTGAATGACCCCTAAAGGAGCTTCATTTGTCTCCTCAAGTTTTGAAAGCAAAACTCAAGGGACTTTCCCCAACATGAATTATGCAGAAGCTATGATAAAAAATGAGATTCCACCTGCTGCTAGGGGACTCGCCTTCGAAAAATGTAATCAGATATTCATTTCCTGATATTAACAACCACTAAAAGGGAGCTCTGATTTCTGGAACAAATATCTTAAGAAGGAAGTTTCAACATATACATTTTAATTGAATTTCTTCTCAACCCAGAATGCAATTGACAGAATGCTGCCTTTGTCATGACCCGCAGGCTTCTATAACTCGTAAGTCGGCCAGTCTACTAGTAGGACTTTTCTAGGTTCTTAATACTCTTATCAACCACTCAGGTTTCCAGGGAGACTCATTAGTGGAGCTGCAAATGCTGTGGCTGGCATCATTATCCACACGAAAGTTTGAAGCATCTGCCCTCCGATATATATTTATTTGTTTATTGTCTGTCTTACCCCAACTAGAATGTGAGCTCAACAAAGCAGACATTTTTATTTGTCATGCTGTAACCCTCAGCTGCCCAGCACTTGTGGGCCTCCGATACATACCTGCTGACTATTGAAGGGGACCAAATATGCCACCTCAAAATATGCCACTTTGGCACAAGGATTATTTAGAACTGAAGGCAACTGAGAAGAAGCAGATATAAGAAAGCTTTCTGCCCTCCTCCTATCTTCTTAAAAGTCAAATCTACCAGTGGTTGAGAATCTGCCTTCCAATGCAAGGGACATGGGTTCAATCCCTGCTTGGGGAACTAAGATCCCACATGCCCCAGCAAAGACCGGACACAGCCAGAAATAAACACATAGATAGCAGAACCTAAATGTGTAAAGGTTTCCCCCCTCTCCTGTCTTCCAGAAAGGACAGAAGCTAATCACCAGAGACAACCCTAGACCCTTATTAGCACTTGAGGACTCTACATAACAAACTGTGCTAACTGGCTCTTCTCTTCCATGAGTTCCCCGTTTATTTGCTGTCGTTCAGTCACTCAGACACGTCTGACTCTTTGGGACCCCGTGGACTGCAGCACGCCAGGCCTCCCTGTCCTTCACCATCTCCATATAATCACCTTCCCATAATTTTCTGCTCCCAGAAATTCAAAGTTCTTTTCCTTTGTCTTGTCAGTTCTCTACAAATGTATCGTTCCTATATTAAGATACTATATAAGCCCAAGTTCTAACCACCTCTTCGAGTTAGTCATCCCTGAATGGTCCTATTTGTATGCATGGTACGCACTGAATAAATTCATTTTTCTCTTGTAAATCGTTCTCTAGTAAATCAGTCTAATTTATAAGGCTTTTGCCTGACAACCTAAAATAAATAAAGGAAAAATATAGTTCTCCTCCCCTACAGGCTGACCCTCTCATGTACTGAGCAACTGCAGCCTGGGGACGCAAACAGGCCCCACCAGGAATAACTTTTTGGTCTCTCTGGCTAGGTGACCATACACATACAAACACACACTCAAACAGAGAGATAATCCTTAGCAGTGCCTGGAAACTTTAGATGGGGAAGGAACATGCTTGGTTTGGTAAAAAGATTCTGTGTGTGTTTTTGTTAAGGTTTGTCTTTGAAGGATCAGACCTCTTTGGGAGAATAATTTTGGTCTGCATGTTGTTAACTTTCAGTCGACTTCCCTGGTGGCTCAGTGGTAAAGAATCTGCCCACCAATGCGGGAGACATGGGTTCGATCCCTGAGTCGGGAAGATCCCCTGGAGAAGGAAATGGCAACCCACTCCAGTATTCTTGCCTGGGAAATCCCATGGACAGAGGAGCCTGGTGGGCTGCAGTTCAGAGGGTCAAAAAGAGTCAGACACAGCGAGCGACTGAGCACGCATGCACACACACACCAGAAGAAACAGAGGCACCTGCCTCTCCTCCCACACCAACTGGACCCCAAGTCCTGCAGGCCCTGGATCCTGCATGAACCCATCCCTGATGGATGCAGAGTGATGCCCCCAGGACCCCTCCTTCTCGGCTGTCTTGCCTCAGAGGCGGGGTTGTCTTACAGGTGCTGAAAGGGAGGGGACCCACCATTGACACTTAAAAAAAGTAAGTCACAAGACAGAAATGAAAATCCTCTGTGTAAGAAGCTTGATTGTTTTCAAGGCTGCTGTGGAGGACAGAAGAAGTGGCAAGTGGGGAAGCGGCGTTCATTCACGCATTCCCTCTTTTATTCCATAAATGTGTATGGAGCAGCTATGCTATGTGAGGGATTGTGCTAAGAGCTGGGGGCCCAGAGGGAACCTAAAGACACAGCCTTGCCTCAAAAAGTGTCTGGTCCAATATTCTAAAGCAAATATCTTGCAATAAAAAAATTAAAAAAAAAAAACCTGAAAAAAAGTGTCTGGTCAACAGGGAACACAGAAGGGCAAACAGGTAATAATCTTAGGGAGCAACAAGATTTATTATAAGCAAAGCAGAGGATGCCACAGAAGCAACACAAGGGCAAACCTTCCTTCAAACCTACTTTTGCCACTTAGGAGGCCTGTGACACTGGCAGGCCGTCACCTATTGTTGAGCCGTGATCTCACGACTCAAAGAGGGGAATCCTTTCACTGCGGTGCGAGACTGCTGAAAGGGTTCAGCGTGCTTCCATGTATAAAGTGCTTAGCAAAGTTCAAGCCCTACTGCAGGCACTCACTACACTGTAAATATTCGTATCAGAAAATGGGGTGTCAGGAACTGCCTTCAGATTTGCTTCCCACCATTTAGGATTGGGTGCATGGGTGACTCAGTGGTAGTAGTGGCCTGCTACTCGGGAGGCCCCGGTTTGTTGCTGGTGCATACAGCCACAGTGACCCCTCTTTAGGGCTTTTGAGAGGGCACAAGTAGTAAAGAATCCACCTGCCAATGCAGGAGATGCAAGAGACGTGGGTTTGATCCCTGAGCTGGGAAGATCCACCAGAGGAGGCAATGGCAAACGACTCCAGTAATCTTGTCTGAAAACTCTATAGTCAGGGGAGCCTGGAGGGCTGCAGTCCATGAGGTCACAAGGAGTCGGACACCAGTGAGCAAACAGGCACAAGGTCAAGGTCATTTAGGACTGAGTGTAACTAAGCTCGGATATGGATGCTCCATCATCCTTCTTCCTTGCCCTTAGGGTGGGCCTTTCTGGGCTCCTGATTAGAGTTTCCTGTACAGTGAGGGCTTCCCAGGTGGCACTCGTGGCAAAGAGCCCGTCTGCCAATGCAGGAGAAGTAAGAGATGCGGGTTGGACCCTTGGGTCAGGAAGATCTCCTGGAGGAGGAAATGGCAACCCACTCCAGTATTCTTGCTGAGAATCCCATGGAAAGAGGAGCCTGGTGGGCTACAGTCCATGGAGTTGCAAAGAGTCAGACATGACGGAAGTGACAGAGCGCACACGCACGTACAGTGAAGTCTGGGCACTGGGGTGGGATCAGGAATGGAGACCCAGACAGATGTGTGCCATCTGGCTCCAAGACACTCCCAAGAGGTTCCCAACAGCCGTTCACCTGTGCTGAGCGTGCCTGAGAAGCTGTGTGTGATCCTGTTAATGTGAGATTATAATTTCCATGGGGCCATGATCCAAGGAATGGCTGAAGAGAGACTTCAGCGGTGGGGAAGGACAAGGGGTCCTCCGTGTAGTCAGGTTCCTCCACCTCAAGCACCCCAAATCGATGCAAAATCAAAGTCAGAGGAAAGTGCTTGCTATGCTACATTTTTTTAAAGACTTATTTACTTATTTGGCTACACCAGGTCTCAGCTGCAGCCTGCAGGATCTTTGTGGTGGCATGTGGGATCTTTGGCTGCGGGATGTGGGATCTAGCTCCCTGACCAGGGATGGAACCGGGATCGCCTGTATTGAGAGTGCCAAGTCTTAGCCACTGGACCACCAGGGACGTCCCTGTGCTAATTCTTCAAACACTGAGCCTTCCTGTCCCTGGGAGATCTATAGAATGAGCTCTATTCAAGTGCCCAAGAAACCAGGAGACCCCAAGAGGCACCTTGGATCCTAGACTAGTAATCCCCAAGCTGCAGCCCCCAGCCCACCCTCTCCCCACCCCCCCCCCACACACACCTGGCTCTGGGTCAGCTTCCCGCTCTCTCCTGTAATTCAGACGCTCAGCACACTGCTTGGCACGACGGCAGAAGCGGGCTAAGCGCTGGTGGATGGATGGGTGAGTGGCACAGGAATGAGAGCATGAACAAAGGGAAGAGGCACCTGGGATCTGGTGCTGTCTGGCGTCAAATGACAAGAAACATCAGTCCTGAAGTCCGGGCACATGCACGGGATGGACGTCATCCTCACACTACTGGCAGCAAAGGGGCACCGCTGTGCAATTAACTCTCTCCCTCCCAGCCTAGTGGGGAGGGGGAAGGGGTGAAGGTAGCCATTATGCTAACAGGAGGCGGGGTCCAAAGAGCAGCCAGGCCGGATTTCATTTTGAAACGTACTGTAAGATTTTTTTCTTTTTTTTTTTCTGCTGTTCCAGCCATAGCAGCAGCAGATTTACGCTCCTAATTATGTTTGGCTTTGGTTAAATTAGTTTGCATTCCCTGAGCATATACTGGCTGGGGGGAGGGGCAGCAGGCAGGGGAAGGAGGTGGCCGGAGAAGATGCCAAGAGGCGGGGAGGATCTTCTCGGAGAAAGATGCTCACTCACAGCAACAGGACGATCAACCAGACATCAGGCAGCCAGCTCCACTGCACAGGGGCCCAGGGGTCCCAAAGGGGCGGAGCAAGTGGTGTTCCACCTAGAGCTCCCATTCATTCATTCATCCCTTCACCCTGCCAGTATTTACTGAGAGCCCACGATGAGTCAGACGTCGAACTAGGAGACGGAGGAAACTGCAGTGAACTTGACGAATAAAGACTCCCTGACCTCCTAAGCTTATATTCTAGAAGGGAAGTGAGACAAGACACCAGCAAAAAGTTAAGCAAACCTTTTCAACGCTAGGAAATCAATGTATTAATAACAAGTAAAGTGATAGGGAAGGACAGCCCTATTTTACTTATAGTAGTAGTTTCAACCAGCAATAAAACACTAATAAACAACTACTATTAATCCATTTATTCAATGTGTACTACAGTCTAGACAGCCTTTGCAACCACATGGACTGTAGCCTGCCAGGCTCCTATGCCCATGGAATTTTCCAGGGAAGAATATTGGAGTGGGTTGCCATTTCCTACTCTAAGACTTTTACAGAAAGTTTCATTTAATCCTCCTAAAAACCCAGTGAGATGGGTGTAGTTATTTCTGTTTTACAGATGAGGAAACCGAGGCTCAGAGAGGTCTAAACCTTATCTGCTTGAAGACAAACATCAATGTGTGACCTCAAATGCAATGTTGCCCCCGATGTCCTTTTCAAAGATCTACAGTCAAGAATAACAGCCAGTGATTAAAGCCCCCACTAAAGAGCAGACACAGAATCCTTGCCACACGTCTCCCCTGTCAGCTCTTACCTGCCATGTCCTACACACTAAGAGTCTCATTGACTTAATTTACCTGCTACATGATGTAACTAGTAAAGCGTGAAGGCAGGGTTCACACTCAGGGCTGTGTGACCCTGCAATCTTTTGGCCTCCCCAGAACATAGCACAAAGCAATCTGATGGCATGAATCTGTACTTTCCTTGATAACCAGGAGGAAAGTTTCAGGTGTTAGAACATCCTGGAGTCCCATCCACTGACTCACTCACTGGAGAACGCATGAGATGATGGCTCTTTGAGCTGTCTTTCTGTCCCAGCTAATCTAGACCTAAACTCAGCGCTCTTACAAAGTTACTTTCAGGAATGAACCAGAAACAAAAATGCCTTGAACCCAAAGCAATGTGGCAGTCATGAAAGGGGTCTTATGTTAAATTGCACATCCTTAGTAGAGACATAAACAGGCAACTCAGGACTTAGCACTATGTGTAAATGAGAGCTGTGTGCACTTCACACCAGCCTTTTCTTAGCACCCTTTCTGCTCAGTGGACTTTTCCCACTGCCTGGCTCCTGAAATCCATTTACATAACTACCTGTCATCATCAGCTGCTGGGATAGCTTTCTCTGATGGATGGCCAAGCTGACACCTCACACACCCCCACAGGGAAAGGCATTGCAGAATTTTCATGACAAAACCTTTAATACCTTGCTTTAATACCTTGCCTGTTTTTCACACTTGCAGTGAAAGCAAACCTGAAAGGGGGATTGTCGAATCAAGATTTTTTTTAAACAAAATGCCATGACAAATAGAAGCAGCTGGTTTTGATGTATAAACACTGAAATCTTCCCCAGGCTTTAGGGTTTCTTTTTTCTGACAACATCCAGATCAGAACCAATTTAATTTTGAAAGATAGCTAATCAAGTAATTCGTTGTAGCACCTTCCTCCTTCTTGCTCTTGCAGAGGGGGTTGGGAGTTGCATATGGATAAGCCGAAGCTTTACTGAAGATTGCAAATGGACACTTTAGGTATCATGATGCGCTCACCTGTAATAACTTGTGTACATCCATTTCACCAACCAACGTGAGCATTTCAGACAGTCACATGGAACGGAATCCACTTGCATGGCTAAAAGCTGAGGCTGCAAACATTTTTATATGTAATATTTCTCTCTGAGTCTTTTTAATTTTTTTTATTACAAGAGGCATTTAAAAAATTTTTTTTAATTTATGTTTTTTGTTTCTTATTGAGGTTTAGCTGATGGACAGTATTGTCTTAGTTTCAGGTGTATAGCAAAGTGATTCAGTAATACATATATATATTCTTTTCATATTCTTTCCCCTTATAGGTTATTACAAAATACTGATTATAGCTCCCTGTGCTATACAGTAGGTCCTTGTTTATCTATTTTGTTTTGTTAGACAAAAAGTTCATTTGGGTTTTTCGTAAGATGCTTTGGGAAAACCCAAATAAACTTTTTGGCCAACAAAATACATATAGTAGTATGTATATGTGCATCTCAAACTTCTAATTTATCCCTCCCCACTCTCCCCCTTTGGCAACCACACATTTGTTTTCTATGTCTCAGGTCTATTTCTGTTTTGTGTATAAGTTTCCTTGTATCTTTCTCTTATTTTCAGAGTCCATATATAAGTGATATCATATGATATTTATCTCTCTCTGTCTGGCTGACTTCACTAAGTACGATAGTCTCTAGGCCCACCCGTGTTGCTGCAAATGGCATTATTTCATTCTTTTTTGTGGCTGAGTAGTACTCCGTTGTTCATACATGTATATCTCACATCTCCTTTATCCATTCAACTGCCAATGAACATTTAGTTTGTTTGCAAGTCTAGGCCATGGTAAATAGTGTTGCAATGAACACTGGGGTGCAAGAATCTTGAGACTTATGTAGATGAATTCCCAGTATTGGAGGAGGAAAGTTAGTTGAACAGTCTTGATACTGTAATTTCTTACACTCCCACACTTAATGGGAAACAT
This sequence comes from Dama dama, assembly GCF_033118175.1. NCBI lineage: Eukaryota > Metazoa > Chordata > Mammalia > Artiodactyla > Cervidae > Dama > Dama dama. The sequence goes on along the minus strand of NC_083686.1, from coordinate 5,509,968 downwards.
ACATGCTAAGTAAGAAACAAAATAGGCTTGGATTTGAGAATTTCATGTATTTTGAGACCATTATGGTCACCCTGGGCTTTTCATCCACTAAACTTTAATGAATATTTACTGAATAACATGAACATATACTACCCTTAGAACACATGTCTTAGCAAGGACAATAAGGTGATCCAATGACTTTTACTTAGCAAATACCTACTGTGTGCTGGGCTGGAAGAAGCACAAGCTGGAATCAAGATTGCCAGGAGAAATATCAATAACCTCAGATATTCAGATGACACCACCCTTATGGCAGAAAGTGAAGAGGAACTAAAAAGCCTCTTGATGAAAGTGAAAGGGGAGAGTGAAAAAGTTGGCTTAAAGCTCAACATTCAGAAAATTAATGGCATCTGGTCCCATCACTTCATGGGAAATAGATGGGGAGACAGTGGAAACAGTGTCAGACTTTATTTTTTGGGGCTCCAAAATCACTACAGATGGTGATTGCAGCATGAAATTAAAAGATGCTTATTCAAAAAAAAAAAAAAAAAAAAGACACTTACTCCTTGGAAGGAAAGTTATGACCAATCTAGACAGCATATTAAAAAGCAGAGACATTACTTTGCCAACAAAGGTCCGTCTAGTCAAGGCTGTGGTTTTTCCAGTGGTCATGTATGGATGTAAGAGTTGGACTGTGAAGAAAGCTGAGCGCCAAAAAATTGATGCTTTTGAACTGTGGTGTTGCAGAAGACTCTTGAAAGTCCCTTGGACTGCAAGGAGATCCAACCAGTCCATCCTAAAGGAGATCAGTCCTGGGTGTTCATTGGAAGGACTGATGCTAAAGCTGAAACTCCAATACTTTGGCCACCTCATGTGAAGAGTTGACTCATTGGAAAAGACCCTGATGCTGGGAGGGATTGGGGGCAGGAGGAGAAGGGGACGACAGAGGATGAGATGACTGAATGACATCACCAACTCGAAGGGCATGAGTCTGAGTAAACTCTGGGAGTTGGTGATGGACAGGGAGGCCTGGCGTGCTATGATCCATGGGGTCCCAAAGAGTCAGACACGACTGAGCGATTGAACTGAACTGAATTGAACTGAACTGTGTGCCAGGCTCTAACTGCTTTATCAGTATTTAATTCTCATAACAGCCCTATGAGATAGGTACTGATTTGCACCTTACATTTTTTTTTTTCTTTAAATCTGATCTGACTTGAGTCCTAGCCATGAGCTTTTATTTCTCTCTAACACGTAGGAAAGAAATACTCATCACATCACACAGGATGACTTTCTCAGAACTATTTCACATTCTAAAGTGGATCGAAAGTGTCATGGAGTTGAAAACTGCCTGTGGTCTAGCAAGTCCCTTTCCCCAGAACCAATTATAATTACTTTTTCTGAGCAACATCCCATTTCCTTTCAAAAGATGCACCGTGATTCTGGGAAAGACAGAGCCCCGAGACATTCCCTGCCAGTCTAGGCAGAGAAGTCTGGAAATGTAGCATCACTCATGGTCGTCGTATCCCTGTTCCCTCTTGTTTACTTGTTTAAAATTCTCTCTGCTTAGGGGCTTCCTGGTGGTCCAGTGGTTAAGAATACACCTGTCAATGCAGGGGGCACGGGTTTGATCCCTGGTCTGGAAATTAAGATCCCAGGGGCCATGGATAAACTAAGACCACCCACTGCAACTTCTAAAGCCTGCAAGTTCTGGAGTTCTCATAGCACAACTAGAGAAAGCCTCCATGCATCTATGAAGAGCCCATGGGTGGCACTGAAGACCCAGTGTACAGTCAAAAACAATAAACAAATAAATGTTATTGTTTAGTCACCAAAGAGTGTCTGACTATTTTAGCCAACTAATTAGAAAAGACCCTGACACAGGGGAAGATTGAGGGCAGGAGGAGAAAAGGATGACAGAGGATGAGATGGTTGGATGGCATCACCAACTCAATGGACATGGGTTTGAGTGAGCTCCGGGAGATGGTAAAGGACAGGGAAGTCTGGAATGCTGCCATCCATGGGGCGGCAAAGAGTCACACATGACTGAGTGACTGAACAACAAAAAAGTCTAACTTTTTGTGACCCCCATGGACTGTAGCCCACCACGCTCCTCTGCCCATGGCATTCTCCAGACAAGAATACTGGAGTGAGTTGCCATTTGCTCCTTCAAGGGATTTTTTTCCTACCCAGGGATTGAACACCCCATCTCCTGCTTGGCAGGCAGATTTTTTTTTTACCACTGACCCACCTGGGTAGCCAAATAAATAAATACATAAAATTATATATATAAACATACAGCAGAGGAAGAACACTCTTTTTTTTTTTTTTTTTTTTTTAAGAACACTCTTTTAAAAGAAGTTCTCTCTGCTTAGGACTGCAGGCAGGATTTATGAAAACTCTTACAAGAAGCTTTACTGAGAGAAAAGCAAGAAAGAATGCTACAGTACATTCTATAACTGTACTTTGAAGGCATTTCCCTCTTGCTCTGGTAGAAATAAGCATGGTTTGCGGGGTTTAAATATCAGCTCTGCCCCATCCTTGCTGTGTGAATGTGAGTGAGTTACTTAATGTCTCTGAGCTATCACCTCATCTGTAGAAAACATACTCCATAGATTTTTACCAAAATGAAGTAAAATTAAATTATGTGGAAAAAAAAATTATGTGGTTACACCCTAAGTATAATGATCCATCACGGCCACTTCATAAACATTGGTGTCCCTTCTCTTCCTCCACTTTCCATGAGTATTAACCTATTTTGTCTTTCCAGGACAATCTGCTACTATAAGGTCCATGTATTAATGGGTAAGTGTCCTGTTTTGTTTTTTGTTTTAAGACCTTCTCTGAAGTCCTAGGAGGGATGTTCTGTTCCTATTTTATTTATTTATTTATTTATTTATTTATTTATTTTTAATAGAAGGGTGATTGCTTTACAATACTGGTTTGATTTCTGCCATACATCAACATGAACCAGCCATAGGTGTACATATGTCCTCTGATCCTATTTTATGGGTTTGCCAGGCTGGGCTGATTCCCACCCAGGACACCTATTCTGTCCCATTTTGCTGCCTCTGAGGGGAGCTAACATTTATTTTCTCAAATATTTGCTCAGCAGTAAAATACTTCCCATAAGTGCAGGAGGGAAGCGCCCGCCTCTCTGTGGGGTCTTGGAAGGCAAGCCTTCCTCACCCCAAAGGGAAGGAGCTGGGCGCCAAAGCAACAGCGCCCCTTGGTTGATGCACGTTGCTGTGACAGGTTTTGGGGTTATGTGAGTATAGGGTGAAGGTGGCTATTTTCTCCGCACAGTTCAAGCGTTTGATTTTCCAAATCAGGAAACTTCATGTCTAAATGTGCTCGATAGAATCTCTAGGTTTCCTTCAGATGACAAAAGGAAAGCAGCTGAAAATTGGCATGCACTTTGCCTTTAATTTGAGCTTTTGTTCCCCTTTTCCTGGTCCTTGTGGTTTAGGAGATTAAATGCTGCTGCTGCTGCCCTGCCATCCCGACTCCTACCCCCCACCCCCTCCCAAGAGTGGAAGCAGTGTCAAAGCGCCCTCTGACCAGGGCAGGATGAGCCTGGTGACTTTAGAGCTTCAATTCTGAATCTTCTGGCTTCTGCAGGTGTACATCAAATCCTCAGAATTCCTTCAGGTGGTGTTTTGTGCTTAATTATACGTAAAGGTTCTGTGGGTGGGATTCCGTTTGAAGCCCAAACCACCAAGCCATCAGTTTGTCATTTCAAGCTTCTTACTTTTCATCACTTGAGTCTTTACCCAAGATGTGATTTTCTTCAGGTTAAGGGGATTTTTGCTTCTAAACACTCATAAATGCATGCAAAATGTAGTATGTCTTATTCATGGAAGTAAAGACATCTGAATAGATCTCAATCTTTCATGTAAATAATTCACAAATGATTATGAAGAGGCTTGTAATGGCTGCTCTTCTTGACCTGTGTTTGCAGACTAGGTCACTCTGCTGGGGCAGACAGGATACACAAAATGTTTTTGCAGCAAGACTGTGTGAAGCATCAGTGTGAACCACTGTATGGGGAGGACCACCATGTGGCCTGGAGATGCAGAGGGGTGGAACTCCATGGAGGAGACAAGTCATACTCCCATTTTACAGATGTGGAAGCTCACTGAGGCCTTGAAAAGCTCCACGGGATCATGGAAGCACTAAAAGCACTTGTCTGGGGCCTGAGTCTCCTTTCCTCACAATCTCAGTAAAGTCTTAGTTGCAACAGCCAAACACAGTAGCTGCTTCTTTCAATAAATATGACCATATCCAAAATCCACTGGAAAACTTTCAGGAGAAGAGTCTGAGCAAAAAGCAGCAGCAGAAAACAGCCCTTTTAGAACCCACTAAAGACTTTAAAGCCCATGGCAAGCAAAATAAATGTGTGGCCTCCAGTGGGTTAGGCAGGGTGACATTGATGCCCTGGGCAGAAGTGACATGGTTTGGCTTTAAATCCCTTGAAATGCCAAGCTGAAGTCTGCACATGCTGAAGGTACCTTGGTTGGCAGAAAGAGGGCGTGGGGAGATGCCCTATTTAAAGGAAGAAGTGAAAAGAAACTGCTAATTTCAGGATGACCATCTCAAGTTGGCTGCCACTCCTTATAGACTGCAATCTGCTCAACAGACTGTCTCTTTTATGGAAAACACACATCTTATCTTCTCATACTTTCTGTAAGGCCCCTCCATGTTCCTTGTCCTCCTTGCTTTCAGGATATTGACTAAGAGTTCAGGGTTCTAAAGCAGACATTCTGGGCTGTCCTTGGTTTCCCACTGGGCTGGGTGGCCCTAGGCCTGTTACTTAAGTTCCCTGTGCCTCAACTGTCTCATTGGTCAAATGGAAATAATAGGAGCATTTACCTAACTGGATTGACAGCATCAATAATGAGTTAATATATGTAAAGAACTTAAAACACACACTCAATGTACAATCATCTCAGCTAGATCAAACCAGTCAATCCTAAAGGAAATCAACCCTGAATGTACATTGGAAGGTTTGATGCTGAAGCTGCAGCTGCAATACTTTGGCGAACTGATGTGAAGAGCTGACTCACTGGAAAAGACCCTGATTCTGGGAAAGACTGAGGGCAGGAGGGGAAGGGGCCGGCAGAGGATGAGATGGTTGGATGGCATCACTGACTCGATGGACATGAGTTTAAGCAAACTCCAGGAGATGGTGAAGGACAGGGAAGCCTGGTGTGCTGCAGTCCATGGGGTCGCAAAGAGTTGGACATGACTCAGCAACTGAACAACAACAAAAGTATCCCCTAAATGTTTAAAGTCTATTTAAAACAATTAAGTGGTTCCTTTACTATCTGACTTTTCTGACACTTCAATATGTTAAGAAACACTATGAATCTTCCCCAATGAGTATGACCAGGAAACTGAATAGCTGTTAGTCTCTCTTGGGCTCTAGCGTTCTGTTGAATAGTCAGGAATAATAATAATAACAGTAATAATAATAGTAATATTTTTAGAGAACCTCTGAGCATCCTGGTTAAGACTGCAGTCCCTTGTGCCAGGTTTCTTATTCACATATGAGCATCAGCTCTTAAGAGCTGTCCAATCTTAGGCGAATTGATTTAATTGTATCTTAGTTTCCTTAGTTGTAAAGTGGGATTAATTATGCTCCCTCCTCACAGGGTTATTATGAGAATTCAATGTGTGTATAGAGATGACTCCATGGTTGGTGCAAAATAAACTGCTCCACGTGGCACCCTTGAGGCTTCCTGAGGGCTTTGCGGCCATTATTTCTCTACATAGCAAATATGATCATGTGTGGTAGTAACTGCTATCATTTCATAGAGTAACTGGCCCGGAACTCACAGTTAGAAGACGACAGAGTCAGGACCATCTGGGAGGAGGTCCAAGACTCAGGATCTTGCAGAGAAGCAATTCCTAGGACCCTGAGTGATGAGATTTTGGGAGAGGGAGGAAGTTCCAGGGGCTAAGAGAAGGAATCTAAAAACATGAGGACACAGCATCGAAACTAATCTTGGTCGAAACTCTGCAATTTTACAAACACCTTCCTGGCTGTTATTAATAATTGCCAGGAAAACTTGGTAGACAGACCACTTCTGATAAAACCATAAATACCGCTCTCTCCCCACATCCCCGAGGGAGCAGTGCCCAGTAGACCTGTCTCTGCCCAGCATTCTCTGTAAGGACAGGATTGGCTCCTGAATGTCCAGTTTCCCCCTAGAACCCAGAAGGATCCCAGCACGCTTTTCTTCCTCTGCTTCTGCTCTGGGGAGCTGGACACTCTAGTCTATACTGCAGGTTCTTATTCCTCATCTATTTTATATAGCAGTGTGCACATGTCAAACCCAATCTTCCAATTTATCCCGCCCCTCCTTTTCCTCCCTGGTAAACATAAGATTGTTTTCTTCATCTGTGACTCTACATCTGTTTTGTAAATAAATTCATTAGTACCACATTTAAATTCCACATATAAGCAGTATCACATATAAGCAGTATGAATTGACCACATTCTCTTGTGAACTCAGTACTACAGTGTATGCCCCTTGCTTAGTGATTGGAATACAGGTAGGGCTGTCAGATAAATCATGCGCTGTTGGGTTAAACTGGAATTTCACACAAATTAAGATTTGTTTCCGTCTAAGTATCCCATGCAACATTTGAGATATGCATATGCTAAAAAAGTACTTGATGTTTATCTGAAATTCAATTTTAACTGGGCATCCAGTATTTTTTATTTGTGAAATCTGGCAGCCCTACAAAGAATATAAGTTGGTGTTTCATTGGCTTGCTTTGTTTAAATAGTATTACACAGTGTATGAATAGTGTGTGAGTAAATTAAATGCCCTGTGTATGAATAAATTATAATGCAAAGATTGAGGTTCAGAAGAGGAAGTGGCTGGACTTCTGGGGTTCAAACTAGAACGGCAGAGCTCAGAAATGAACTCAGCTTCCAGAACCTGTCAGAAAAAAATTGTGAAAAGCTTTGAAGTGGACCAGAAGGATTCAGGAGTGTCCTGTCCATCTGGGTTCCCTCCATCTCTGAGTCATTCTAGCTCTGTTGTTGTTATTTAGTCACTAAGTTGTGTCCGACTCTTTGCAACCCCATGGACAGCAGCGCACCAGGCTCCCCCATCCTTCACTGTGTCCAGGAGTTTGCTCAGATTCACGTCCATTGGGTCAGTGATGTTATCTAACCATCTTATTCTCTGCCACCCTCTTCCCCTCCTGTCCTCAATCTTCCCCAGTATCAGGGTCTTTTCCAGTGAGTTGGCTTTTCACATCAGGTAGCCAAAGCATTGGAGTTTTAGCTTCACTTGCATGAGGTTAATTATTGTGCTATGGACAGACCCATCTCAGCACCTATGTATAAGCTGACATCAGCGTTCCTTCAGGACACCTAAACATGTAGTTCTTTGGATTCTTCTTTGAACCGGTCATAACATCTTACCAGTTCCCTCATTTATTAATGAGTTGAATTAATCTTTAACATTATTACTTGGCATACATATTTCATATTTATAAGATTCACTATTTTACCTGTTATAAAAAATTATTCTTCGGCAGTGACATTCTTCTCTGGACAGTGAGTCTGGAAAGAAGCTTAAATGGTAATTCCTTTCGTCACACCCTCTCCTTTCCACCCTGTGTCCACACACCCATTCTCTACGTCTGGGTCTCCATTCCTTCCCTGCAAATAGGTTCATCAGTACCATTTTTCTAGATTCCACGTGCATGCGTCAGTGTGCGGTATTTGTTTTTCTCTTTCTGACTTAGTTCACTCTGTGTAACAGGCTTCAGGCTCACCCGCCTCGCTAGAAGGGGAAGTAGAAGCACTGGCATATATACACTGTCAGGTGTGAAAGAGAGAGGTGGTGAGAAGCTGCCACGTAACACGGGGAGCACAGAGCCGGGTGCTCCGTGATGACCTAAGCGGGTGGGATGTGGGAAGCGAGGGAGGCTCAAGAGGGAGGTGATGTATGTATAATTATGGCTGATTTAAAGAGGAACTAAAGAGCCTCTTGACGAAGGTGAAAGAGGAGAGTGAAAAAGCTGGCTTAAAACTCAACATTCAGAAAACGAAGCTTGCGGCATCTGATCACATCACTTCATGGCAAATAGACGGGGAAACAATGAAAACAGTGACAGGCTTTATTTTCTTGGGCTCCAAAATCATTGCGATGGTGACTGCAGCCATGAAACTAAAAGACGTTTGCTCCTTGGAAGAGAAACTTTGACAAAACGAGATAGCATATTAAAAAACAGACATTACTTTGCTTACAAAGGTCCCGTATAGTCAAAGTTGTGGCTTTTCCAGTAGTCATGTACAGATGTGAGAGCTGGATGATAAAAAAAGGCTGAGCGCCAAAGAATTGAGTCCTTCAAAACATGGTGCTGGAGAAGACTCTTGAGAGTCCCTTGGACAGCAAGGACATCAACCAGTCCATCCTAAAGGAAATCGACTCTGAATATTCATCGGAAGGACTGATGTTGAAGCTGAAGCTCCAATACTTTGGCCACCTGATGGGAAGAGCTGACTCACTGGAAAAGACCCTGATGCTGGGAAAGACTGAAGGCAGGAGGAGAAGGGACGGCAGAGGATGAGATGGTTGGATGGCATCACTGACGTGAGTTTGAGCAAACTCTGGGAGATGGTGAAGGACAGGGAGGCCTGGCGTGCCGCAGTCCGCGGGGTCACAGAGAGTCGGACACGACTGAGCGACTGGACAACAACAGCAATGACTGCTTTGCATTGTTTTATGGCAGAAACCAACGTAACATTATAAAGCAGTTTTCCCCCAATTAAAAGTAAATTTTAAAAAAATGATAATTCCTACAAGTGGGCTGGGTGGAGAGGAACAGAAGAGCATACATCTCGAAAGTTTAAATCTGATGGCGTCATTCCCCTGGAAAACTTCTTCCTGGCTTTGGAGACAGGGCCCCGAGGAGGAGGCCAAACCCCCGCCTCCTGGGGGCGGTGCTCCGTGTCCCCCCACCCCTCGCCTTTGTGTGCGGCAGAGCTCTCTCCCACCCCCATTACGAGACTCCCCCCAGTGCTCCCAACCCCTGTCAGTCTGATTTAGATGGGTGCCCATCCTGGGGGGTCCACAACCGTAGCGCTTTTCTCAGCGCACTGCAATTACTGCTTAATTGTCTGTAGCCTGCATTCGATGGCGCCGTGTGAGGGCAGGGTCCAGAACCTGCTTTGGCTTGTTTACTTGTGCATTTTACCAACTCCAAGCAGAGGGGCTTGACTCACAGAGACACTCAAAAAAAAAAAAAAAAAAAAAATGCTGAGTGAATAAATGGCGCTAAAAGCGTAATAGAATCACTGACATACACACACAAGAGAAGTGAGCTGAGGGAATGAGAAATACAGGACGAAGATAAACAGATTCACATCTGCTTTATTTCCCTAGAAAAAACACTTCAGGGGACAAATCACTAATCCCCTGTCGCCCCCGCCCCCACCCTGCCCCAGGTACTGATCCAGTCTTGCCCGGGGAGTCCCTTCTGTCTGACTACACAGCAGTAATTATTATCAACATCGTAGCGTAGCAAGTTTTATTACACTTCCTATGAAATTGAATTATACAATTGCACACCTAAAATTTCCATATTTTCTAGTATTTCTTAAAAAAACAACAACAACAGTTCCTATTTGAAAGGATAAAAGAAAAAATACATTTCTGAACCTCAACTGGCCACGATCTGGAAAAAAGCCAATCCATTTGGGAAAGGTGCTCCCAGGGAAAATGCGAACTCCCAAGTCCTATCTAATGTGTCGTCCCATCTCCACCTTCAGTTACCAATTAAAAGCTTCCATAGAATGTCAGGTTCCTGCAATGCCTCACCGTTCCCCAGAGATAACCTGATTTCCAGCCCTCTCTTTCCAAAGTGTGCCCTCTCTGGAGGCTGTGCAGTCCATTTGTAAGAGTCCCTCCCTGGACAGCTTCATGCCGGTGAATTAGCTAGATGGTGTTGACTGCAGAGATCTGAGTCTCCGAGAGCATTAAGGATGGCCCTTCCCTACCACCCACCACCCCCACCACCAACCATGCCATTTCCCCTGTGGGTACAAGCTGATTCCTTCCTGTGGAGAAAGCGAGCTGCGACCAGGTGTTGCGGGCTCTCTCTGACCTGTACTTCTCTCTGGACAAGTCCTAGCAGGTCCCGGGGGGCAGCAGTCACTACACGTGCCTAGTGATCAGTGGTCATTCAACAGCTACTATCATCCCTTGTTCCTTATATCAATGAACAAAACCTGCTGGCCAAAGAACCCTCTCCCCCAAACAGGCAAACAGTAAGCTGGAGTCAGGATGCGTGTTTGGCCCTTCTGGAGGGACAACGTGGGGTGGTACCCAGCTGTGGGTAGCAGGAGACGGAAAGCTGGGTGTGCATCCAATGTCGGATCTCACTGGTGACTTGACTCCCTGTGACTCTAACATCCACCTTTCAGGACACAAGTTAAGTCTGTTTGAAGAGACACACTCAAGTGCAAAAAGAATTCTATCAATGAACAAGAGTTAAAAGACCCTGAGGGTTTATCACATGCCCAGCACCCTACTAAGTACTCTCTCTGCATCCTCTTATCCACTCCTGGCCAGGCATATATGGCTGGAACAACTGTCATCCTCATTTGAGAAATGAAGAAAGTCTCAAGAAGATGTTTTGAAACTTCTCTAAGGTCTTACAACAAGCCCAACAAACCCCTAAGTGGCATCCATGCATCCCCACTGCTCAATCAAACCAAATGATGGGACCCCCGACTCTGGAGAAGGGAACGGCTACCCACTCCAATATTCTGGCCTGGAGAATTCCATGGACAGAGGAGGCTGGTGGGTTACAGTTTGTGGGGTCGCAAAGAGTCGGACACGACCATGTGAGGGCTTCCCTCGTGGCTCAGGTGGTAAAGAATCTGCCTGCAATGCAAGAGACCCAGGTTCAATCCCTGGGTCGGGAAGATCCCCTGGAGAAGGGAATGGCTACCCACTCCAGTATTCTTGCCTGGAGAATTCTAAGGACAGAGGAGCCTGGCAGGCTATCATTCTTGGGGTCGCAGAGAGTCAGACATACTTTCTTTCTAACTCTTAACAATTAAGCTATTGTATTTGTTTGGAAATTTGGTGCTACAGATTTTATTCCTGCCATCTCATTGATCTCCTGATAATACTCTGAAGTAGTCAATTCCCTCAAAAAGAATAAGGAATGTAAGGAACTTGCCCCAGGCCACATGGCTGCTAGAAAATGAAGGAGTGGCTTTGAATAAAGGTTTGTCCATGGCCAGTCACCGGTGGAACTGCACTGGGCATGGATGGGAAGGGTGGACGAGGACTCCAAGGAAGAGTCTCTAGGGCTGGTGTGAACTCCTGATGGCCAGGAGCATTCAGCTCAGGCCAAGGTTTTAAGGGGAAAACCTCTGAGCTTCAGAAACCTTAAATAAAATGATCTTTGCATGCTTTCCTGAGACTGGAACTGAGTCATGGAACAGTCAGGAGGCAGTCACTGGGCCTAAAGGTCCCCTTCACCAGTGGCCTTGAAAAAACTACATTTTGTGTCTCATGGCTTAAAGGAAAGGCTGTGTAAGACTGGTATCCTAGAGAGATGGTTTGAAGCAGTTATATCTCAGGGACCTCTCTGGTAGTTCAGGGGTTAGGACTCCGCAATTTCACTACTGGGGTTTGATCCCTTGTCAGGGAACTAAAACCCTGAAAGTCACGCAGCAGCACGGCCCAAAACATCAGCTTTGAAGCAGTTGTATCTCACTCTGAGGATCCTGCCTGTTGGACCACACCAGGAATAACAGAAATTAATGTGTGCTGAGGAGTATCACTTACTCTTGATTCAAAAATCACTGAACCCTTTCACTCATGACCCATCTTCCAGTCCCCTTTTCAGTTTAAAAGTCCCCAAGTCTACATTAAGTCATTGACTCAGATATTGAATTATATCAGTTTCTTGGGAATTAGATAGAAGAATATGATGGCTCTTGATAATTGGGAAGAAAGCTGACTTTTCAAGAAAGGAGGGTTTGGGGGAGGAGTTAGAGCAAGTGTAAATTTGTATGATGTAAGAAAAATAGTTCAGAGTTAAAATTATAAAGGAGGGTTTGACCTCAGGGCAAAGTTCCCTCTTATTTTTAAATTAAATCAAAGCAGTAAACACTTGGCTAGGTGTGTAAATCTACCAAATCACTATGGTTCTGAAGCCCTCACATATAACTAACAATGTTTCAACCCCAGGGTCATGAAAAATAGGGCAAAAGTGGAAGAAGAACTGGGCTGAAGTAAGAAAGTCTGGATTATGACTCTATAGTTAAGTCTTATTGTTTCTCGACTCAACTGCATTGCAACTTCCTCATCTGTAAAAAAGGAAATAATCCTGCTTATTTTAGGTTTGTTCATGTCTTAGATGAAGAGAACAGTCAATTTCTTAGCACAGTGCTGGGCACAGGGCCGTCGCTTAAGGAATACTTAGTTGTTAAGATACAAACAACACTTGCTGTTGTTTTGATTTTTCTTACCTAATAATACAGGTCTGAAATAGTTTTCAAATCAGTCATACAGAATCAACAGTCTGCTACCTTGGAGAATTGTTGAGGTTACTGGAGGAAGCAAGTAGACTCCTAAAGACTGAATTGATTTCATCACTTGATGGAGTACGCTTAGAATATAATTATATAAATATAATTATAAATTGCATCTTGGAGAAAGTTGGAAAATTTTTATTGATCTATGTAAATGTGAAAATTGAGAAGACATATATTTTTATAGAATTAGGTGTTACATATTTTACATAATGTATAGTATAGCTACATGAATACATACATATAGATATGCACATGTACACACACACACACACACACACACACACACACACAGAGGCAGAGAAAGAGTATGCACGTGCTCAGTCACTTCAGTAGTGTCTGGCTCTTTGTGACCCCATGGACTGTAGCTCGACAATCTCTGTCCAGGCAAGACTACTGGCGTGGGTTGCCATTTCTTCCTCCAGGGGATCTTTCTGACCCAGGGATGGGACCCACGCCTCCTGCATCTCTTGCATTGCAGGTGGATCCTTTACCCACTGAGCCACCTGGGAAGCCCAAAGAAAAAGAGAGGGTGAAACAAAGGGAAAGAGACAGAGATAAACAGACCTTTGCAAAGGCTCTGCCCAGGAGTGGACAAGATGCAAAGTAACAAGTACAGAAGACCCAAGTTCCCCAAGCTACCCTTTGCACCTCACTGCTGACTCAGATTTACTGAGGTTGATTCTGCACACACAAATGCTACTTCATTGTTTCACTTACACAATAAAAGCAGTGATTGGTCTTCAAGGAGGTGTGTCCCCAATAATAAAGGATGATTCTAAAGCAGGAAGATAAAGCGCAATAACCACCCTTAACCTTGCGAATAATGTAGAAACACACCTGGGCCAGGGCAGCAGTGGGAAGCAACAGAAATCACGGAGGACTGTGGGAAACTGGAGCTTCCTATGGAAGGATGGTGGCCTCCACATGATTCTTGCCATGTGGGACGCTACTCAGGTCTTTGCTGAGTCTTTCTGTTTTGTTTTATTTTGTTTTGTTTGTTGTTCATGTTTTTCTTTGTTCTTTCTACTTTTTGTTTAGAAGCTACAAACCTAGAAGTATTAGTCAGCTCTGGCTATCATAACAAAATACGGTCAATGTGGAGGCTTCATAGAAATTGATCTTCTCTTGGTTCTGGAGGCTGGAACTCCAAAGCCAGGGCACCAGCTTGGTCCAGCTGAGGTGAGGGCTCTTTTCCTGGCTTGTCGATGGCCGCCTACTGTGTCCTCACATGATGGAGATAGGAGGGGAGATCTCTGGCGACTCTTTTAGAAGGTCACTAATCTTATCATGAGGGGCCCCTTTTTCAACCTCATCTAAGCCTAATTGCCTCCCCAAGGCCCCATCTCTGAGTACCATCACATTGGCCTTAAGACTTCAACGTACTAATTTAGGAGAGGGGGAGACACATTTAGTCCATAATACTGTATTTGAATATTTCTAAACATGGGGTAGGCCAACAAAATTCATACTTCAGCAAATGCCTATCTAACTCAAAGTCATTGATGCTTTTGAATTATAGTACTGGACTTTTGAGAGTCCCTTGGACTGGAAGGAGATCAAACCAGTCAATCCTAAAGGAAATCAACCCTGAATATTCATTGAAAGGGCTGATGCCGAAGCTGAAGCTGAAGCTGAAGCTCCAATATTTTGGTTGCCTCATACAAAGAGCTGACTCATTGGAAAAGACCCTGATGCTGGGGAAGATTGAGGGCAAAAGGAGAAGGGGATGACAGAAAATGAGATGGTTGGATGGCATAACTGACTCAAAGGACATGAATTTGAGCAAATGTTGGGAGATAGTGGAGGACAGGGGAGCCTGGCCTCAGTCCATGGGGTCACAAAGAGTTGGACATATCTTAGTGACTGAAAAAGAAAATTCCACCATCCAAGCTTCTCCATGTTGTATCACTGGAATCACAACATGGAATCACACATGCGCACACATGTGCACATGTGCACACACACACACACACACACACTCATGCACCACACACTTTGAAAATTTTGTCAAATGCACATGCAGGGAGTCCACCCTCTCCTGGAGAGGGAGGGATGGAAAATAATGTGGGGACTCAGGAACAGCTAGTTTCCTTGATTGGAGTGGAGCAAAAACCCAGGTATGGTGAGAGATGAGATGAGGGATGGGTGTGAGGTGGGCTGGAAATTCACATTCACTTTGATTCAGGCTGATTCAAGAGGCAATTGGGAACCATTGCCCCATTCTCAAGAGGGAAAATGGTATGACAGAAATTAAGGCAATGGATGGTGATTCGTTCAACTATATGTAGGATCAACTAGAATCGAAAAAGCTTACAGAGGGAAAAGGCAGGAGGAAAATTGCGCCAGACGTATTCTTAGGGCTGTGCTATGGGGAGGAATTATTCTGTGGCTTCGTTCATGCACACTGATTTCCAGCATGGGAACTGCCCTCCTGCCGCTCAGACACTTCTCTGCCCGACAACCTGCTTCACATCTCCTGCGATGTGGTCACTGGGTGTCACAGCCTCTGTGAAGCTCTCAAGATGATGATTATCGCTATCATCACCTTCCCCAAACACATACTATGGGATCAGTTTTCTGTAGAACTCTCCATAATTCTCAATGTAACACCACAAGGGACATGGAATTACCATTTTGATTTGTCAGGATAGGAAATTGAGTCACGGTGAAGAAAAATAACTTTCCTAATATTTCCCATCAACCTAGCCATGACTTGAACCCAGAGCTGGCCGATTTTAGTCCCTGAGCAGCAAGTGAATCCCTTCTGCCTTGATCCCCCCTATTTCTTTGGCCCAAAGATGTCCCGCCCATCTCTGGCTCAAGGAGATCATTGCTCCTACATCCTTGGTAGCACTTACTGTAATATAGTGACCATCTGATTCCACATCCTTGTCTCCCCTGGAGACTGTGATCTCCTCGAGGACCAAGAGCAGAGCTTCTCCATCTTTGTGTCTTCCATAGCTCACAACACACACTCAGTGCCCAAAAGAAGAAGGTGTGAATACATGGTCACCAGGCTGGTCTGAGTTCGGTGCACCAAGAGGGGTCTCAGGACACAAGTGGTCTGTGCAGCTCCCCCTGCTTTAAGGGAAGGGACTGTGGCAGAGGAACCACTTTATGGGGGATTTTTTCCCCCCAATTTATATGAAAACTCTTTCTATAGCAGTTTATCAGGACTCAGAAAGACAGCTAAGTCTTGTGTCTGAACTCTGGATCCTCAAGGATACGGAAAGCCTTCGAGAATCTTGCACAATCGTTGGAACTTGCAGCTCTTTGGTGTTGAGAGGAAGCTCTGCATGGAGGTTCCTAACTTGGGGTCAGCAGACAAAATGCCTGGATTATACTCCCAGCTTCCTCCTCTATGACTTGAGTCACTAAGGATAAGCAGCTTCACTCTCCTGGTCCCCATTCCTCATCTATAAGAGTGCTAATCTTGAAAATATGTGGGTTATTTTCAAATATCTCTTGATATTGATTTCTAACATAATTCCACAGTGATAAGAGAACAGACTGTATGATTTCAATACCTTATGACCATGAAATTTTTGTGCCATGTTGTATGTCCCTGGATATGTTCCAATGTCTCCTAGTTTACAATCTATGGGAACTTGGATAGAATTTGTATCCTGCTGTTGTATGAAAATTGGATAAATCTTAATTATATTGAATTGGTTCATAGTGTTTTTCAGGTTTACTATATCCTTCTACTTTTTTTTTTTTCTTTTTTTTTTATTATTATTATTTTTTTTTCCAGTGGGTTTTGTCATACATTGATATGAATCAGCCATGGATTTACATGTATTCCCAATCCCGATCCCCCCTCCCACCTCCCTCTCCACCCGATTCCTCTGGGTCTTCCCAGTGCACCAGGCCGGAGCACTTGTCTCGTGCATCCCACCTGGGCTGGTGATCTGTTTCACCATAGATAGTATACATGCTGTTCTTTTGAAATATCCCACCCTCACATTCTCCCACAAAGTTCAAAAGTCTGTTCTGTATTTCTGTGTCTCTTTTTCTGTTCTGCATATAGGGTTATCGTTATCACCTTTCTAAATTCCATATACATGTGTCAGTATCCTTCTACTTTTATGTCTATTCATTCTATTAATTTTTGAGAGTTTGATATTGAAACTCCAACTAAAAAGCTTAATATATCTACTTAAAAAATAATTGTAATACATAGTGGAACTATATGTGTGACTTTGTTCTGTATTTTCCAAGTCTCCTGTAAATGTGTTATCATATTTCAAAAAATAAAATACCATAATAATAACCATATCACAATTTTAAAAAGATAAAAAAGAGTGCTAATAACAAAGCTATACCATAGTACTGCTTTGAAGAACAAACGAGTCAATATATGAAAAGCATTTAACAAAATGCTTCATACAAGTTAACCATCACCAGCATATTAATATTTCAAATTTCCTCAGTGCAACAAGACAAGGATTGGCACTTCAAAAAACCAGTTTTTGGCCTGAATCTGTCCCATCCTGGGATGGCATCGACAAGTCCCTCTTATATGGGGCTGTGGTCCTGTTTTAAGTTTTCACTGCTGCAATGTAAACCTAAGAAATGTGTGTCATTTCATCACTCCATCTGCAGACCAGGAGTGAATTCCTGCCTGTGTACTTCATAGGGTTAAAATGTATTATGATCATGTCTTGAGAGAATGTAAATAGTTACGGTCTTATTCATTATTATATCCACAAGTAGAATATTTCAAGAGCCATATGGCCTTAATTAATCACGGATAATACTCAAAGTCATCCTTCTAACCAGGAATAATGCTGGATGCTAAAAATAGTCTCTACACGAAGATGAAATACAGCAAAAAAAAAAAAAAACTCTCAGTGCATCAGAAACAGCCTTCAGCAAGCTTTCACTCATACTTTCCTTGCTTTCTTCATCCTCTTTCTTCTTGCTCTCTCACTATTCCTGCCTTGCCTAGCATAAATTTCCCTGAGGAATAGTAGCTATTGGTGAATCACGACAGATTATTGGCTGCTTACAGCTAATGAGCTATTTCATTTGCTACACTGTAGAAAACCACCCAATCTTTCATCCTGATTCTCATGGCGGACCGAGCTAGAGAGGAACAGAACACCCCCAACCTCCACTGCTGTATTCTTTAAATATTGTATTTAGAGAAATGCGGACAGCTAAAAATATAAGATACAAAGATCAGCTTTCTCTTCTCCCACATCCAGTCTTGTTTTACCCATGTCTTTCCAAATGTTCACTTATCTGTCACCCTAGCACAAAAGAAATTGAATATACAAAATCGAATATACAGCAGAAAACTAAAGACTACTCAGAAAGTATAGGCCTTATCAATGGGGAACTTTCCTCCAGAATTTAGATACTTCAGTGAACCTATATAAAGGGAAGGTAGGCTTTCTCCAAAGCATCTTTCTTCTCCCAATTCCACATGTCAAATGAGTTTCTATGCGTAAAAAAAGTGAGAAAACAGATAACTTTAAATATCCAATGTAGTTGGTATAGTCATTTAAAAAGAAAAATGAAGAGGAAGAAAGAGCAGAAGGTTCAGGAAGAGGAAGAAGAGGAAGAGAAGTAAAAGGAAAGAAGAATAGAAAAGAGAAGGGAAAAAAACCCTCAAGATCCCCAAGCTAGTGGACATCTCTTTCTTTAGAAATGCTCCTCTAGAAAACTCCTGTATCTCTGATTACAACAAAATACCAGCAGAAACTTCTCTTTGTCTTTGGATCTCAAACATGACTCTGGCTAGAGCTCCCCCAAAGAGTCATAGATAGAATTTTATTAGTTTCAGCAACACAGAGACACGGCGGTCCAGCAAAGATGTTTATAAGAGGCAGAAAGAAGGCAGAGAGCAAGACAGCCGTGATTGGGGGCAGATTTTACGAGTGACCAATGGAACCTGGGAGTCTAAACTTCAGTGCAGATGCCTCTTTTGAGATTATATTTCAGAGGCAGAACAGGAGATGATTATGAACACTTCATCTTTCAGTATCCTTTAACGCTGCTGCCAACAGAACTTTCAAAGAAGAGACTTAAGATTCAGTTTTGATGTAGCAACTTCTATGCCAGAAGCCAAGGTCCATGGAACTCCAGAAAAATAAAGGTTATCAGTGTTTGGAGGCTTTGACCATGGAGATTAGAGAGAAGGTGAAGAATATTTGCACACAATCTGCCAGTTTCAGGAAGACAGACTCTCTCCCCCAGTTGCCAGCATACTTGGTGAAGCATTTGAATGGTGTATTTTCCATGTCTGTAGCGCAGGCCCTTGAAGCCACAGATGTAGCCAGTCCTAGTTGACATCTCTGGCCAGCTCTCCCCAGAAAATCCATGCTCTTTCTGCAGTATGGGACTGCCCCTCAGATGTGACTGTCCATCTAAGACTAAACTGACAAATCCCTTTTTGCTTCATGTCACCCTGTTTCAAGTTTTTCTCCATGGAACATAAGCCCATGAAACGTGTCTTTTCCAGGTCCAGACTTTTTTTTAATGGATGGGTTTCTTTTTTTCTCTTATGTTTCTACTTGTTCAGGCTGAAATCACTCAGATCCTAGAGGACAGCAGAGCCACAGGTGGAAGGAGCTGGGGTCTCTGAATCCTAATGTTCAGCATGCAGCTACACTGAACCAGATGTAATACAGATTTTGAGGTTGCTTGGGGTTTCCTGGTGGCTCAGATGGGTAAAGAATCTGCCTGCAATGCGGGAGACCTGGGTTCGATGCCTGGGTCAGGAAGATCACCTGGAGAAGGAATGTTAAGCCACTCCAGTATCCTTGCCTGGAGAATTCTACGGACAGAGGAGCTTGGCAGATTACAGACCACGTGGTCAAAAAGAATCAGACATGACTAAGCGACTTTCACTTCTCTTTCACTTTGTTACGGCAGCTCGTCTTATGCTAACTAATGCACTATTTGTGTATATAAACTTGAACTGCATTTTTGTTTAGCATGAAGGTTTAACTCAGCTCATGTAATAAAAAATGTAAAGCGAATCTATTCAACAAGCAGACATTATTGAGCACCAGGGCTGCAGGCTGACGAAGAATCAGGGTGAGTAGCTGCTGGAAAGGTCTCTAGCGTTCTCTGAGAAAGAGAGGAGGTGAAAATGGGTTAGGCACAGCCACAGACAACGATGAGCTGAGACCTTCACTCCCCACTTCTGAAGGAGACTGCAGTCATCACCATTATCAAGGAGTGCGTCTCTGTCTCTCTCTTGTGGGATTTACAAAGACTCTTTGAGCAAAGAGCAGTGATCAAGGTCAGTGCCTTGAAGGCACAGTGACAACAAGCCTTATACCTGAACCGTGTAGGTTCTCAGCTTTGGGAAATGATCTTAAATCTCTATTGGCCTGTCAAAAAAAAAAAAAAAAAAGAACTACATGCGAATCGCTGATAAACTGGTATTGATTTTCACAGATCACCCTTGTCAAAAGGATTTATTGATGTGTCAATGCGTGTTGCTGAGAGGATCATAGCAGGGTGGCTTTGAAGGATTTATAAGAAATCTAGAGGCTTTAATACACTCGGCGGTAAATAACTAACAAGTATTGCACGTATCGATTCTTGTCATGTGGTCAATGCAATCTTTAGCCCACTAATTGTCAGTATTGACAAACAGTTCATGATCTAAATGAGCAGCTGGACACCCGCTCCAAGCAGAACATTTCCAAATGGCGTTTTCCCTGCTATTCTCAGCCTAATGTTCATGGAGCAGCCTTGCAGGTAATCGGCTCTAAGCAGAGGGAAATGTGCGGTAATTAATTCTTCCTTGCTGTCAAATGTCCCCAAGGGAGAGGGGAGGGAGGACAGTCTGGTGGCAGCACACCAGGCTGGAACCCAGTCCCCTGATGCATGCACAGCACCATCCTCCAAGGCTCATCTCAAACGCCTCTTCTGAAAAGTTGCTGTTTAGACACCAAATCACGTCCAACTTTTTGCGACCCCATGGACTGTAGCTCACCAGACTCCTCTGTCCATAGGATCTCCCAGGCAAGAATACTGGAGAGGGTTGCCATTTCCTTCTCCAGGGGATCTTCCTGACCCAGGGATCAAACCCATGTATCCTGCATTGGCAGGCAGATTCTTTACTACTGAGCTACCTGGGAAGCCCCCTTCCCAAGGGAAACCTTCCCAAGTCATACCACCCATAGGGGTTTCCACCACTTCAGCCCTATGACAGTTCCAGGAAATTAATCACACATTTTCTATGTTGAACTTCATTGTGGTTGTTCAGTTGCTCAGTCCTGTCTGACTCTTTGTGACCCCATGGACTGCAGCATGCCAGGCTTCCCTGTCCTTCACCAGCTCCCAGACTTTACTCAAACTCATGTCCATTGAGTCAGTGATGCCATCCAACCATCTCATCCTCTGCCGCCCTCTTCTCCTCTTGCCCTCAGTTTTTCCCAGCATCAGGGTCTTTTCCAGTGATTCTGCTGTTCGCATCAGGTGGCCAAAGTATTGGAGTTTCAGCTTCAGCATCAGTCCTTCCAATGAATACTCAGGGTGAATTTTACTACCTCTGTTAAATTTTTCTGTTATGACTACATCTTAGTTTTCCAACTCTGTATGAGCCTTTTAAATTTGGAAAGAATATACGGGACCTCATAATAGATCGCAGTGAGGTGATGAATGCTATTAATGGTTGCTCTGGAAAAATTTACAGTCAAATGAGAAAGGTTTCCAGGGGCTTCACAGAAGGTCTAAGGAATCCATGTGCTCCCAAAACAGATGAACCCAGGTTCAAATCCCAGCTTTACTACCCCCACTCCAGAGGTCTGGCCTCAAGTAAGTTTCTCAATCTGTCATTCTAACCAACCTCAACACAAGAATAACAATTACAGCACGGGTTTGTTGTAAGGATTAAGTGGACTGCTCCATGGAATGTGCAGTACTCCAAAGAGTCATTGGTGTCATTTAATCTCAGTTCATTTCTTCTTTCATGTTTCAAACATCTACTGAGCCCTTAGCAGGAGTCACACATAGACCCATTACTGTGTCCCAAGGTTGATCCATCCAAACCAAGCAGAGCCCCTTATTTATGACACTTGCTCAGTTGATGGCTTTTAATAGATTGACAGGGATTTTTACCACTGGGTAAAACAACCTTTAAATTATTCCACTGTATTAATTTTACTCACATATTCAAATAGTAGTGTTGACTAAACTTTTCAATGCTATATTACAAGCCTCTTTTATACACTAATTAAACTTGAAAAAAGTCCTGTAGAGAAAGGGCATTTATCAGATAATATTTTCTGCAATGATAATTGGATACAATCTGTTATTTTTATAAAATTACATCACATTTTAAATAGAGCTAATCCATCCCTAACTACACACTTCTCTCCCTTAGACATATAAGTTCAACAGAGTAACCATTTCATTTATATTACAATGCAAACACGTGTACCAACGTATATCTAGGCCTGCTATAAAAGATTTTACTCTCCATTGGGGAAGAGTGCTATAAAAATGCAGTTATGAAGAGCAGGTACAAAGAGCGAAGCTATCTATATACGTGTATATTTGATCTGTAAAGGAACTTTTCTTAAATTTGGAAGATTGGCTAGTGAACACAAAAATATTATAATTTTTTAGTTAATAAAATTATCAGAACTCATTCATAGGCTTATAGAAATCTTTCCAATTATTTTTCTTCTAGGCCCCCAATCCTGCCCCAATATGCCTATATCTTTATTTTGCTTATGGGGAAATTTGGGATTATCACACCCAGTCTTAAATCTATCCCTTGGATAAAGTCTTCTGTCCCAACTTTTATAATTTCTCACCATATTTCCTGACAATTGAGGTTTAGCACATTGGCATTAGCGAGGCATAGAGTCCCTATGACTGACACTCCATTGTCAGATGTAGCTTCTTATGGATGTGGGACCCCATCTGATCTTACAAACGTCTCCAATGCCAATTATCACCAGCCATTTGGGTGAGTGACAGGATGTCAGGGGAAAGTTTTCCAGATCACACTCATTTCCTCTCTCCATTCCCTTTTCTCTGATCACAGGAAGGGCTCCTTTTTATACTCTAAGAAGCATCGGCATTGATTCTGCAGCTGCAGCTAAAGTCTTAACATAGGCTTCCTTGCTTTGTTCCCCGCAATCTAAACCTGATCATCAGCTCACCAGAGGGGCTACCACCCTTTTTGGACCCAGGGTTTAAACTCTTGCAGGGTTTAAACTCAAGAGTGCTGACCCTCAAGGGAAAAACAATACATAGTTGAGACTGGAACCAGTGAATTGTATATAACTATATACAATGAATATACTGTGTTGAATATATAAATATATATATATAGCTTGTTGTTGTTTTGTTGCCAAGTCATGTCCAACGTTTTTTGCAACCCCATAGACTATAGTCAGCAAGGTTCCTCTGTCCAGGAGATTTCCCAGGCAAGAATATTGAAGTTAGGTTGCCATTTCCTTCTCCAGGGGATCTTCTTTATCCAGGGATTAAACCTGTGTCTCCTGCATTGGCAGGCAGATTCTTTACCAGTGAGTCACCAGGGAAGCCCCTACATATAGGTGTATATGTAAACATATATGTATGTAAATACATACATACATTTACATGCATATATATTTACATGGATACCTACATACACACACATATTTACATACATACAGATATACATGTGTATTTGTGTAAAATCACAGAGAAAACCCTTAAGAAAGAGTAACTCTTCTGAAGTCTTTGAAAACTTAGTTGATGGTGAGCTAGGATCAGAAAGATTAATTTGAGAAAAGAAGAGCATAAAACTACTACAATATTTCATATTTCATTATTAGGAAAATGCACCACAATAATAGCTTTCACCAGAAGATTTCTTCCAATGAACACTAAATGTTATGCCAACATTTCCTCATTAATCTTCTTTATAATCTAGCAAGGCAGTCAAGAAATAAAAATTGATATTCAGATTTTGCCAGTGGGATCTAGAGTGTAGAAAGGGATGCTGATGAGACACTTCTGAGGCTTCAATGTGCCTCAGTTTACCCATTTGTAAGATAAGAATATTCACATCATTTAACATATGAGATAGTTGTGAGGGTTAAGTGAGTTAGGACACAGAAAGTGGTTTAGACGAGATCCCAACACATAGTGAACATTCAGTAAATATGAGTGGCATTTATTCTGCTATTGGAATGCATAATGCAAGTGAGAGAAAGTCACCGTCACATTTCCTCCGGACACGTCACACCTAAGAGAGAAATAAACACCTCAGTTTCGCTCACCAGCACCTACTGAATAATGCTGCTGCAGACTATACCAAACACGTATAAAGAGAGTACTCTGCATTTCACAAAGCACTTCTCACTCACAAAGTAATTTTAGATACGCTGTCTTCTATGACCCTTTACCAACCAGGGAGGTCATGAAGACAAGGTTATCACATGTAATAAGTGAAAAAGCAAAGAACCAGAGGGGATAAATGACATGCCCAAGGTCACCGGCCAGTTAGTGTGTGCGTGCTAAGTCACTTCAGTTGTGTCTGACTTTTTGCGACCCTAGGGAGCCCGCCAGGCTCCTCTGTCCATGGGATTCTCCAGGCAAGAATACTGGAGTGGGTTGCCGTTTCTTTCGAGACAAATGCAAAACCAATTTCATTACTGTGGAGTCCTTTCCACATGCAATGGATATGTCTACAGGTTTTTCTTCCTACCCATACTGATCTTTCTAATAGCACTAATTGATTTTCTTCTGGAAGATTAACTTTTGCCAACGTGTGCAGACCTGGTTGAATAGTAAACACACCACCCACAGAAAGTAAGCGAGTCCTGTAGGTTCCTCTCCGAGGTCTTCTTCGTCCTGACCCAGTGCAGTCATGTGTTGACAGGGAAACCTAGATTCACTTCTGGATTCTCTCTCCTATGACCTTGAGTCTTAAAGAGCAGGACCCAAGGTTGGGAGAAAGGATGGTCTCAACTCAGTGACGGCAAGCAGTTATGATCACGAAGTTTCTGCTGCCTGTATCCACGGTGTCTTCTGGTTCTCAACTCTCCCAAATTCCTCAAACTTCCTGTCCATCCTCAGAGAAACCCCTGTAATACATTGTCTTCTTAGGTTCACAAGGGTCACGTTCTATTTTCTGCAACTTAAGAGCCTGAGCTAATGCAACACTATTGTCCCTTTCTTTCCCTCATCCATCCCATCAACAGACACACATATTGACAATTATCAAGTGCCAGCTGCCATACTAGGAATGGTTTGAAATACAATTGGGATGGGAAAAAAAAAGCAGGCACCTAAGAGAGAGTTACAAAAAATAAAATAAAATAAAATGAAGTACCACAATCAGTGATACAAAGTGAAGGGCATCAGAAAAATAGGCAGATCAAGCTAAGTAGAGAGGTAAAGAAGGCTTCCTGGAGAAGGAGGGGCTTCATCTAGGTCCAAAAAAGTAAACAGATTTCACAACCCATTCAAATATTTAGAGTCTAATATTAGGAAGAAAAAAAATCAAAGGTGCTCCATTCAAAAGTAAATTTATTTTCCTTCTAAGAGACAATGAGTAATTGATGGAAAAGCAGAGCATTTGTGGAAATATGATTCTATATATTCGGATCGTTCAAATGTGTTACTTAGCATTTGTTTATATTGAGCCTGAAAATTACCACAGAGCAGAACATGAACTTTAATATAAACATTTTTTATTGTAAGTAAAGAGCAAAGTATTGTGCTTTTCATTGTCTTCAGGATGACAGTGTAAAATCCTCCTGGGTTTAGAACCAGCTTTCCAACTGAAAGCTATAGTAGCACTATATTGGTTAGTATCCTAAGTAGAATAACTATTTCAGATTTAAAAAGTATGTCTACACTATTCCTGACACTAGTGACATTATTAGGGGTGAAGAGACATTGATTAGCCTCTTTTAGATGTTTCTCCTAGTTTAAAAAGATTTACACTATCCAAAATATTTCACTGCAGTCTAGAGTAGCCCTGATTTTTTTATTGAGGTTAAATGAATCCAAAACGGTTCTACTGAAGATCCTATGGTACTTATTGATATCTAGTATCCCTTCCAACAAATCCTCTGTTTTCTCAAAGCTATATTGTTAGATCCTCCTTCCACAGGACCTTTGCACAGGCTGTAGTTTCTGCCCCAACCACCCTGTTCCCCTTCTTAACTGTGTATCCCATTCTTCAAGCCTCAAGTCAAGCATCATTCTTTTAAAGAATTACTTTACCCTGCCCTCCAGTGCTAGATACCACTTGTCCTCTCACAGATCACTTTGCTTTTCCTTCATAAGGTGAAAAAGTTATGATTATATACTGTTGATCTGTTGTGTGTGATAATTATTTGCTTAATGGTTCTCCCTGCAGGTTTTGGAAGAGCATTGACGATGTGTTATTTCCATGGTGTCAGCTTCAGTGAATGAATGGCTAAGTGAACATAGTTTTTTTCTTCTTCTTTGTTTAGTAATTAAGCAGTGTCTGACTGTTTTGCGACCCTATGGACTGTAGCCCACCAGGCTCCTCTGTCCATGGGATTTCCCAGGCAAGAATACTGGAGTGCGTTGCCATGCCCTCCTGCAGGGGATCCTCCTGACCCAGGGATTGAACCCATGTCTCCTGCATTGGCAAATAAACACAGAGGTCTAATACACTTGTCTTAAAATCTTATGACTTTCAAAGACAATGCAAATGCCCTATATTTGGATATGAATGAAGTCTATTTTCCTTCACTCAAAGATTTTTCCCAAATTCAGTAATTTTTTTTCATGAATCACTTTTCTTCAATTATATCTTGATTTTTAACTCTGATGCTCTTTGATGACAGCTTGTAACTCATCTTGTTTTCTTTTTATGGCCTTTACAAAAAGAAGGGCAAACCAAATCTGATTCTCAAACATACGAGCTCTTACAGCCTTCTATTTTCTTTCTCTTTATATATACAGACTTGATTTCTTATTTCTATCTCTAGTTTTTAAGCTTTTTGTTTAAAATGCCAATTGTTGTACATATCATCCCAAGTAGAAACATCCACTCCCTCATCTGTGTGATATCTGTACCATGTACATACATTTGTTTTTGAGGTATAGTTGATTTACAACGTTGTGTTAGTTTTAGCAAAGTGATTCAATTTTATATATATAAATATATATACACACATACATACATATTCTTTTTCAGATTATTTTCCACTATAGGTTTAAGATAGTGAATATAGTTCCCTGTGCTATACAGGAGGTCCTTACTGTTTACCTATTTTACATAAACTGAAAGTGAAGTCGTTCAGTCATGTCTGACTCTGCGACCCCATGGACTGTGGCCTGCCAGGCTCCTCTGTCCTTGGAATTCTCCAGGCCAGAATACTGGAGTGGGTAGCCTTCCCCTTCTCTAGGGGATCTTCCCAACCCAGGAATCAAACATAGGTCTCCCACATTGCAGGCAGATTCTTCACCAACTGAACCACCAGGGAAGCCCATGGTGTGTGTATCTATTCACTCCAAAGTCCTAATTTATCCTTCCCTCTCCCCGTTTGGTAAGCATAAGCTTGTTTTCAATGTTTGTGAAGCTATTTCTGTTTTATAAGTAAGTTCATTTTTATCATTTTTTTTTAGATTGGACATGTAAGTGATGCCATACAGCATTTTCCTTTCTCTTTCTGATTTACTTCACTTAGTGTGATCATCTCCAGGTTCCGTCCACGGTGCTACACATGGCACAGATGGCATTATTTCATTCTTTTCTATGCCTGGCTAGTATTCCATCACATCATTTTGCCTTTTCATACTGTTCATGGGCTGAGCACAGAAGAATTGACGCTTTTGAACCATGGAGCTGGAGAAGACTCTTAAGAGTCTCTTGGACAGCAAGGAGATCAAACCAGTCAATCCTAAAGGAAATCAACCCTGAATGTTCATTGGAAGGACTGATGCTGAAGCTGAAGCTTTAATACTTTGGCCACCTGATGTGAGCAGCTGACTCATTAGAAAAGACCCTGATGCTGGGAAAGATTGAAGGCAGGAGGAGAAGGGACGGCAGAGGATGAGATGGTTGGATGACATCATTGGCTCAATGGACATGAGTTTGAGCAAACTCCAGGAGATAGTGAAGGACAGGGAAGCCTGGCATGCTGCAATTCATGGGTTTGCAAAGAGTTGGACATGACTTAGTGACTGAACAACAATAGTATTCCATCAGACAAATATACCACATCTTCTTTACCCATTCCTTGGCCAATGGTATTTAGGTTGCTTCCAAGTCTTGACTTTTGCACTACGAACATTGAGGGTGTGTGTATCTTTTCAGATTAGAGTCTTTTCTGGAGACATGCCTAGGATTGAGATTGCTAGATCATACAGTAACTCTATTTTTAGTCTTTTAAGGAACTTCCTGTTCATACTTTTTTTTTTTCTGGCGCCTGTCACCTTGTCTAATTTTTACTGGTTTCCATCTATATCACCTACAAGACTGTGAGCTCCTTACAAGAAAAGGCAGACCTTACCTACCTCAGGGTTTACATTTTTGAGCACAGTGCCTGGCACACCTTCTGTAAACACTTGTTCAACTGAGATGCTACAAATCGTCCTTTGGAGAAAGGACTGATATATCAACAGATTCAATTCAAAATCTTGAACTTGACGGAACTGAATCTTACTGTTTCATTTTCTCCCCAGCGTAGCTTCCTACTCTCTTCTGACATGGAGATGTAATCCCTGTTTTCTCAAGTCTTCTACTTGATTGGATGGTACAGGTGTGAATAATGTGCTGTTCAACCTCTTGTTCATATGGCTAATAATAACGTTTAGGAACAGTGGGCCTGTCACTAAACGCCACTCCAGCAAACGTGGAGTCTCTCTGCTCCTTGTTTACAATTCTCTAGCTCTCTTAGGTCCCACGGGGATACTCATTAACAAGCCCAGTCTGAGTTATTTTTGCAAGTCAGATTTCAGGAGACCTGAAGACCCAGAATAAAGGCCTGGTCACAATCTAAAAGCAGTCAAACCTGATATTCTGAGTTGTTACCTAAACCAGCATTCAAATGTGTAATTTATTGCTCTAGAATAATAACACATATTTACATAGCGCTTTCTGTGTACAAGACGCTGTTCCAAGGACTTTATATATACTGGTATTAACTTTTTTTAATCCTCAAGTAACCCTCCTATGAGGTGATTACTATCCCCATTTTATGGATGAGGAAAGTGAGGTGCGTGGAAATTCAAAGGAAAGATTCTTGCTCCAGAATTTGCACCATGCTATACTGCCTGTGTGCTGTGCTACGCCCAGTCGTGTCTGACTCTTTGTGACCCTGTGGCCTATAGGCCGCCAGGCTCCTCTGTCCATGGAATTTTTCAGGCAAGAATACTGGAGCAGGTTGCCATTTTCCTCTTCCATTTTCCCAACCCAGGGATCAACTCTGCACCTCTTGCATCTCCTACATTGGCAAGTGGATTCGTTCTCGCTGGGCCACCTGGGAATACTGCCTCTAGGAAACTGCTTACTTACACTGTCTGCAGCAACTCAAGAGTTCTGTTTTCCATCGCTGCATTCAAAAGTTACCCCAAAATTTGGTGGCTTAAAACAACAGCCATTTTATGAAATTTCATGATTTTATGGTCAGTAACTTAGCTGGGTGATTCTCTATTCCATGGAGGACCAAAATGGTCCAAAGAGAATGGTATTGGGCTGGAGTCAGGTCCATCCACCTGAATATCACCCTGTTTGAACCAGTACTGAAAGGTCCTTGAGACTTCACCTGCTGGCCCCCAGATGGGGACCGCTGGAAGGTGGTCTCTGCTGAGTCCTCTCCATCTCCTTGAAGCGCCAGGGCCTCTCTCAGGGTCCTTGAGCTGGGTAGTCAGACGTCTCCAGGGTAACTCAGAACAGGGACCAAGGTGAAAACTATCATTCACCTGCAGATCAGGTCTAGCTGGCACCACATCTGCTGTGGGTGCCTGGTCGAGGCAGGCACAGGCCAGCCTGGATTCAAGTAGAGGGGAAACAGACCCTGCCTCTTGACAGGAGAACCATCAGCATATATGTGGCCACCTTCATCTACACAGCATCACCGAAAGGGTTGACTTTTAGAAGGTTAAGCCAAAATGCAATATATTATATTTTGGTCTTTATTTTTGTACTTTTTCTAAAACTTATTATTCTTGGGAGGGAAGGGGAGTAGGGTAGAACCAGAGCCAGGAGTTCTTTAATCAGGCTTTTAAACTTTAATCAGGCTTTTCTACCCATGTTTTCTCATACCCATCCTCGAGAGCAATGTTGGCTCATTATGGTGAGGGTTCAAGTTCCAGTATAAGGAATAAGTACACAG
This sequence comes from Dama dama, assembly GCF_033118175.1. NCBI lineage: Eukaryota > Metazoa > Chordata > Mammalia > Artiodactyla > Cervidae > Dama > Dama dama. The sequence continues at coordinate 5,480,121 of NC_083686.1, read as the reverse complement.
TGCTCAGAGAGGTTAGGAAATTGACACTGAGGACTTGGGATTAAACTGGAGAAATGTGTGCTTCCTTTTGATTTAACTAAACTAAATGGTCTTTCCTGGTGGCTCAGAGAGTAAAGAATCTGCCTGCCATGCAGGAGAACTGGGTTCAATCTCTGGGTCAGGAAAATCCCTTGGAGGAGGGGATGGCGATCATTCCAGTGTTCTTGCCTGGAGAATCCCATGGATGGAGGAGCCTGGTGGGCTACAGTCCACAGGGTGGCAAAGAGTCGGACACGACTGAGCGACTAAGCCCAGCACAGCAAACGGTAACTTCTTACGGTTTTATGGGCTCACTGGTTGGAATGAAAAAGACATAGTGTGGGGCACACAATTTAGCAAGAGGATTCCTTGAATTTGCTAAGAGCTGGGGGATGAAGCGTCCCCCCGCCCCATCTTGTGCCTTTGTCCCATCAGTAAAGGGAATGGTTAAGAGTCTCCAAACTGCTGTTTTGGAGAACAGTATTACTATTGTCCAAACTGTTCTTTTCTCGCTTTTTATTGGAGTACAGTTGCTTTACAATGTTGTCTTACTTTCTGCGGTACAGCAAAGTGAATCAGTCACATATACATGAGCCCCTCTGGTTGGATGTCCTTCTCACTGAGGTCACAGCAGAGTATTGAGTCAAGTTCTCTGTGCTATACGGCAGATTCTCATCGTTACCTATTTTATGCATAGTAGTGTATATATCTCAGTCTCCCAGTTCATCTCACGCTCCCCTTTCCTTCCTTGGTGTCCATACATTTGTCCTCTACGTCTTTGTCTCTATCTCTGCTTTGCAAATAGGTTCATCTGTACCATTTTTCACCTTCTTAACACTGTTGGTAAGAATGCAGATTGGTGAAGCCACTATGGAGAACAGCATGGAGGTTCCTTAAAGAAACTAAAAACAGAACTACCATACAACCCAGCAACTCTGCTTCTGGGGCATAAACCAGGAAGAAACGGTAATTCCAAAAGATCCATGTTCCCCAATGTTCATTACAGCACTGCCTACAATAGCCAGGACATGGAAGCAACGCAAACGTTCATCAACAGAGGAACGGATAAACTAGATATGACGCACATATACAACTGAATATTACTTCACCATAACTCGGAAGGAAACTGTGTCATTTTCAGGGATGTGGATGGACCTAGAGACGCTCATACACAGTGAATTAAGTCAGACAGAGAAAAATAAATATCATGTATTAAAGCACATATGTGGACTCTACAAACTCGTGTTCTTGAACTTGATTTGTAAAGGCACAACCAACACTCTTTTAAATGATGTAGCACAAAAATAGAAAACAGGGCATCTTATGCAAGGAGGCAGAGTATTGGATCTTTGGCTTCAGTTGTGGTTGCCTATCTGCATGATGTATGTGTGGGATGCTGCCCCCCAAACATAGTTCTTCCTGTAGGTGGCAGACAGAAAAGTTTGAAAGCTGCTGGGCTAGCTGATCTTCAGGATTCCTTCCAGATCAAAAAGACAGGATTCTAGGAGAGATCATCTCAACCATGATTTTGTATAAAACAGAGGCTATATCTCACTTTCTTTGAACAAGACCTTGAATAAAATGACTATTTGTTCTAACATACTTGACATATTTATCATCATCTAATATATTATTATTCAAACTCAAAGAACATTCTCTACCTTAGGTCAAATTTTGGTCCAAAAAAAAAAGAAACTTTCATGCACCCAACCTTCCTGCCCTCAGGACAAAAATCTCTGCACAGCAAATATTCCCAAACCCCAACTCATAAATCCTGCATTCATTTCAGGCAATATTTTTGAAATGAAATTTTACTACCTCAAAAGCATCAGAACCATCCTTCCAATTTGGGATACAGCATGCACAATTCAATTTTTACTCAATGTAATGATGTCTAGAAATTAAACCTCAAGAGAATATCTTAAAACACAAGTGTGAGCAATACTACATCAATTCTTAATTAATGTAGAGGATACAACCTACAGAATTAAAGAAATGATTTAGGGACACACATGTCAGATCTGGGGACTGGGTAAAGTGAATGAACCGTGTTTCCTTTGATGCTGAAATTCCATGATTCAGCAGTTCTGTGAACACTGACAGCCACATGCTCTGAAGTCTTGAGTAGACATTAACTGTGGATTGCCCTGATTCGTTGCATTCGGTAGGCTGGGATAGGGACCTAGTCATTTTTCTTCTCACAAATATTGAAAAAAAAAAAAAAAAAAAGAATGCAAGCTCTTCCCTATATATTCAGCCAAAAAGCAAGATATTTTTTTACTCTAAATATAAAGTTACTTTATTTTAGAAAATATTGATTTCCTAAATATCTGATGCGAAGAGCCGACTCATTGGTAAAGACCCTGATGCTGGGAAAGATTGATGGCAAAAGGACAAGGGTGTGGCAGAGAATGAGATGGTTAGATAGCATCATTGACTCAATGGGAATGAATCTGAGCAAACATTGGGAGACAGCGGAGGACAGGAAAGCCTGGTGTGCTGCAGCCCATGGGGTCGCAAAGAGTCAGACACGACTTAGCAACTGAACAACAATGAACATCAAGAAACTGGCATTCGGGTAAATAGTCCATGAAGAGTTAAGTTAAAATGGGCTTTCAGGGGAAATGTGTGATACTGTTGGCTCAAAAAAAATCTAGAAATGATGTGACAAATATTTTAGATTTTTTTCAGGAAAATTTTCTGATTTCAACTTTCACATAATAATATATTTATAGGGCACTTTACTTTTATGAAAGCATTTATTTTCATTCACTTACTCAGAAATATTTTTTGGGTGCCTGCTTTGTGCAGGGTTCTGCCCTGGGCAGTTGAGAAGCAGACAAGGCCCCCTGGGGCTTACAGCTTAGTGGATGGGGGAAACAAGAAGGCAGAAGGGAACCAGATCATTGCAGACCGTGCTAGGTGTTATGAAGGGGGAGGGTAGGGGGAACAGCTTGTGAAGATCAGAGATGACGTCAGACGCACAGGTCAAGGGAACCTCTCTGGAAGCGACATTTGAGCTGAGACCTGAACGGCAGGAAGGAATCAACCCCCAGCAAACACAAAGGCAGAGTTTTCCTGGCAGTGAACTTACTGGGACAAAGATCTCCAAGAGGAAACAGGTCTAGCATGTTCTCCAGGAGAGATGGGCAGGCACAGAATAAAGACTCTCACTTGCTTTCCACGCGGATATACTGCATTTAAAGACCTCATTCTTAATCCTTCCAACTCCACCCCCTGCAGCCTTGCTTAGTCACTCAGCCGTGTCCAACTCATTGCCACCCCAAGGACCCCAGGCTCCTCTGTCCATGGAATTCTCCAGGCAAGAATTGTGGAGTGGGTAGCCGTTCCCCTCTCTAGGGGATCTTCCCATCCCAGGGATAAAACCCAAATCTCCTGCATGGCAGGCAGATTCTTTCCCAGCTGAGCCACCAGGGACGCCCAACTTCAGGCCCTATTTGTCCCATATTTTGAGGAGTGGGGAAGAGGGACTTGAGAAAAAAACACAATCAATTTTTTCTGCATAGTACATACTCAAAATAAGCTGATAGGCTTTTTTTTTTTGGCTGTTTGGGGTTTTTTTTGCTGAGCGGAGGAGAGGGGCTACTCTCTAGTTGCAGGGTGCAGGCTAGTCTGATAGTTCTGAAATCTGATTTTTAAAGTCCCTTTAGGGCGAAGATCAAACTGATCATGTCTGATTGTATAAGGAATTTTTTTCTTCCTTTCCCTTGAGCCTGATTTCTCCAGATGCCATTTCCATTAGCAATGATATTGTCATGCTCTAAATATTTAGTTTTTTATTTCTTAATCATTATTTGATAATTTAAAAATGGACTGACTAATCACCAAATGCTTTACAGCTGCAAAAGAAAAAAAAAAAAAAAAAACTCGTTCTGTCAAAAGAGGATGCTCAAGTCTGGAATTGAGAGCGATTAGTGTTGCTCGGTCATGTCTGACTCTTTGTGACCCCATGGACTGTAGCCCGCCAGGCTCCTCTGTCCATGGGATTCTCCAGGCAAGAATACTGGGGTGGGTTTCCACACTCTCCTCCAGGGGATCTTCCTGACCCAGGGACTGAACTTGGGCCTTCTGCTTTGCAGGCAGATTCTTTGCCATCTGAGCCACCTTTGTTAACAGAAGATGCCTGAGGTTAGAGTTGATTTTCTCCAAAATATTTTAGCACCTTCATCCCTCCTGCCTCATCACCACCCCCTGCCCTGGGGGGACAGCAAAGAACTGGAGGCGGTTAAAGAGGCCGTCGCAGGGCTGTTCCCGGGGAAGGCACTGGTCTAGCTGTCCTGAGGGTTTTAGTGTTTCAGGGTCATGACTGCTGTTTCGGTTCTGGCTTTTCAAAAAGTCTGAACACAGACCACAGCCTTTTACATGGACTATTTGAAAGAATTCTATCTTTGGTACCTGAGAATGGAAACCATTTCAATGTTTCAAACAAACAAACCAAAATAATGATAAGGAAATTATATGTAAAAAAAAAAAAAAAAATCACTGAGCAAATCCTCTAAGCTCTTTAAACCTCATTCTCTACAGTGAAACTCAGGGCCGCTCTTATTAAATAATGAAATGTTACTGCCGGAAGGAAAGCATCCGAGAATTTGAGTCTGTTCTGAGACTTCAGACATGCTCTCTCTCTCTCTGGGAAGTTCTGGTCACTTTCTCCATCTGTAAGTCTGTAAAGAGCCTTTAGATAAGGTGGTTCTGGTCCCAAAGGGACCTGGACTCAAATCTCCGCTCTCCTACTTCAAGAGCTCGTTTGTCAAAAGGATTGTAAACAAAAGATTAAACGAGGTCATCTGGGTCTACTGTACGTATACATCTGAGTCACTATCTGTGCCTAGGATCTAATGAAAGTGAGAGTGTGAGTCACGAAGTCGTGTCCGAATCTTTGTGACCCCATGAACTGCAGCCCTCCAGGCTCCTCTGTTCATGGAACTTTCCAGGCAAGACTACTGGAGTGAGTTGCCATTCCCTTCTCCAGGGGATCTCCAGATCCAAGGATCAAAGCTGGGTCTTCTGAATTGCAGGCAGATTCTTTACCATCTGAGCCACCAGGGAAGCCCCGTCTGTTCCATGAATGTTAACAACTATTTTTACAGTAGATGTTCTTGTCAAAAAATGTTATTGAGGTATAGTTGATGTACAATATTATATAAGTTTCAAGTGTACAACATACTGATTTACAATTTGTAAAGGTTATTCTCCATTTAAAGTTATCATAATATACTGGCTGTCTTTCCTGGTCATAGATGCTTTTTTTATCTGGTATAAGATAGTTGGTAGGTGGTAGCTGTTAGGTGAATGGAACATTGGTTAAAGTTGAGATAGCATGGCCTGCTAGCCAGGAGCTTGGGCATCAGCCATATGTTCCTCAGAAGGAAGGAAGCCGGTCACCCAAACTTGCTAAGTGGGAGATGCCTTGTAATCACCTGCTGTTTTTTTTTCAGGTCTGATTTTCTCTTACCCTGTACACAATCTTAGTTCTGTGAACAACTAGATTTCTTGGGCACATACAATCTATCAGGCAATGTTCTTTATGTTTCACAACAGCCCGTTGCAACAAGTGCTGGTGTCTTTGTGGAGATGTCTCAGTGATGACCGTGGCACTGTACGGTCCAGCTCCAGAGTCCACGCGGCCTTGCGAGCCCACGGCCCCTGCACCTTCTCCATCGGGATCCTTCACACACTGATCCGCACCCAGCTGGTCTGTCTTCCTGGACAGCTGAGCCCCACGGGGTGAGAATCACCTCGGATTCTGACATGCAACAGGCACTCAGTCCATTTGGAGCCTGAGTGTTTCCAAACCCTCATTTCCACGGATCAGAGAATGAGGTCAAGAGAGGGTTAGTGAACTGCCCAATGGGCACAGCGGACGTTAGACTGCGGTCTCCTCTCTCTGACACCACTTTCTAGCCATTTCATCAAGCCACGCTGGTTTCCCTGCTTAATATCATCTTCCTACTCATTTAACACCTTGTCTCTGAAGTCACAGCCCCCAGCTCCATCCCCCATCAGGTCTTAAATCAGTTTCTCTGAATCTGATTTAAATCTATAATGCAATGAGAATTTTAAGAATTTTTTTTAACTGAATACTAAAAGCTTCCAGATAGAAAACATGCCACAGAAACCTAGGTCAGCTGAGCTGCTATCTGCACCCCCACCCCGCCCCAGTACTTGGGTTCCTAATTATCCCTCTGACTGAGGCTCTGCAAAGCTGCATCTTTGAACTCGAAAAGAAAAACAAATAAATAACTAGCTCCGCTGATGAGCAAGGTACTGCAGCTGCTGAAAAATCTCCCACATCTAAGGTACCGTCACATCGTCATCCGCAATGTTTGTTTCTTCTTCCAGCCGAGATGAAGAGAGAACGGGATTGTGCTTCCAGTGTACAATCTTACCTAATTATGCCAGCTGATCACTTAAAAGTAATGTTTGCACACAGATCGGGAAGATGCTTACAAGAACCAGCTGGTTGATAAAGGCTATAAGTGAGGATTTGATTCTTTTTCAAAGACGTGTTAACTATTTACATCTATTTTTAAACAGCGCATCACAACACCAGTTACTGGGTGGCACCGTCAAGGGATGCTGTATTCGAGTTCCAAACTTAGAGATGAGCGTACTGCTCACCATGTAAAACGTAGGATGCTACCGTTCACCGCTTTACCACATACCTCTGAAGGAGGACTGACCACTAGCTTTTGGTTTTTAGACACAAATGAAAGCCTAATGAGAATTAGGGCTTCCCCGGTGGCTCAGCTGATAAAGAATCCACCTGCAATGCGGGAGACCTGGGTTCACTCCCAGGGTTGGGAAGATCCTCTGGAGAAGGAAACAGCAACCCACTCCGGTATTCTGGCCTGGAGAATTCCATAGTCCACGGGGTCACAAAGAGTCGGACACAACTGAGTGACTACCTTTCCTTCTAATGAGAATTAACCTCATCTTGCTAGCACAAGTACTTTCTTACAAAGCAGAAGGGTACAAGCTAATCACTGCTAGCTTCTGGATATAGAAGACTAGTTAGAATACCGACGATGCCACAAGCCACTCACATATCATTATTTCATGGGCAAGTTGAGGTGAGTTCCTGTCCTAGAAGCTGTCTTAATTAATCCACATAACATTGTTTTATTTCATCCACAGAACAACCAAGTGTGGTATTATCATCATCAGCATTTTTTTAATCTGAGGAATCTGAAGTGCGTCTCTGTCCAAGAGGCAACGTGAAATGTGAAATGTGAACTGAAACCTGTGTGATCTCAAATTTGCCGGAGCCTCAGCGTCTAGGTCCCCGCTTTGGCTGTTTCCGCACTCTCACAGCCCAGAGTTTTGCCATCTTTAATCCATCCAGTGTTTAATGCATTCCAGAGCATGCGCATATGACTGAAGGCGGACTTCCTCACCTCAACAGATAGTGGGCATCTCAGTCTGACAACCACACGAGGGAGACAGCAAAGAAAGCGTTACACTACAGAGTAACACACGACAGTGGAACCTCACTGGTTCCTGGTAGTTTAGGTGCAGAGTAATTAATATAAGTGGGATAGAGGCATCCCTGGTGGCTGAGAAGGGAAAGAATCCGTCTGCAATGCAAGAGACCTGGATTGATCCCTGGGTCAGGAAGAGCCCCTGGAGGAGGAAATGGCAACCCACTCCAGTATTCTTGCCTGGAGAATCCCATGGACAGAGGAGCCTGGTGGGCTACAGTCCATGGGGTCCCAAAGAGTTGGACACAACTGAGTGACTAACACACACACACACACACACACACACACACCCCAGAGAAGCATTTGCAGCTCAGTAGGAGCTGAGATACTATGTCTGGGAAGTTCGGAAAAGGTGGGCTTCCTGGAGAATGTGGCCGTAGAGAGAGCCTTGAAGGGTGACAAATTCACTAGGCAGATACTGTGGGAAGGACACTCCAGACGGAAAGAAAAAAACTTCGTGGCATATGTCAGGACTTGAAGTATGCAACTCCAGTTATTTTTCTGAAGTATGAATCCTATACGTGGTCATTCACTGAGTGAAGACTTCAATCAGAAAGAAAAAATAATAGTGAAAAAAATTAGCTCTGAGATAGGAGCTAGGGTTCTCCAGATTAGTGATGCCAAGTGTAAAGAACACTCAAAGACCTTGATCTTCCCTGAGACTTTAAACCCTCAAGCAAATGTGGTACCTTGAACCTCTATTGGCCGTGTCCTGTCTGTGATCCACCTAGGTCTTTGGGTGACCGTACTGGATCCAAAATAAGACCAATGCAAGACCTTGAGGGTGATGCAAAGTTCGCCAAAGCAAGACCTTGAGATAAAGAAGCATTCATGTCTGAAGGAGATGAGGATGACACACGAAGCAGCTCTAGTTCTGTCCTCGTTGTGAGATGCAGGGTCCACATTTCTCTAGGAAAATAGAAAAATGCCCTGAGCCCAGCTCCACGATTTTAGGCAAGGGCCTTCACCCTCTGTGATTTGGTTTTTTCACATATACATCATGGAGTTGTCATGAGAATTACATGATATACGAGCTTCGTTATATAGCCAAATTATTTCCCACAGAGATTAATAAATAGCAATTTTCTTTTCATTTTCTCTAGAATGCCTTAATGTAATTAAAGCACTCCAAATTTAGTTTACTTATGAATCACCCATAAAACTGATTTTAGATATGTATATGTATGAAGCTCACATATATATTCATTATATATTATAATTATTATTTATATATAAATCTCTGACATCTGTAATGTTAGTTTAGCTCTAATGTTCTAGCAAATCTATTCATGAATCATCAATTAATAGAGAAATATGTAGAAAGAAGATAGATAGAGCAAGCTAGCTATAACATTAAGAGAAAAACAATACTCAGATCAGAAATGAGCAAACTGACTTTAAATCACATTTATGATGAAATGAAAGTCATCAGAGCACATCTATTACCAATAGTTCAGTATCTATAAGCTTCCAGCCTTAATTTCAGTATAAACAAAAGAAAACAGATAAAAATGAAACTCAGTTTAGGTGATCCTGGCCATTTAAAACAAACAAGCCCCTATTACATTTACAGATGACACTGATTTACAATTGCTACTTCCACAGATCTGTGAATTTTGAAACTTCTACCCCACCCCTAGAATATAAATATTCACCAGCAAATGGATGGATTACATTCTTATGCAAAAACCATCACCTCTCTAGAGAGCAGCAATTCCTCTGCCTTCCTCTGGTGAGCAGGGCTCCTCCCTCCCCTCAGAGGGTTCTTCAAGAAGCCTTTCCTACAACTGTCAAAACTGAACTCTAATGCACGCCCTGAAACAGGAAAATTCTCTCTCTAAGCCCGTTTCTGATTCATGAGCTTATTCATTTGACTGCAAATGCTTGAGAAAATCTGCTTTTTTCAACAAGCGTAAACATTCTGGGAAGTCAGGACAGTAGGAGAAAAAGAGAAGGGATGAAAAAAAAAAAATACACACAGAAAAAGTACTACCTTAAATGCCAAAGTTAGGGAGGCTTGAAGCCTGATATTTGAACTGCAAGGACTTGACTGGTGATTCAAGATTGATTAAATACTGAACTAGGCTTGATGGGTGGAATGGTTCAATCATAATCCTGACCTGGAGAAGGGACCTACAGGAAGGTTCCCGGGGGCGGGGGGCACCCAAGAAAGCACAAACCCATCCACAGAAAAGGCATTTAGAGAATTCTCATTTGCTATTCATTTTTACATCCTGCCATATTTAAAGGGGGCTCATAAAATAAAAACAGCAACTCCCACCACCAGGAACCAGAATCCAGATCCGGAGTTGTGCTTAAAGAATCTCCTTAGAGGAACGGCTCATCCCCCTGGTCCACAGAGAAGGCAGCTCCACTCCCGGTGAAAGTGTTAGCCCCTCAATCCTGTCTGACGCTTTGAGACCCCATGGACTGCAGCCCACCAAGCTCCTCCGCTCATGAATACTGGAGTGGGTAGCCATTCCCTTCTCCAGGGGATCTTCCCAACCCAGGGATCCAACCTGGGTTCAAGCTAGGGAAACTTCAAATAGCTGGAGGGCAGCATGAAAGGCCAATGTGGAGAGGCTGGGTGGGGGCTGATGTTTTCAAAGGGAATTTGGAGTTATAAATAGTGCAAGAAATAATTACTTAAATCGTAAGTTACACACACTCTCCCATCAGGCAGAAAGGCCCGGGTTTCTTCCCTTTGACTGTTGACTTCCAGTCTCTTCCTGGAATCCTTCTGTTGCCCCAGTCCCCACTTTGGCCAAACCATTTCCTTTCCTTCCCATCCCAAGATTTTAGTTTCTCCTCTTTCCAAAGATGGTTCCAGCTCTCTGTCTGCTCTCCAATCCTTCCCTTCTAGGGATCCCTCCACACCCCTTAGTTCTTATAGACAGTTTTGTTTTGTTTTTTTAAACCCATCTGTCTCTCTCTCTTTTTCCTTTTTCCTTATTGGGCTGCCTTGGGTCTTAGTTGCAGCAAGTGGGATCTTCATTGGGTCACGCCAGATCTTTTCTAGGTGCACACGGGCTTCTCTCTAGTTGTGGCCTGCGGGCTCAGTAGTTGTGACTCTCAGGCTTACTTGCTTTACAGCATGTGGGATCTTAATTCCCAGCGGTGGTGGTAGTGATTTAGCCACTAAGTCAAGTCTGACTCTTGCAACCCCATGTAGCCCGCTGGGCTCCTCTGTCCATGGGATATTGCAGGCAAGAATCCTGGAGTGAGTTGCCATTTCTTTCTCTGGGGACCTTCCTCATCCTGGGTTCCAAATCTGAGTCTCCTTCACTGCAGGGAGGATTCGTATCCACTGGACCACCAGGGAAGTCTCCTTACAGACACTCTTTATCCCATCATTTTGTAGGTTATCAGTGATGAGCCATCACCTTGCATGCATATGTGCTAAGTCACTTCAATTGTGTCTGACTCTTCGTGACCCCATGGACTATAGCCTGACAGGCTCTTCTGTCCATGGGATTCCCCAAGCAAAAATACTGGAGTGGATTGCTATGGACTCCTTCCCGGGATCTTCCCGACCGAGGGATCAAACTCACAGCTCTTACGTCTCCTGCATTGGCAGGTGGGTTCTTCACCACCTGCACCACCTCAGAAGCCCAAGACATCACCTTAAGAGAAAATCATTCCCAAACTTCTAATCAAACATTCCAGCCTGCCTACACCCAGTGCCTGCAAGAATCTGCATATTAATACTTCCTTCTGTAAATACCTTTCCTCAAGCCAAGCTGATGGACACACTTTTTTCTTTCTCACCCCCTGCACTTGCCTGCCTTTAGGATTTTGCTCCTATCTTCCCCCTAGTCTTAGACACACCACTCTCTGGCTCACTGAGTGTACCTTTCTGGATCCCTCTGGGCAGGCAAACCTGCAGCCCTCACTCTGTAACCTGCCTGTTGATGTACAATCATGTGCTCGTATCAGGGGTGCACAGTCTATGTGCGTGATTTCATCAGGGGAGAGAACACAACACTAAAGAATCCCTTGAAGGCTTTTCTTGCATCTCAGACTCTGGATGGAACATGACAGGTATCGAGAGGTAGTACCTGGTTGGACAAAAAGTTCGTTCAGTTTTTTGTTTTTTTTCCCCATAAAATGTTATAGAAAAACTCAAACGTTTTGGTCAACCCAATATAATGACAGTGGAAAAAACAAACCTAGAAACTTCCATTGTAGGGTTGTGGCCGGACCATGTGCATTCTTAAAAAAGTCTATCTGAAGACATAGAGAAGGAATAAAAGAGGTGCAACTTCAGGGATTAAAGGAAGCAGAAGAAGTGAGATGGGTGAGATCATTTAATAGATTTTTGGAAGCTAGAAATTGAATGGAGACATAGTAATATCTTCACTAAAAGTGGAGACACTTGTATGGTAGTCTGCAGAGAGAGATACCAAAGAGAGGTGAGACTGTCTATCGTACGGATTCTCAGAGAGCCTCAGAAGTTGGACGTGTGCCTGAAAAGGGTGGATGAAGCCTAGAGCTGGAAACAGGGGCTCTGCTTACAGAGCACTTACAAGATCAGGTCCCCCTCCATCCTCCCTTCTACCTACTCAGAACTGCTAACCGCCTCCCACCAACAGCAGATCTCATACGCTCTAAGCAAGGAGCTGGACAGTTCTTGTTTGGAGAAATTTAAAGGATCCGGAAAACAAGCTCTAGAAACTCAGGTGGGTGTTTCCAGGGAAAATGCCTGCTGGCCACCCAAACCCTCAGTGGCGAGACCCCCAAGGCAAAAAGATTTAGCTGCCCTCAGAGCTTGTGGGCTTCCCAGTGGCTCAGTGGTGAAGAATCCGCCTGCCATGCAGGAGACATAAGAGACGCAGGTTTGATCACCGAGTAGGGAAGATCCCCTGGAGGAGGGCATGGCACACCACTCCAGTGTTCTCGCCTGGAAAATTCCATGGACAGAGGCACCTGGCGGACTACAGTCCATGGGTCACAAAGAATTGGGCACAACTGAAGCAATTTAGCGCCACAGAGCTTGTAATGAGCTTTGGGGGCAGCACATTTTTAATATCGAAGGGTAACCAAGGAGTCACAGAGTTAAGCAAAGCTTCCAACAGAAAGCAGAAATATGAGCATAAAGCATAAAGCAAAAAAAAAAAAAAAAAAGAGGAGAAAACCCAAAGGAAAGAGACAATGCAGGAAGCAGAAGAAAACTTTTTAAAAAAGTGCTGTTTAATTTTTAAAACCATGTGTCTATAGGCTACTTGAATAAAATATGGGTCAAGATGAAAATAGAATGCATTCTTGGGAGGATAACAGACATGGGTTTAAAATATGATTCCCATGTTTAAAATCTATGTGTGACATTAAAAAATAATTGAGGCTTTCTGACCTGAGTTCTTGCATCTATGAAATTACCATGGTAATATCCTAACTCACAGGTTGTTTTGAGGATTAAAAGGAGCGAGGAAACATAGAGTATATGCTTTGCAAAATAAATGACAGGCATCCAGAGAAGTTTTTATTTCCACAAGTTCTCACCATTTTTGGAGTGCTAAACCCCTCGGAGAACTTGATAAAAGCTCTGAATCCTCTCAGTGGAAAAACAAATACATCTATCTGTACAGAGTTTACACATCATTTCAGAGGCATCTCAGATTCTCTGAGGCTCAAAGGAAAAAACCCCCTCCCCAGGTTAAATAATTGATCTAAATGAAGTCTTTTAGGGCATGTATGTTCCTTTTCATTTCTTTTAAATCAATTTCAACGCTCAGCAAAAGAGGCAACTCAGTGAATGGGGTAAGAACTGTATCTAATTGTGTCTGTGTCGAACAGAAATGATTCAGCACGAAGAACATGAGGAGGGTCCAGTAACCTGCGGAGGGCCAGTCAGAACTCCCAGGTTCCAACCTCACATTCGGTCCATGAAAGGAAGATGGCTGATCCAACTAGCCTCTGCTGACCTCAGACCTGACGAGGCTTCTTATTTCCTTCAGCGACAGGGCCTAGGGTAGGGGCTCCTAATGGTTCTGGCAGAGAGAGATTCTAGAAGACCTCGTTTCCTCTCTCAGAAAGACCCATGGCTCTCCTAGAAATGCTGAGCAGTCTTTTCTCAGAAGGGACTGATGGCCTTCATGGAATCTATTACCGAGCAATCAAGCAGTCATTAAGCATTTATGCAATGGGGTTGACTAAAAAGATACAGAATGTGTGGGCTGCCTGACCTGGTTTTAGATCCTGGCTCCATTAGTTCTAAGCAGGATGGCCTTGGGCAACTTAGCCTCTCTGAGCTTGTTTTTACATTTTGAGTGCAAAGGCCTTAAGGAAAGACTGTACCTTCCTCTGGAGGAGAAAAAGCAGCCAGGAGATTGGTATGGCTAGCTTACGCAGAGAGAGGGAGAGAGAGAAAGTCTTAGTGAACCTGAAGCTCCAATACTTTGGCCACCCAATGTGGAGAGCTGACTCAATAGAAAAGACCCTGATGCTGGGAAAGATTGAGGGCAAGAGGAAAAGGGGACAACAGAGGATGAGATGGTTGGATGACATCACCGACTCAATGGACATGAATTTGAGCAAACTCTGGGAGACACTGAAGGACAGGGGAGCCCAGCATGCTGCATGCAGTCCAGGGGTCGCAAAGAGTCAGACAAGACTTAGCAACTGGACAACAAGAGAGGAGCCAGGTCCTACAGACCTCAGTGCTGGGATATGCTGTGAGAAGTCGCTTCAGTCTTGTCCAACTCTGTGTGACCCCATGGACTGTAGCCTGCCAGGCTCCTCTGTCCGTGGGATTCTCCAGGCAAGAATACTAGAGTGGATTGCCATTCCCTTCTCCAGGGGATCTTCCCGACCCAGGGATTGAACCAGCATGTCTTACATCTAAACTGTGTTGGCAGGCGGGTTCTTAACCACTAATGCCACCTGGGAAGCCCACAGATCTCAGAGGGAAGGGCAAAGACTGGAGATTTTCTTTGCAGTAATTAATATGGTTCAGTGGTAAAGAATTTGCCTGCCAATGCAGGAGACACAAGAGACGAGAGTTTGATCCCTGGGTCAGGAAGAATCCCTGGAGAAGGAAATGGCCACCCCACTCCAGTGTTCTTGATTGGAGAACCCCAAGGAGAGAGGAGCCTGGTGGGCTACATCCACAGGATCACGTAGAATCAGGCTGAGCACGCATGCCTGGCTCTGCCTTGAAGCAATATAAGAAGCCATTGGAAGGTACTGAAGAGAAACCAGACATGATCTGAGCTATGTTTTCAAAAGCTTACTCAGACTGTTGTGTGGAAAGGATGGTCATGGCAGAAGCAGACATCCCCTTGGTGGTGGCTATAGTCATCCTCACCCAGAGGCTGGAGGCAGGGATGAAGGCAGTGACGACAGTGGTACACAACCCAGAAAAAGTCAGACTCAGGAGAGTGTGTCCCTGAACGTTCTAGAAGGAAAAAAGCAGCCAAGGAATCCTAGTAGCTGAGGACAACGTCACAAGAGAGCGTGGTTTCTGCCATGAAGGATGGGACAGAGCAAAGCTGCTAGCCGCCCCCTTCTTCCTCAGTAACCGGCCCCCTGCTCAGCACGTGACTGCCTAAGGAAAAAAAAAAATCAGTCCACATATTCTAGTCTCGCCGGCAACAAGTGTGACCGTGTGGCCAATGGGTTAAAGTCCATCATGCATCCAAGGCTGACGTCCTTAGAGAAGGGGCATACCCTCCCCTTTTCCCTTCCTCTCTGCCTCTTGATAAAGGATAACCAGAGCTAGAACAGCTGTCTGGGATGGAGTAGGACCTGCGTGTTGAAGTCAGCAGCACTCAGGAAAGGAGCCTGGGTCCTCACCTATCCTGGTGGGTCTATACCAGCCCTGGACTGCCTACATTCACGTGGACAATAACTAAACTTCCAGCTTGTTTAAAACACTATAATTTGGGATATTATTCTATCACTTACAGTTGCCTTAATCCAAACTGAATCAAAGGATAATAAAAATAACAACAGCTATTTTTTTTGTTTGATTAGAGGAGAACCTTTTTCACATAAATGCTCCATCATTTTATTTTATTTTTTTAGTGTATATATTTATTTTTGGTTGCACCACACCTCATGTGGTAAGGATCTCAGTTCCTTGACCAGGGACCAAACCTACACTTTCTGCATTGGGAGCGTAGAGTCTTAACCACTGGGAAGGGAATTTCCAATGACAACTTTTAATATGTTTGTTAAATGCTTGGTGTGTTCCAGGTAACGTGGAAAGTACTTGACATCACATACCATATTCTTTCATCTTCACGATCCCAAGACAGATGTACTATTACTGTCTCCATTTTATAAAAAGAAAGCTAGTACAGTGAGAGCTTAAATAATCTGTCTACAATCACTTGTCCAGCTTATAATTAGGAGAGCCAGGGTAGCTAGAATTTGACTAATAGGGAAAAAAGGGGGAGGACAATATGGATGAAAACATATAGGGAAAGGAGGATATCCTACTTATTCTTATCTGATGGCATTGCATTTTGACAGCTTTAATGAAACTGAAGTGTAAAGGAACTCGGGTTATATTCCTTAAGCTGGATTAAAAACCAGTTTTTAAACTATGCCATTCTTTAAAGACAATGTTTATGACTTCGGCTTTTGCTAAGCATGCTGACACTCTCTCTAGTTTTACAGTGTAAGGTCAAAGTTCATAGCAAAACAAAATAATATGCCTTAAGGCTTGAAATTGATTAAAATAGAAATAAGCAGTTGAATTTGAATTTTTGAGCAGCATTTTAATCATCTAACTACAAAGGTCTGAGAAAGACTATTGTCCAGACGCAGATGGTAAGAACGGAGGGTCTCTGTCGGTGCCGTGGATACTGCGGACAAAAGGGAACATGAGTGACATAGGGTGGGAG
This sequence comes from Dama dama, assembly GCF_033118175.1. Taxonomy (NCBI): domain Eukaryota; kingdom Metazoa; phylum Chordata; class Mammalia; order Artiodactyla; family Cervidae; genus Dama; species Dama dama. The sequence continues at coordinate 5,463,755 of NC_083686.1, read as the reverse complement.
TGAGATTGAGAACCTCTCTCTTTCCTAGAAAGCCAAACTTCAAGACCATTGGAAGAATTTAGAAAAATCCTGTAAGGTGAGGGACTCAGGAAAACTTACCTATCTGAGCACTTACTATATGATTTCAAACTTGAATATTTCTATTTCACTGCTAAGAAATTTGAAATAGTAATGAAAGATCAGATAGGATAAACCTCAGACTGGGGTTTATTAATAAATGCTGCATGGATGAATAAACTTTGCAAGAGGTCACAAACCTAAATGTTTAGCTTGTAATGTGTTTTGGGGAAAAAAAAATGAACAAAATGTCAAATTTTCACCACCAGGATTTCCAGACTGTCTTGCAAAATTAGATCGGGCACCACTGGGCCATTAGGCAAACATGATGTGGCTTAATTAGAATAGAACAGGGATTGCTTCAACCCACTGTTGTCTTAACCCCTAAAGGCACCAACTCTAGAAGGTAAGGTCCCTAGGAGAAGGGTTTGCCATGTCCACCATCCTATTTCCAGCATCTACACAGCGAGTGGCAAATGGGATTACTGACTGAATGAATAAATGAATATGTGTGTGTTCAGTTACTAACTCGTATCTGACTCTTTGTGACCTCATGGACTGCAGCACACCAGGCATCCCTGCCCTTCCCTATCTCCTGGAGTTTGCTCTAATTCATGTCCATAAGTCAGTGATGCTATCTAACCATCTCATCCTCTGCCCCCTCTTCTTCTTTTGCCTTCAGTCTTTGCCAGCATCAGGTTCTTTTGCAAAGAGTAGGTTTATATTCTCCCTGTATTTTAGAAGAGGAAGTTGAAATTCAGAAAGGCTAAGCAACTCACCCAAAATCCCAGTAGAGACGGAATTTAAACCTTGGGCCCAATGGCTTGGTTTCTATATCGCAATGAAAATGAATAAAGAAGCACTTCTTTCTAGCATCTCCTGCGTTTAAAAATTGGAGAAGGAAATGGCCACCCACTCCAGTATTCTTGCCTGGGAAATCCCATGGACAGAGGGCCCTGGCAGGCTACAGTCCAGGGGGTCACAAAGAGTTTGACACGATTTAGTTACTAAACCACCACCACCACATTTAAGAATATGATCCTTGATTTTTACAATCAAGGTCACATGCATATAGCCATGAAATACCTCAATCACAAGTTTACAACTTGAGATTTGAAAACATATTTACCTATGTATGTAGTAGCCACCATCCCATCACAACGTGAATCTTTATACAACCATAGGAGCTTCTCTTATCAGTCAGTCTTATCACCGCTCCAAAGGTCGCCCATGTTCTTCTCAAATGTCATAGACAGACTCCCCTAATTTTGAATTTCATATAAAGGGGATTATAATTCATACTCCTTTTTTTTTTCTGGCTTCTTTCATGTAACATAACATTTTAAGATTCTCTGGTGCCATAACCTGATTTCACGGGCACACAGGTGGCTCCCTTTGGCCGTTAACGATACAAGACCCATGTCACTGAACGATACACTGACCCATGTCATGAGCTGTGCGCCATGACTTAGGAAGCAGGCTTGGAATGTGAGTGCACTTCTTGGCGAGTATTTGCAGATGGGCACCCGGAGTGGACTGTCACCCTTCAGAGGACACACTGGGGGACGTGCCTCACTGCCAAGCCCCCAGTGCATACTCAAGTCACACCCTGGCCTCCACCATCTCCCTGCCGTACCAAGCAGGTAACTTCCAGGGGAAGGACTGTAATCTGTTCTCCACTGATGCTAATAAATGGTTCAGCTGTCCAGGCACAGGACGAAGAAAAAAGCAAAAACATAGTTCAAGCATTTTGGAAGAACTTAGCCCAAAGTTCTGACAGGCATGGTTGGATCAGTGACTTGGCCTCAAAAGGCTTCATTTACCTTGGTAGGTTTTTTGTTTTTAATTTTTTTTTTAATTTTAGTTATTTATTTTTAAAAGCCGTTACTGAATCTGTTGCAGTAGTGCTTCCGTTTTATGTTTTGAGTTTTTGGCCACAAGCATGCGGGATCACAACTTCCCAACCAGGGATCAAACCTGCGCCCCCTGCACTGGAAGACGAAGTCCCAACCCTGGACAGTCAGGGAAGTCCCTTTCATTTTTCCTGGAATGTAGTTGGTTGACAATGTTGTGATAGTCTCACAAAGTGTACAGCAAAGTGATTCAGAATCTGTATTCTGTGTTTTACATTCACTTCCATTGCGGGTTATAACAGGATATTCGGTAGAGTTGGAATTGTGCTGTGAGTGAGAAGGTGCCATACAAGAGCCAAGTCACTTTCCCAAGTCCTGCAGGCAGGACTCAAAAATGCTGTGCTGACCATGAGAGTGGGTGGAAGGCAGAGAGAACCACAAGCTTCTTGAGCTTCTTATGTTCCAGACACTGACCAGCCGTGCTTATGTGGATGCTGGGCCATGCCTCCATGGGCTGTAAATAGCCTTCATTATACACTGGGGAAACTGAGACTGAGGCAATGAAGTCATTTTCCTGAGTTAAGGAATGTGTCACGATTTGCCCAGGTTAAGGAGTTTGTCAGGATTAGTTGGGGGTGGGCAGCTAATTAATGGTAGAACAGATATGCAAAATGAATTGAGCTCTCTTCTTTATATGAAATTTACAACTGTAAAAGAGACTGAGTTATCTATGTCCCAGACTCTGCTATGAGTCTCATGTTCATTTTCTTATTTAAATATGAAGAAATTATTAGCTTTGATTTGTAGATAAGGAAACCCCTCTTCTGAATCCAGCTCCTTATGAACAGGTCCACTAATAGTAAACATACACACACTTTTTTGAAAGTGGTCAGCATCTTCTTTTAATCAATTAATTTAATTAAAATTAAAAGATGCTTGCTTCTTGAAAGAAAAGCTATGACAAGCCCTGACAGAGTATTAAAAAGCAGACATCACTTTGCTGATGACAGTGTGTATAGCCAAAGCTATGGTTCCCCAGTAGTCATGTACAGATGTGAGTGTTGGACCATTAAGAAGGCTGGGTGCTAAAGAATTGATACTTTTGAATTGTGGTGCTGGAGAAGACTCTTGAGAGTCCCTTGGACAGCAAGGAGATAAAATGAGTCAATCCTAAAAGGAAATCAACCCTGAATATTCATTGGAAGGACTGATGCTGAAGTCCAGTCCTTTGGCCACCTGATGGGAAGGGCTGACTAATTAGAAAAGACCCTGTGGCTGGGAAAGATTGAAGGCAGAAGAAAGGAACAACAAAGGACAAGATGTTTGGATGGCATCACTGACTCTATGGACATGAGTTTGAGCAAACTCCAGAAGATAATGAAGGACAGGGAAGCCTGGCGTGCTGCAGTCCATGGGATCTCAAAGAGTCAGACATGACTTAGAGACTAAACGACAACGAACAAACATTTTCTTGGAGCTCACTAATTCTCTGGATTGAAAGGGATCTCAAAGGTCCCCTAAATCTTTGTATATTTAATACCTTCTATTACCTTTTCAATTTATAAAGTACTTGCAAAATCATCTCTTTTGTCTTTCCATTATTCCTATCATAAAGGAAATATTATAGATCCAGCAATCCTATTACTGGGCATATATCCAGACAAAACTATAACTGGAAAAGATACATACACTCTTATGCTCATAGTGGCACTATTCACAAAAGCCGAGTCATGGAAGCAACTTAAATGTCTGTCAACAGATGAATGGATAAGAAAGATATGGTATGCATATAGAATGGAATATTACTCAGCCATAAAAAATAATGAAATAATGCGAAGGGCAGCAACATGGATGGACCTTGAGATTATCATACTAAGTGAAGAGAAAAACACATGCTATATGTCATCTTTTACGTGAAATCTAAAATATGACACAAATGAACCTGTTTATGAAACAGAAAGAGACTCACACCATAGAGAATAGACTTATGGTTGCCAAGGGGAGGAGGATAGGGTAGATAAGGATTAGGAGGCTGGGATTAGCAGATGCAAGCTATATACAGAATATGGACAAGCAACAAGGTCCTACTGTATAGCACAGGGGACTATGTTCAGTATCCTGTGATAAACCATTATGGAAAAGATTACGAAAAATATGTGTATGTATAATTGAGTCACTCTGCTACATGCAGAAATTAACACAACATTGTAACTCAACTATACTTCAATAATCTTTTTTTTTTTTAAAGAAAAAAAATAGAATTACTTCACGTTTGAGGAGTTAAGGATTTAAGAAATTGAGCAACTCGCTCCAACTCATCAACCAATGATAATGGAGAAGTTAGGCAATGGACCCAGTGAGTCCCCAGCAACAAGTGGTACACTTGAAAGGGACATGACTTTAAGTGACAAAGTGTAACCTAAGTTTATATATGTACTATGTATGGTCACAGTGATGTAAATATATACACACCACACACCCTTTTATGGATGAGCCTGATTACAAGTTAATGCAAAAAAGTGCAAAGCAATGTTTTCTATCTCATCTTTCCCAGCCATTGAACATGTTTCTGGGAGAATCCCCATGGACAGAGGAGCCTGGCGGGGTACAGCGCATGGGGTCACAAAAAGTCAGACACGACGGAGCGACTTAAGCACACAGCACGTAAGAGAGGAAAATTCATAGAAGGTCCACACTGGGAAAGGAAAGGGTCAAAAAGGGAACCCACCTACCCTGTGGCTTGAGTAGCACATCTACTAATCCTGCAGGAAGGTAGTTGGGGATTTTGAGTGATAGGATAGAACAGTGACCATGACCATGACCATGACCCCTGACCTCCATCTCAGACAAAGATGCCCAACTCACAAAGACTACCAAGTGGATCATAGCACTTGGCACAGTATAAATCACACACACACACACACACACACACACACACACAATATGTGAAGCTCTTAATATGTCCATTCTTGTCTAAAAATGGACAAAGACTTCTCCTTCTCTTCCACCTGAGGAAGTGGTATGCTAACTCATTTTTCAGCTCACAGCTCCCTGATCCACCCCTAAAAGACCCAGCCAGGAAGGAACTGGTACCAGGAATACAGCCTCAGTGAAGAGGATCCAGAGGTATTTGCTGGGCTGCAGCAGTGTTCCCTGGTTTCTGCATGCACACTCAAACCCAGGCTCCATAAGATAGACTGCATCTCATGCAAACTCATAAACCTGTGAAATTGTGTTTTGATTGGGTACACCACATATGCCCTGTCTTATCTACCCAAGTCCCTAAGGAAAATTATAGAATACTATTTTTTTTCCTTAGGCCTCATAGAAAAAGATTCTGTTATTACATTTTTTAAAATTCAGGGCAGGCATAACCATAGCTAGCCCTGACATTTCTGAACAGCCCTGAATTTCCAGGGAAAGCCTAGCTAACACAACCGGTATACTGAAGTCTGTTTTAGAACATAGAAAATGTGAGTGGTTTCTTAATATCCCAGGGAAAAACAATCATTATTTCCCTCTCAATATCTAAAACAGATGAACCAAATATTTAAATTAGATGATGACATGATTTGTTCAAACTCTCCCACCTGCTGAAACTCCTTTTTCAATGGTATTATCCATCAGGTGTGCACTACTTCACAGGTGTCTGATAATCCTTTAGAACACGTTGCCTGTGAGTAAGATTCTAATTCTCACATAGTTACCTTTGAATAGTACCTTTCCATTCTGACCACAAACAACACCCACTGAAAATACCCCATGTTGTATAGTACATATTCTAACCTAGATTTAACAAGGGCTTTTTTTGTCTCCCTTTACCCTTCTTGAAGACAGGATGGAATACGTGAGAAATGTTTTTTCAGTTCTGAAGCCCTGCACAAATATCAGTTGTTGGGCTAGAAAATCAACTTTATATTTATCCTTGAATCAAACAATCTCCAAAAAAAAAAAAAAATTCAGAGTTAAGAGGAAACCAGGAGGTCACAGAATCCAACCTCCTGTTTTCAAGTGGGCCCCCACAAATGAAAACCAGATGACATTTTCAACAGACCACTTTCAAATTAAATGTCAGCTGCATACGATGCAACTCAAAACATCATAAACTCTTAGAACACAAAGCTCTTCCCCATTTTCTCCAAGAGGCCATCAAGGACCACATGGAATTCATATATGCATCCTGGAAGTCCATAAAAGGGGATCACTGGGTACCTCTTGGGGAACTCATCTATTTTCATGGCTTTGGTGAGCACACTTTAAGGTTATAATCTTTCCACGTGCTTTTGAAGAGTCACCTTTGTAATTCTACTCCACATATTATTTTTTACTCCTGGTCAACAGATATAAAGCATAATAAAGCAATCTAAGCCCAGAACTCCAATTGCTGGTTGAGAATTTAAACTTTTGACTGCCAGATACCTCCAAAGTGCAAATTAGAGTGGTTTCTTGACCTTGAAGAGGTATGTTTTATGAAAGAAAAAAGAATAAAAATCACACAATGGGTGGGACAGGGAATGTCAGAAAGATAAAGAGAGAAACAGCAAAAAGGAGCTGACCCAGCAGGAAAAAAAACTAACTTACAGAATAGGCCTTATCCAGTGCAGCTTTTCATCAATTAAAAAAATTATGTTCTAAATAGCTATTTAAAACATATAAACAAGTCGACCTACATTTGTACACTTCCACTAAAACATATTTAAAGTTATGCAATATACACATTGACTAAGATACTCAAAAATATTCTGAATATGCACATCACTGACTTTTGAGTGGAAATTAAAAAAAAAAATCTTTCACAAATATCATCATGTTTGACACTCCACACAGCAGCCCTTGGGCAGTGAATATTATTAAGACATCCATCTGGGTACTTCCCTGGTGGTCCAGTGGTTGAGACTTCGTCTTGCAATGCAGGAGGTGCAGGTTCAATCCCTGATTAGGGAGCTAAGACCCCACATGCCTTGAAGCCAAAAACACAAAAAGGTGAAACAAAAGAAATACTGTAACAAATTCAACAAGGACTTTTAAAAAATTGTCCACAACCACAGCAAAACAGCCTAAAAAAAAAAAAAAATCTCCATCTTAGTAACAAGACACAGAGCTTGAACTCTGGAGACCCCGGCTTGGATTCTTTTTCTTTTTTTTTAATTTTATTTAGTTATTTTTGGCTGTGCTGGGTCTCTGCTGATGCGTGTGTGCTTTCTCTCGTTGGGAACAGTGGGGGCTACTCTCGAATTGCGGAGTGCAGGCTCCTCACTGCAGTGGCGTCTCTTGCAGCGGAGCGCGGGCTGCAGGGGTTGAGGGCTTCAGCAGCTGCAGCACGTAGGTTCAGTAGTTCTATGTACCGGGCTCGAGAGCACAGGCTCAGTAACTGGCACACGCGCGTAGTCACTCCGTGGCACGTGGGGTCTTCCCGGACCAGGAATTGCCCTGTGTCTCCTGCACTGGCAAGTGATCTCCTTACCACTGAGCCACCAAGGAAGACCCTGGATTCATGTTTTTAAAACCACGCCAGCTTCTCTCTCTGAAGGAAGAACTGGGCATAGAGTTAGGCTCCCAGGCTGGAATCTAAGCTCTCAGCACCCAGTTTTCCTTACCTGCCACGCAGCTGTTGTGAGGAGTACGTGAACAGATGCATATCAAGTTCATGAAGCCCAGCAGAGTAAGTTTACTATAAAAGCAAACAGTCATCTTCACACTTCAACAAAAAGGAAATATTGCAAAGAAAAAAGAAAGTCTACCATAATTACCTCACACAATCATCATTTATTTTTTTCTCTTTGTTGTACTTTTCCCTTTCCTCATTGTTAGCATATTTGCAACCACTCAGGATATACAAATCTGTACTCTATTTCTCAATAGAGCATAAACACTTTCCTCACAAATGCCGTGTTCAATATCTACATCCAGTAAACTTATAAGTGATCATTTCCTTAGTTTTTAAACACTGAGGTTGTTTCCAATTTTAGCTTTAAAAATAGTGGTGTAATAAATGTCTTCCTGAATTTAGCATTTTCCACACACTGGGCTATTTCCTAAGCATGAATGTTTTATTCGTGTGCTTCTTCAGAGTTCGAATCATGTCTTTCCTCTTTATTGTTAGGTCCCCAGAGACCAGCACAGAGTCTGCTTCAAGAACTAGTTGATCAATGAATGAATGACTTCAACATGTTATACCTTAAACACTGGGTGTAAGTGTAAATATCGTCCATGAAAATGTAAATGCCAAGTGTTAACAACTGTAGAATATTTTCATTCCATACATTACTGAAGGCATTATCAAATGGCATACATTTTTTAATCAAAATCTTAGAAAAAAATTTTTTAATAATTTTATCATTTATTTTTATTTTGGGCTGTGCTGGGTCCTCGCTGCTGTGGGTTTTTCTCTAGTGGCAACTGGTGGGCGGTTACTCTTGGTTGACTGGCTTCTCTTGCTATGGAGCATGGCCTCTAGGGTGTTCAGGCTTCAGCAGTTGTGGTTCATGGGCTCTAGAACATAGGCCCAATGGTTGTGGCATGCATGCTTAGTTGATCTGCAATGTGTGGGAACTTCCCAGACCAGGGATGGAACCCATGTCTCTTGCACTAGCAGGCCGATTCTTTACCACTGAGCCACCAGGGAAGCCCGATAAAATTGTGTTATAAATTTTTTTAATTATTATTATTTTTGGTCCCACCATACAGCTTGTGGGATCTTATTCCCCTGACTAGGGACTGAGCCCAGGCCCCAGCAGTGAAAGCACCAGAGACTAACCAGTAGACCACCAGGGAATTCCGTACTCCCCACTTCCTGCCCAATATTTTATTTCTTCAAAAACCAAGGTGCTGGCCTCTTCTGTGAGGACCGATTAATAGTGGGTCAGCTAGCAACAGGTCTAGAGATTAAAGTAAATCCTATCCTCCTCTACATTTCCCTGGCTGCCTCATTTCAAATTCCTTGGCCAACGACATCCTTTCACTAAAAGGACATCCTTTCGCTCAGGCTTTATTTACATTTCTGCAGTTCCACATCTGGAAAAGAGACTTTAAAACTTGACTTCACAAGGACCCACGTGGCTCCCTCCTGGCCCTTTATATACAGTAAAGATATTAAGAGTTTGTCTTTTACTTTTCTCGTAAGTATTCTTTTTTTCCTAATTCTGCTCTTTTATTGTGTAATTGGGTAAGTCCTCGAGGCACAGAAGTTTTTAATTTTTAGGAAATCAAACTGATTGACTCTTTGCATTCAAGAAAATATTCCTCCTGCCTTGAAATAGGAACACAGACATAGAGAACAGACATGTGCAAGGCGTGGGGGGAAGGAGAGGGTGGGATGAATTGGCAGAGTAGGACTGACATATACACGCTACCGTGTGTAAAATAGATGGCTAGTGGGAAGCTGCTGTGTGCTACAGTGAGCTTAGCTCAGTGCTCTGTGATGACCTAGAGGGCTGGGATAGGGAGGCCGAGGGTGGGGGAGAGGTCCAGGAGGGTGGGGATATATATATGCACATGGCTGATTCTCTAAACGACCTAACACAACATTGTAAAGCAATTATACTCAAAAAACAAAATTTAAAAAAGAAAAGAAAGCATTTCTCCTGTCTTCCAAAACTTGAATCTTGATGGCGAGGACTTCCTGACAGTGACTCAAAATGCTCCTTCCCTAATCTTATTGCCGAGAGTCTCTTCTCATCCTCCGGAACCTCTGAAAACATTGCTTTTCCCTGACGTCTGCAGCCTAATGTCTTCTCCGCCCACATCCCTTTAATTTCAGACTTGATACTGGAGTAAACATTCAAAGCAAATGGAATGTGGCCTGTGGCTAAAGGTACAAGGGGGAAAACTACTTCTTGTCATGTGTCTGCTCATGGTGGGTCAAGAGCAAACACCTATAAGCAGATGCAGGGGAATCCATGGGCCACCAGGGGCCACTTCACTCTGGCCCTTTAAGAGTTTCTAGAGCAGACTTTTTGACGATGGCCATTCTAGCTGGTGTAAGCTGATACCTCGTTGTAGTTTTGATTTGCATTACCCTAGTAACTGGAGAAGGAACTGGCAGCCCACTCCAGTGTTCTTGCCTGGAGAATCCCAGGGACGGCAGAGCCTGGTGGGCTGCCGTCTGTGGGGTCGCACAGAGTCGGACACGGCTGACGCGACTTGGCGGCAGCAGCAATAATGAGCGATGTTGAGCATCTTCTCACGTGTTTGCTGACCATCTGTATTTGAGTCCGTTCTAGGGAGGTAGGTGAACCTACAGCCTGTTATACAGACTGTAGTAAGTCAGAAAGAGAGAAACAAATACAGTCTATCAGCGCAGATATATGGAATTTAGAAAAATGGTACTGATGACCTTAATTTCAGGGCAAGAATAGAGACGCAGATATAGAGAAACTTGTGAACACAGCGGCGAAAGGAGAGGGTGGGACAAACTGAGAGAGTAACATGGAAACAGAGACATTACCATGTATAAAACAGACAGCTAGAGGGAACTTACAGTATGAATACGGGGAGTCCAACCCAGTGTTCCGTGATGACCTAGAGGAGTGGGGTGGGCTGGGGCAGAGGAGCGAGCCTCAAGAGGAAGGAAACAGTTGTATGCTTATGGCTGATTCATGTTGTTGTATGGCAAAAACGAACATAACGTTGTAAAACAATTGTCCTCCAATTAAAAATAAATTTAAAAAATATAGTCTATACAATGGACCCATCCAGTGAATGTTTCTGGTCAGCCCCAGCTGAGAGGTGCTTTCCTAAGATTTGGGGTCTCAACTGCACCCTGCTGTAAAATCCGAGAGCTGAGTTGGTCCCAGGTCAGTGGTAATTGGTCTTGAAGCTCTAGAGGGCCTCATGGGAGGAAAGTGGGGTACATGGGGTGAGCAGATCCCCTCCTTCCAAGTTCACACATCGAGCCTACATAAGAAAGAGCAGCCACAGCTGAGCTCGGCCCCTGACTGCACGTGAGGATGCTGCGGCCACACCGGCTTCCTCTGAGCACGGGAGGATGGGGAAGCCTCGTCAGCGTCAGCTTTCCCTACAAAGGGGCCCAGGCAGCAGTGAGGAGGGCTCACTTTTCTCACTTGTGTTCCTTTAGCACAAGGAACAAGGGCCTGAGACGTGTCAAGTGCTCAGTGAATATTTGCTGTGGTTGTCAGTATTCAAGATCATATAGGCTACTGGCAAAATACATGATTACCTGTTATTCTGCAATCACTGTTTCTTCTTCCAGCAACATTCTATGACAGCAACAACTACAGATAGTAACAAGCAAACCAATAATATTAGCTTAAGAACTTACGGAAACTTACCAGGAGCCAAGCGCTCAGCTAGGTGATATATATACTGTCTCTTTCAGTCCTAAACTTTCAGGCCAGGTAGGTATTGTTAATTCTAGTTTATGAGGTCACTGACGAGGCAACTGAATGCCTTAGAGTCAGTTTGTCCCAGAAGAGATGAACCAATACTAAGGAACAAGACTGGCTTTTAAGGCTTGTCTTTCTGATCTCAACTCTCATACTTTTTCTACAACATGACACTGTCTCTAAGACTTTGGCCCACTCCTGACATTCTGCCTATTGTCTAATACACACAGTTTGCTAAGTTAGTTTGATGAGAAATCTCCTCATGTAACAGGTATGTCCATCAGGATGGCTCTTCAGTTTTAACAATTTCAAACAGCTAGTAGCCCAGTGGTTGAAGGTTTTATAAACAGAACGTGAAGTATGTTCTTCCTTATGCTGTGGATATACAAAAGATCAAACTCTCTAACAGAACTGGTTGCATTTTAACTTATTGGAAGTAGGGCTAAAGATTCTCTATGTTTTTTATGGCCTATATGCATAGAAATCAGACTTATTGAAGGATGTTTTGTTACCTTCTGCGGTAGTTTGAGAGAGTGTTTCTAGAGCTATAAAAGCACTGAATATGTAAATTTTGGAAACACTTATGCTAAAAATACTGAAAAGCCACCACGGGTAAGCCTTGCTCAGAGCAGGTAGAAGGCGATCCTGCTTTTGCAGTTGGTAGATCCTCAGAGCTCTTTACTAATTCCACCATGCTATTTACATGACAATGTAGCCCTTTGTATTAAGATGCTAAAGCCACATTGCATGGACAATGCAAATGAGTCAGTGAACAGTGCTTTGTCATAAAAATATATAATTTATTTCAGCCGTTTCTGTGAATTTTTGATATCAAAGTGTCTTTATGACACTGACAGTCATCAAGCGGATGTTTGTCAAAGTACATTTCCCAGATGTCTAAATAAAACAGTTTTTGCTTTGATGAGTTTTATACTGAGAGCTGGAGAAAGATTGCACTATATTTGAATTTTTCCACGTGTGTAGTACATGTCATGTCTTTCTTGTTTCAATTTGCCTCTCACCCAAAATTTGAATAGTTAACATTGTATTAATAGTTGAATCCCAGTTTACAAAAAAACTCTTAAAAATGATTTTATAACAAGATAAGGGAAGGAACAATGATATGACAGGAAGGGAAATGTTTTAAAAATAACAGATTCAACTGATAAATGGGCAAAAGCAAAAGCACAATTCAGAAGCAAGAAAATGTAAAGATTAACAACATATAGGAAAACAATTACCCTCGTTAGTAATTCTCATAATGCAGATGAGACTATTAATGCCAAATAGGTTCTGTCAATTAAGTCAGCAAAGCTTTCTTTTAATGATATTTAACAGAGGCCTGGGTGTGGTCAAATGGCCAAGCCCATCTGTAATAGGAGAGCTAATTACATGACCTTATGGGGAACTCAGCATTGTCACACTGTATGAAGAGTCTCAGGAATGCCCACGCTGACTTTGTAACTCCCTTGAGGATGTGATCCAAATTATGGGGAAAAAATCCCTTTAACTGAAGCTGTTCACTATAGTGCCATTAAAATAATAACAATTGTTAAAACTCTAACAAAGGGACTCAGCCACATATATCCTTTCACCATCCACCTGCAGCTATCACAACATTGTTAAAGGGCTGTACTCCAATATAAAATAAAAAGTTAAAAAAACAAAAGGATCATTGACAAGGAAGAATATGCTCTACCCCTTTCACTCCAGCTGCTACGAACTTCAAGTCTTTGGAGGTTCAATTGATTTTTCAACAGAGGTTTTTTTTTTTGCAGGTTATTGGAACCTGGAATCAAACCCACATTTATTTACTCTAAATAAAATAAATACAATTGATTGCAAAAAAAGAAAAATTAGCAATAAATGGAATCATCTTAATGACTGAAAAAACTACTCAGCAAGTGTGAGAAACATTCTCTAAGAAATTCTTTAAAAGCAGTATTTTTAAACATGTTATAACAAATGCAAATGAAGAAAGCAAAACATGAGTGATAGTACAAGCACCATCCCCTTGTGAAAAACTAGAAGAAAAATGCTGGGGAAGAAAAAAAAAGCCAAATACTTAACTGTCAAGGTCTTTGAGTGATGAGATGCTGGATGGCACTTATATTTTAAATCTAGGTACTTGTCTCTCTTTTTCTTATACTCTACAAGAAGATACTACATTAAAATGAAGTACAAAGCAAATTATAGAAAGCAGAAGAGATGGAAAAGAATTATGTAAAGGATCTTAGTGACAAGTCACCACTAAAAGCATAGCATTTCATTCAAAACTAAGGCTCCATAACATGGTTCCACACACAGAGATTACCCAGTGTGAAGAAGCCCATGTATATACACAACAACCAAATTAATGGCTTTTTTACCCAAGCTAATTTGAAATTTTAATATGCTAAAACAATGTCAAGAATCTTGGTATTCAAATATTTGACAAGACTTTCTGCAAAGGCAGCAGATGTATTCCATGTGTTTCCAGATAAATAAAAATGTACACATGGATGGAGGTTGCTAGAAGGCAGAGTCCAGATTACCATGTGAAAGAATTGTTCACCTTTAGAGACACCCCACCAAGGAGTGGGTGGCCTAATCCTCCTTAACTTGAACAGGATTGTAACAGAGGCTGCAGGGCCATGTGCTAGAATGTAGGAAAAATCATTTCCTTCCTAAGCCTTCTCCCTCCTCCATCTCACTAATCCCCGCTCAGTAAATGTACCAATGCACACATGGGTGCTGAAGATACATACTGGGATCTCCTTTTCCCTGTACCAACCACACCTAGTCCATCAGCAAAATCCATCTCAAAGCCAGCCCCTTCTCCCAACCCCACTGCCACACTCTGGTCCAAGCCAGCATACTTCCAGTGGAGAACAGCATCCAGTGTTAGGGTTAGGGTTAACCGTCTACATTTTTGCCCTATTCCCTGAATTCACTCTTGGTACAACTGCCAGAATGATATCTCTATAGGTTAAGTCGGTCTAAACCCCTCCCACTTGTAGCTTTCCAGAGGCTTCCCACTCCACAATTAAATTCCAAGTCGAAACTCCTCTCCCCAGTCTAGGAGGCCTAATGCAATCTGGCCCCCGAGTATCTCTTCATTCTAATCTTGGGCCATATGCTTCAGCTGTGTTATCTGGCTCACTGTCTTTCTCTCTCCCTTTCCTTCGGTATTTGCCCTTGGCCACCACTTAGAATGCTCCCTTCCGGATGTTCATAGGGCTGGCTTACACTTGCACATACATCTTTGCCTAAACATTGGCATCAGCTCACCAGAAAGGACTTCCCTGACCACCGCATCTCAAGTTGTCCCTAATGTATTTTCTCCCATCAGCCTCTTTTCTTTCTTCTTATTACTGAGATCACTGCTGCTACTGCTGCTAAGTCACTTCAGTCGTGTCCAACTCTGTGTGACCCCATAGACAGTAGCCCACCAGACTCCCCCATCCCTGGGATTCTCCAGGCAAGAATACTGGAGTGGGTTGCCATTTCCTTCTCCAATGCATGAAAGTGAAAAATGAAAGTGAAGTCGCTCAGTTGTGTCCAACTCTTAGCGACCACATGGACTGCAGCCTACCAGGATCCTCTGTCCATGGGATTTCCCAGATGAGAATATTGGAGTGGGTTGCCATTTTTTTCTCCAGGGGATCTCTCTCCCCAACTCGGGGATCAAACCTGAGACTTCTGCATTGCAGATGGATTCTTTACGGCTGAGCCACCAGGGAAAAATAGATACACTTTACCAAGAATTCCACAACAGGGAAAGCAACATAAAGATACTATCTAAAGAGCTTAGTGGCTCACTGCAAAGCCTTTTCAGAAAGTTGTGTGACTTCCTGTAAGCCCTTCTGACCCTGTTGATGATGTATTGATGCATTTTTAACTCCAAGAAATGGAGCCATTTAACATTAGAGTGACTGATGGAATCTTAAGTGACATTTGATGACACCACTATTTCCTGATTGTCAAAACCAACACATTCTTGAAGTGTAGCTATTGAAGCAGAGCTATCAAGAATCTGAGGACACTTGTCCCTAATTTCCTTCTTCTCATTCTGCGACTATTTCATGGATCCTGTTTCCTACTGGAGAGTCAGCACCCTGAAGGTAGGCACCAGCTCTTAGCCTCATAGCTGCTCCATGTTATATTTGATCCCACCTAATAAACAAGCCAGTCACATAGTGGGCATGTGCAAACGGGTCAGTGACCTTCAAAAAGTGTGAAAACCATCCTTATAACAATGTTCTCCAAGAGTGTAGGGCCCTTTCAGCCTAAAAACCCCAAGAAATATGAATGGACTTTGATTCCATTCACCCAGCTGTTCCATTAGGCACGAGGTTACCTTGGACCAAAGAATGTTCAAACAACTGCACAACTGCACTCATCTCACACTCTAGCAAAGTAATGCTCAAAATTCTGCAAGCCAGGTTTCAACAGTACATGAACTGTGAACTTCCAGATGTTCAAGGTGGATTTTGAAAAGGCACAGGAACCAGAGATCAAATTGCCAACATCCACTGGATCATCAAAAAAGCAAGAGAATTCCAGAAAAACATCTGCTTCTGCTTTATTGACTACACCAAAGCCTGTGACTGTGTGGATCACAACAAATTGTGGAAAATTATTCAAGAGATGGGAATACAAGACCACCTTACCTGCCTCCTGAGAAATCTGTATGCAGATTAAAAGCAACAGTTAGAACTGGAAATGGAACAACAGACTGGTTCCAAATCAGGGAAGGAGTAGGTCAAGGCTGTATATTGTCACCATGCTTATTTAAATTATATGCAGAGTACATCCTGCAAAATGCTGGGCTGGAGGAAGCACAAGCTAGAATCAAGATTGCTGGGAGAAATATTAATAACATCAGATAGGCACATGACACCACCCTTATGGCAGAAAGTGAAGAGGAACTATAGAGCCTCTTGATGAAAGTGAAAAAGGAGAATAAAAGAGTTGGCTTAAAACTCAACATTCGGAAAATGAAGATCATGGCATCCAGTCCCATCACTTCGTGGCAAATAGACAGGGAAACAATGAGAGACTTTATTTTGGGGGTTCTAAAACCACTGAAAAGACCCTGATGTTGGGAAAGATTGAAGGCGGGAGGAGAAGGGGACAACAGATGATGATGGTTGGATGGCATCACTGACTCAATGGACATGAGTTTGAGTAAACTCCAGGAGCTGGTTATGGACAGGGAGGCCTTGCGTGCTGCAGTCCATGGGGTCGCAAAGAGTTGGACACGACTGAGCGACTAAACTGAACTGAACTGAAAATCACTGCAGATGGTGAGCACAGCCATGAAATTAAAAGACGCTTGCTCCTTGGAAGAAAAGCTATGACCAACCTAGACAGCATATTAAGAAGCAGAGACTACTTTGCCGACAAAGGTCCATCTAGTCAAAGCTATGGTTTCTCCAGTAGTCATGTGTGGAGGTGAGAGCTGGGCTATAAAGAAAGCTGAGCGCTGAAGAATCGATGCTTTTGAACTTGGTGTTGGAAAAGACTCTTGAGAGTCCCTTGGACTGCAAGGAGATCAAACCAGTCAATCCTGAAGGAAATCAGTCCTGAATATTCATTGGAAGGACTGATGCTGAAGTTAAAACTCCAATGCTTTGGCCACCTGATGGGAAGAACTGACTCATTGGACAAGACCCTAATGCTGGGAAAGACTGAAGGCAGGAGGAGAAGGGGACGACAGAAGATGAGATGGTTGGGATGGCACCACCAACTCAATGGACATGAGTTTGAGCAAACTCTGGGAGTTGGTGCAGGACAAGGAAACCTGGCCTGCTGCAGTCCACGGGGTCACAAAGAGTCGGACATGGTGGAGCGACTGAGCTGAACTGACCGAACTACCTAGGACCCTGGACAGCAAGAAAGGTTTTACAGGTGGGGAAACATGAAGGCAGTGCTAGAAAGAATGAAGACCTTTGGAGCTCTGCCTGGGGCAAGGGCAAGAGGTCATTTCAGTTGCCAGTGGCCAGTTTCATGCACATGAAACCACCTAGCCAAGGGCACCAGGTGGTAATGAAAAGATCACAACCTTTGAAGCCCCGTTGGCCTGTCTGAATCACAGTTCTACACCTACTAATTGGGCTCTATGGACAAGCTATTTATTTTAGCTGAGGTTCAACTTCTCCTGTGTGCAAAAATATTATGGTAATACCTAAGTCACAGGAATATCCGAAGATTAAGTCAACTGACGTAAGGAAAAGCTTCTAAAAGCATCTAGTAGATGCTTAATTTAC
Organism: Dama dama; assembly: GCF_033118175.1. Taxonomy (NCBI): domain Eukaryota; kingdom Metazoa; phylum Chordata; class Mammalia; order Artiodactyla; family Cervidae; genus Dama; species Dama dama. The sequence continues at coordinate 5,446,250 of NC_083686.1, read as the reverse complement.
ATGAGCTTATTTCCTCCCTTCCTGGAGTACAGAGGAGGATGCTGTTTTCACTGCATAGATTTCAGATGTCAAATTTCCCACACTGCAGAAATTTCAACAGTCTAAGTATCCAAATGAAAACCATCCTGTCACCCCAAATCACCATTTCCTTCATGTTCCCACTCCAAGAACTAGTTCTAGAATGAGAACCCCTTTTGACAATGCCTTCTTGAGCTCAGCATGAAAAGAAGAGAGGTCACAGCAAATTTCTGGAATAGATGGAAGCAAGACAGTGGAGCCATTATAGGAGAAGCAACAGATGGTGAGTTCAGGTTGGAACTTAGGGTGTCTGTTCAACATCCAAATAGACATTTTCAGGAAGTGATTGGATATGCAGGTCTCAAACTCTGGAGTGAGTTCATGTCTGCAGATAGGTGTGATGGTACAGGTGTCTGTTAAAACCACAAGTGTGTGTGTGTATGTGTGTGTGTGTGTTGGAGAAAATATGTGTCATGTGAGAAGAAAATTTCAGAATGACTATTCTAAGAAATACCTTCATTATGCGGGAGTAGAAGCAGTGGGGACTGATAAATGTCTAATATTCTTGGAGTTGGAGGGGAGCTGATATTTAAGAGTTGCCAGACTCCATGGTGTGAATACTCTAGATAGCCAATTCCAAGCTGTCAGCATGACATGGAGGGGCTCACAAAGTTCCTGAAGAATTAACCACTGACTTTCGCAAGCAAGTATGAGCCACAAAAGGCAGGAGGGGGAGGATAAAAAGGACTGAACACAAAAATGGCCAGGGGAGTAGAAGAAAAACTAGGATGACAGTACCATGAAAGTCAAGAGTCTTGGGTCTCTCAGTAGGGACTGTTGCAATCTCGACAGAAAGATCCAGGAAATAAACACAAAAGTATCCTTTTGCCAATATGTAGGTGAGGCATATCCTTGAGAGGTACATTCAGCAAAGGGGGAAAGGGGAAGTCCAGCTTCAGTGCCTTGGCAGGGAACAAACAGAAAGGGATTGGAGACAAGTCTAGAAAAGCCTTTCAAGATTCTGGCTTAGGAAAGGCAGGGGAGACATAGAGTGATGCTGACAGCAGGTGCAGAGTCAAGACAGGGTCTATCTGAGTGCAACCTAAGAGGTATGAGCTCCTAGAGAGAGTATGGCAGTCAGAAAATGGTTGAGGACAATAGCCACCCATGTGGATTGGCCAAGGAGCAGGTAGGGTGGTAAAGAGCACTGCTATATGCTAGAGAGAGAAAGAGACTTCAGGGAATGTTCTATCTGCTCTGCTGTTATCATCTCCAGCAGGAAGGAAATCGGGATGACCAGGCTTGGCTGCTGGGATCAGAGACAGTTGGGAGCAATCCTGACTCTATCACGAGATCTCAGGCAAGACTCACCTCCACAGCTTTAAAATGCGGAGGATGATAACCTCATCATCTCACAGGGTTGTTATGAAGACGCAATTATCTAGAACGTGTAAAGGACCTATCAAAATACCCACGGACTAAGGTGGACCCCAGGTCCGTTTTAGGTTACTTCATCCCTTTCCACGGGCAGTAAGGCATTTGAACTAATATTACAAAGATATCCTCTGCTCTTTCCTCATCAGGGAGGAAGGAAATGTGCCTTCTGCTGGGTAAATCATGCAGTTTCCAGGGCATAAGGGATAAACAGGATGGGCTTGCCTCCCCCACTCACACACAACGACAGCGCAGTGAGGTGGGGGCATTCACACACGTGGGCTGAGCCAGACACGGCCGCATGGAGGGAAATCCATTCATAAAACACTTGAGGATCATCTGGACAAAAGATGTTACATGAACGTCTGTGGTCGTCACCAAGTACATGTCCTACTGGTATGAATCACGAGAGGTTATGAAGTCGATATAACTTCAGAAGATCATACCTAGGAAATTAACTTGCTTCAGCTTTTCCTGCTTTGACATTAGCTTTTATGATCTCATTTCTTATACGAACTCAATACTAGAGTAATATTTGCTTTAAACCCCTTAAATAGTTCCCTGGGGGCTGAAAACTTAACCATATTTATTTTCCTACAGTAAATATAAGAAAGTTAGGCAGTTACAAAAGTGTAAAAGTCAGTCACTAATATTTAAATCAAACAAGCTGATCCAAATATTTTAAGTAACAGTGGTTACTGTACCCTGGATTTCATATAAATATTGAATTAGGCTTATTTATATTAGTTAGTCAGAATTTGGAAAATGGAAAACGGAAAGGTCACTTTAAGTTTAGCGAAAACTTGGGCCCACAGTTCCATAACAGGATAGGTAGGTATCCTTTCTCAGTAGGGAGAAACCAAAAGCAAGCACTGGAACTTCCAGAAAACACTGGCGTTGTTTATTCAAGTACGTATGCACTGTTATTCTTCCTGTGGCATGTGGAATGGGAAGATTTCCTCATGTGAATGATTCTGTAAGGTTTAAGAAGCCAAATCTCCATAATTTTAAAAAGTTATCAATTTTGTTAATAAATTCATAATTATATCCTACTTGCAAAAAGATGTAATGTCAAATAAATCAAAAGTCACAATTGATATAACTTCCTGTTGTGGGTCCTCCTATCCATCTAAAAGAATGATTATTATAATTTCACCTGATGTGAAGAGCTGACTCATTTGAAAAGACCCTGATGTTGGGAAAGATTGGGGGCAGGAGGAGAAGGGGACAACAGAGGATGAGGTCGTTGGATGGCATCACTGACTCAATGGACATGGGTTTGGGTGGACTCCGGGAGTTGGTGATGGACAGAGAGGCCTGGCGTGCTGCAGTTCACGGGGTCGCAAAGAGTCGGACACAACTGAGCGACTGAACTGAACTGAACTGATATAATTTGGGAGTTAATCCTTCCAGATATTGTTGATTTTCCTGCACCTTAAAATATATTTTACATCTATGTATATGATTTATATTCAAAATAGTTATGCATTACATATAAGTGTGTATATACATATATAACTGTTATACAATTATATATATGTTTATTTAAAGAACTGTTTTTGACTGGATACAGTAATTTATCCATAGTACACTCTATGTTTTCTGAAACCTGTCATTTTTTTTACAATAAACTATATCTTTCAGGACTTTCTGTCAATGCATTCTATTAATATATCATTCCATGCAATGTCACATTTTACTGTGTACAGAGGCGCATAATTACTTAGGTTTTGCCCTATTCCTGAAGAAATATTTGCAATATATATATATGTAATATATATATTGGTTTATAGGGCTTCCCTGGTGGCTCAGCTGGTAAAGAATCCGCCTGCAATGCGGGGGACCTGGGCGCGATCCCTGGTTTGGGCAGATCCCTTGGAGAAGGGAAAGGCTCCCCACTCCAGTATTCTGGCCTGGAGAATCCCATGGACTGGATAGCCCATGGGGTCGCAGAGTCGGACACGACTGAGCGACTTTCAGTGCATAATCGCTGTTCCCGACACAAACAGACACGTGCTGTGTGTGCTCAGTTGCCTCGGCCACGTCCAGCTCTGCCACACCAGGGGCTGTAGCCCGCCAGGCTCCTCCGTCCATGGAATCTTCCAGGCAAGGATGCTGGAGTTGCCATTCCCTCCTCCAGAGAATCTTCCCAACCCAGGGACTGAACCCACATCCCTCGTATCCCCTGCACTGGCAGGCATATTCTTTACCACTAGCGCCACTTGAGAAACCCAAACATAAACATACGTATACATGTATGTGTATGTATTTATATATGTATACTGTATATACATATGTATATATGTATATATATATGTATACATACGTGTGTATGCATGTATCTCACTTCTGAAATCAATAAGAAAAAGACAACCCACTAGACAAATTGGCATAGGAAGTAGCCAGTTTGCAGAAGAAAAGAGAGAGAAAAATATGCTCCTTCTCAGTATTATCTAGGGTAGCAGTCCCAAAAAAGTCCCCAAGATCATTTCAGGGGAAACATGACATTTGCAATGATAGCATATAGCAATGTGGAAAAAACCTGGAACCTTCACACAAAACCAAAGCACAGCATCAAACTATACAGGAGGAACTGTATTCTTTACCACCTTGCCCTTGGAGTTAAAAAAAATATATTTCTTGATGAAGGAATAAAAATCATAAATTGTATCATATCTATACCATTGAATACCAGCCTCTTTATTTTTCTGGGTGACAGACTGAGACAGATGAATACTATCTCTAGGAAGAACACTTGTGTGATTGTGGTAAGCTCAACTAGTGGCTTATTTTATTCAATTCTATTTCAGGTGAAAGAGCAACTGAAAACCAGTTATTCAGAAGCCTATTTGGCAGACATTTTCTCAATGAACAAAGTGAACTGATCACTTTAAACAAAACAACTGATATTGTTGCCAATGACAAACTTTGAACTTTTGAGCAAAAATTAAATTACAGTAAACGTATCCGCCACTGTGAGCTTGATAGCTTTCCATTATTAAAGACTCTGATGATGAGACTGACAGTGATATTAACAGATGGAATTTTTTTGCTCTTGCATAATGAGAAGTGAACCAATTTGGAAGATCTGCAAAATGCAGTGAACCAATATTTTCCAAATAACCAATGTATGACATAAATTCATGAGTGGGTACACCATTCATAGTGCAAAACAGACTGAAGAATTTTAATATTAAAAACATGCAAAGTTCAATGATACGGTTTCAGATTCTACACTGAAATCTACCTTTAAAGAAACTATTAGGTTGCAAAACTATTAGGTTGGCCAAAAAGTTCTTTCAGGTTTTTCCACAAGGTAGTATGGAAGAACCCAAACAAACTTCTTGGCCAACCCAATACCACTTGCAGAGTTCTGGTATGGGAACAAAGAATTATTTTAAAAGGCTATGAGAATATCCCCCCTTTCCCAACCACAAATCTATGTGACACTGATTTTCTCCATATTCCCTTCAGCTAAAACAACCTATCAGCAGGCTGAACACAGCAGCTGATGTAAGAAATCATCTCTTCCATTAAGCAAACACCAAGAGATTTGCAAACAAGCAAAGAGATGCCCATCTTCTCATTTCTAATTTGTTCGAGAAAGTGTAATTCTTCTATTTAAATGCTGTCGTCCATGTTAACTTCCCTGGTAGTCCAGGGGTTGAGACTGCACTTTCAGTGTGGGGGACATGAGTTCAATCTGTGGTCAGGGAGCTAAGATTTCACATGCCTCTTGATCCAAAAAAACAATAAAGGGTTTTCCTGATGACTCAGACTGTAAAGAATTTGCCTGCAATGCAGGAGACCAAGGTTCTATCCCTGAGCTGAGAAAATCCTCTGGAGAGGGAATGGCTACCTACGCTAATATTCTTGCCTGAAGAATTCCATGGACAGAGGAGCCTGGCGGGCTACAGTCCATGGGGTTGCACAGAGTTGGACATGACTGAGCGACCAACATTTCTCACATTAATTAAAAAATGTCATCCATGTTAACATGTAATAGATTTACTATTGCCACTTTTAGATAAAAATTATTTTTTAAATTTCTCAGCTTTAATTTCTCACATGGTAAACCTTGATAGCTATCACCCACAGAAACAAAATCTCTTAGGGGCCCTCAAACATTTTGAAGAGTGTCAAGAAGCCCTGAGAACAAAAACTTGGAGAACTTCTGATCAAGAAAATGAAGGTTAAATTTAGAAACCAGTTTTTGACCCATCAGCTTAGCTAAAATTGTCAAAATTAATAATAATAAACATCAGTAAGGGTACAGAAAGTGAATATTCTTATACTCTGATTGCTAAATGGATTATAAATTGGTGCAGTAACTTTAAAGGTCAATTAGGCCAGGTCTGTTCTAGAGGTTGGCAAACTTTTTCTATGAAGAGCAAAAAGTGGGGAGAGCCTTATTTATATTTAACAGCTTATTTATATTTTTAAATTTATTTTATTGAAGTATAGTTGATTTACAATGTTGTGCTAATATCTACTATACAGCAAAGTAATTCAGTGATGCATATTTTATATATATATTATATATATATATATATACACACACACATTCATTTTCATTTTCTTTTCCATTATGATTTATCACAGGATATTGAATATATTTCCATGTTCTATATGGTAGGATTTTGTTGTTTTTCTGTCCTAGGTATAATAGTTTGCTAACCCAAACTCATAATTCATTCCTCCCCCACCTTCCTTTGTTTTGGCAACTTGGCAATCACAAGTCTATTCTCTATGGCTGTGAGTCTGTTTCTGTTTTGTGGATAAGTTCATTTGTGTCATATTTTAGATTTCACAAATAAGTGATATCATATGGTATGTCTCTTTCTGACTTTACTTAGTACGATAATCTCTAGGTCCATCCATGTTGCTACAAATGGCATTATTTCATCTATGGCTAATATTCTGTGTGTGTGTGTGTGTGTGTGTGTGTGTGGCATATATATATATTCAGTTGCCCAGTCACGTCCAACTCTTTGTGACCCCATGGACTGGGCACATCAGGCTTCCCTGTCATTCACTATTTCCCAGAGCATTTGCTCAAACTCTTGTCCATTGATTTGATGATGCCATTCAACCATTGCATCCTCCGTCGCCCCCTTCTCCTCCTTCCTTCAATCTTTCCCAGCATCAGGGTCTTTTCCAATAAGTTGGCTCTTCGCATCAGGTGGCCAAAGTATTGGAGCTTCAGCTTCAGCATCAGTCTTTCCAATGAATATTCAGAGTTGATTTCCTTTAGGACTGACTGGCTTGATATATATATATATATATCATATACCACAATTCTTAACCATTCACCTGTTAAAGGACATTTAGGCTGCTTCCATATCCTGGTTATTGTAAATAGTGCTGCAATGAACATAAGGTGCATGTATCTTTTCAAATTATAGTTTTTTTCCCACATATATGCCCAGGAGTAGGACTGCAGCATCATATGGCAACTCTTTTTAGTTATTTGAGGAATCTCCATACTGTTTTTCGTAGTGGCTACACCAATTTACATTCCCACCAACAGTGTAGAAGGGTTCCCTTTTCTCCATACCCTTTCCAGCATTTGCCATTTGTAGAGTCATTAAAGTTTTTTTTTAAGATTTTTTTATATTTAAAATGTATACACTCATGCTTCAGTTTCTCTGCTCTTCAGTACCTTTAAAGAAATGCTCACATCTTTGTACTGTTTAATATGTGCTAAATACTGCCCTAATCACTTTACACATTTAGCCCATTTAATTCACACAACAGTTCTGTAAAGTAAATCCTGTTAGTTTCTTTATTTTCTAGATGAGGAAAATGAGGCCCAGAATAGTTATGTAACACCTAGGGCCTCACAGCTAATCCATGGATGTTTGCTGCAACATTATTTTACAGAGCAAAAAACCAGAAATGACCTAAATATTTAGAGACATTAAACATTATGTCTGTTCTGGTTGGTATCTCCCCTTAATAGACCTTCCAAAATTGAGTGGTTTTCTCATTTCATTTCTTGGTTTATTCAAATTTTCTGAGTACATCTGAACTCCCAAGCTCTCCTTAAACATTGTACTGACTGCCAGGCCATGATAATCCCAGTTCTTCTTAATCTGAGGGAAACATTATCCCTGGAATCTATGGAGTTTAATATTTCCTAGCCTAGCTTCTATATCCCAGTTGACCAGCAGTTCTTTAAGGATTAAGAATGAATGGCTCTTGGGAACCTTCCTGGTGGTCTAGTGGTTGAGACTTTGCCTCCCAATGCAGGGGGTATAGGTTCAATCCTTGGTCAGGGAGCTAAAATCCCATATGCCTTGTGGACAGAAAGACCAAGTCATTAATCAGAAACAATATGATAGCGCATTCAATAAGGCCTTTAAGAATGGTCCACATCCCCAAAATCTTAAAAGAATCAATCTCTCTCAGGCTCCCTTTTTATTCCTTAGCATCTGTCACTATCTCTATCAACTCCACTGCTACTACTCCTTTTTTGTCATTTTATTGAGGTGCAGATGATTTATAACATTGAAACTGCTACCAGTCTTGCCCAAGCCACCATCGTTGCTTTTCTGAGCTGAAAAGTCTCCAGGTTGATGTACCTGATCCTATCTTTTCAGTCGCTAAGTCGTGTCTGACTCTGCAACCCCCATGAACAGCACACCAGGCTCCTCTGTCCTTCACTATCTCACAGAGTTTGCTCAAATCCCTGTCCAATGAGTTGGTGGTGCTGTCTAACAATCTAATCCTCTGTGGTCCCATTCTCCTCCTGCCCTCCATCTTTTCCAGCATCAGGGTCTTTTCCAACGAGTTGGCTTTTTGCATCAGGTAGCCAAAGTATTGGAGCCTATCCTACCTGCCTGCAACCCTGTTTCCTCCATAGGGTCCAGGCGTGAGCTTGGACAAAGTTCAATTCAGATCAAAACCTCCACCCAGCAGCTTCCAGCAGCTTATCACTGGATAGAATTGCAAATCCTCACCCGGGCCCTCAAAGGCCAACTTCCACAACTCATCTCCTATTGAGATCCTGGCTAACTCTGTTTTGGGCACCCAGGGGGCTTGCCATTCCCCTGACAAAGAAATTTCTTCTGTAGAGCCTTTGCACAGGCTGTTCCCTCTGCCGGGATGCTCTTCCCCGCAGTGCTGGTAAGGTCTATTCTTCTGTCGCACAGAAGTCTCTGCTGCAAAGGTCCCTGCTCATCCTACCTAATCAAGCGGATCACCTCCACAAGCTCCTTCATCCTCTCTTCCTGTCCTCAGCTTTGCCTTCTTCAAATCACCTATCAGGACCTAATACATCTTGTTTTTATGTTTGCTGACAACCTCTCTCTCTTCAGCCCAGTCTAAAACAGTGCATGGGACATGCTGCTCAATACTTACATTGATAGCATGAGCCTCAATTTTCTTACTTCTAAAATGGAAACACTACTGTCCCTTACAGGACTGTTATTAATAGCAAGTACTGCTTATTTCATTATGGAAATATAGCAAGTGATGCCAGGCACGCTGCTAAACAGCCTGCCTGCATTATCTCACATATTCCCGAGAACAACTCACTGAGACTGATACTGTCATTATTGCCCATTTTGCAGATGAGGAAACTGGGGCACAGAGGGCATGAGTCGTGTGCCAGGTTCCCAGCTCCGCATGAACCATAGAGGGAATAGTCAATAGTAGGAAGGAGCTGCCTCCAGGGATAAAGGGACTGAGGGAAGCAAGCAGGCTGAAAGCTTGGGGCTCTATAAATGCAAGAAATTACTGTTTGTATCACCGCGGGCAACGAGGGCACTGTGCAGGATGCTAAAAGGGGCCCGGGGATGGAGGTGGTCCTCTTCTGGGGGAGCTGAGTCCCAGTGGGTCAGCGTGACTCAGAGGGACCGCTCAGGTGAAAAAAGGACTTCCCCCCTAACCAGCCCCCGACCAGGGACTTTCTTAAACACAGCCTAGGAAGGGTGTTTGCCGAGTCCATTCTCTGATCAGATAATGATTTGACACTCACTCTTCCATTCTCTGCTGGCACCAGACCCAGTCCGTGACTTTTTATCACCCATCGGTTATCTGTGTGGCCTGGAAGGAACTCTGGGTAAGGTACAGGAAAAAGGTGGGTGTATTGTTGGGGCTTCCTGCTGGCCAGCGCACTGGCCTATTGTTGGGTTTATTTTTTTAGACTATCACATCACAATGATTTCGGCAACATCCTTTTTCCATCCTGGACCTGATACAATATTTATTGAATTCTACAAACTGCGTCAATAGACAATTCTTTCTGTATCATTGCCCACGTTTTTCCTTTTTTGAAATCCATTAAAAGATTTTGCTAATTGCCCTGTGATCAACCAACCCTTCAAACTTGGAATCATAAATTTTTTAAACAAAAAGAGGCCTCCAGTAGAGCCTTGCTAAGCTACATTTTATTTAAAACAAAGAAAACAGCATTTCTTGAGATTCCAATGTGTCAGACACTATGCTATGCGTCACCATATGAAAGTCCTGTCACACCCCGCAACCAGGAATATTTCCCATTTTACAGATGAGGAAACTGAGTTAAGAAAAGAGATGGGATGGTCCTCTCACTAAGTCACAGATGTGTCCTATGATCCCTGGAGGTCTGATTACAGATCTCTATACTTCAGATAAGAGAAGTGACTTGTCCTTGAAATTCTGCCACATTAATTTGAGATCAATGGGGTTCTAGGAGTAAGGGCTACACAGAGCAAGGATCTTATTCTTCCTGTCTACACTGGTTGTATGTGTGGGTGACTCACCCAGGTACCAGAACCAGTTAACCAGAAATGAAACAGCGTTTTGAAAGCCATGAGCAGTATGGCAACACTGAAGCTGCCACAATGCTTCCTTTCTTTCTTCTCCTCCTGATAATTTTGATTTGATTACGGAGTGAGCCTTTACAAGCAAATCAGCATCACGAGAACTGTTCTTTGCATCCTCAGTACGTTCACATCCCTTTGCCCTACGACTGTCACCTTGGATTCTTGAGCCGTGCAGAATCACAGACTCAGAGACTAAGTAAAGAGAATGTGCAGGGCTGGGAGGAGCCATCTTCATTTCATTCAAAATAGGAAACTGAGGCCCAGAGGGGAGGGTGCCTTTTTCTGGGCCACATAGTGACTTGGTGGCAGAGGAGTTACTCGAAAAGAGAAGCAACCTTTGTTGAAAACCTGCCTTGTGCTAGACACATTGCACAATAAAATAACAATTGTCACAGCAATATTAAAAATAATGATAGTGAACATGTATCAAGTTCTTGCGCTTTCCCGGTGGCACTCGTGGGAAAGAACCCACCTGACAATGCAGGAGACGTAAGCGACACGGGTTTGATTCTCAGGTAGCGAAGATCTCCCGGGGGAGGGCGCGACCACCCACTCCAGAATTCTTGCGTGGAGAATCCCCAGGACAGAGGAGCCTGGCAGGTCACAGTCCACGGAGTCGCAAAGAGCTGGACATGACTGAAGCGACAGCAGACGCGCAAGTACATCAAGCTCTTAAAATGTATCAGGCACGAGGCAAAATGCTTAACGCAATTTAAAAAAAAAAAAATGTAGTCCTCTCCACCTTGGAGACAAGTACTCTAATTATCCCCATGAGGCAGGTGAGAAAACCTCTGGAGATAGGATTCAAAGGCCCAGGCCTGTCTGGCAACACGGTCCTTGCAGTACTATAAACATGGGGGAATCCACACGGAATGAAACTCTCCAAAGACCTAACTGAGCCACAGAGGACCTTCTTAACCATGGATTTCTGCTGAGACAAACACTGAGCAAGACAGATGGGTTTCGGGAGCCCAACGAGTAATATTTTTCACCATCCCCACAGGGACCTTCCTTTCCCTGCCCTTTCCTGTAACATTTAAATACAAATGGTGGCGGGTAGGGGGACTTCCTTGATGGCTCAGTGGTTAAGACTCAGAGTTTCCAATGCAGGGGGTAAGGGTTCAATTCCTGGTCAGGGAACTAAGATCCCACATGCCAGGTGACATGGTGAAAAAGAAAAATTTTAATACAAATGGGACTTATCAATTTTAAAAAGGGGGGGCATGAAAGCCTTTTCAACTAAATTTGGAGCCTCGATCATTTAGGCACAAGGAGACCCACTGTTACAAAGAAAACCCTCTCCTATGAGCAGATATGCAATTCTCCCAGATCAGAGGATATCTATTGGATGTGCGTGCATACTAAGTCTTTTCAGTCGTGTCCGATTCTGTGTGACCCCATGGACTGCAGCCTACCAGGCTCCTCTATCCATGGGATTCTCCAGGCAAGAATACTGAGTGCACTGCCATGCCCTCCTCCAGGGGATCCTCCCAACCCAGGGATTGAACCTGAGTCTCTTATGTCTCCTGCACTGGCAAGGCAGGTTCTTTATCTCTAGCGCCACCTAGGAAGCCCATCTATTAGATGGATCAGTCGTGTCTGACTCTTTGCAACCCCATGGACTGTGTAGTCCATGGAATTCTCCAGGCCAGAATACTGGAATGGGTAGCCTTTCCCTTCTTCAGGGTATCTTCCCAACCCAGGAATCGAATCCAGGTCTCCTGCATTGCAGGCAGATTCTTTACCAGCTGTGCCACCAGGAAAACCCAAGAAAACTGGAGTGGGTAGCTTATCCCTTTTCCAGCAGATCTTCCTGACCCAGGAATCGAACCAGGGTCTCTTGCATTGGAGGCAGATTCTTGACCAGCTGAGCTACCAGGCTCCTAGGAAGCCCATCTATTAGATGAAAGTGAAAGTCGCTCAGTCGTGTCCAACTCTTGGTGACCCCATGGACTATACAGTCCACGGAATTCTCCAGGCCAGGATACTGGAGTAGGTAGCCTTTCCCTTCTGCAGGGCATCTTCCCAACCCAGGAATCGAACCCAGGTCTCCCGTATTGCAGGCGGATTCTTTACCAGCTGAGCCACCAGGGAAGCCCATCTATTAGACAGAGACTCCAAAATCTCAAACAAAATGACCCGTCTCTGCTCATCCTGAAAGGAAACAACACCTGGTCATCCCTGAATACAGAAGGCTAGTGTGGTGCAGTGGTTTTTAAACACCTACATCCTTGGACCTAAAGTCTATCATCCATCACCTATGTGACCTCAAGGAAGTCACTCAATGTCTCTGGTCCCATTTGTTCATCTGGAAAAGCACACGTGGACTGAACAGAATCATTGGTCCCTTCCATCCAAATGCTCTATGGTTCTGTGGCAGAGTATTCTAAAGTGAGTTCATTGAAAAGGGTGCCGGTTTCATGAGCAGCCTATCCAGTGAGAGGCTCTATAACGCTGAAGCAATATTGGCAGTGATCCCACATCTGTAGACCAAATCACTCTTGGTTAATGTATTTCATATCCAGCAGTATATTGACCTTGGCAACACGGGTGTTCTTTACCACTTGGATCCATATCTTGCCAGTGGAAGAAACTGGATACTCCACGATATGGCATAACTGCAGCTACCAAAAAAATCAGTCTAAAATAATTTTCCCAAAAAAAGCAGACATTAGTCTTGAAACCAGGGTTTTTAGCTTAAAGGTAATAAGCATGTTAACCAAAAAGAACCCCCACCCCATGCAATCACTTTCATTAGGGTAAGGAGGTTTCTCCCTTATGTGACTACAAGTCTATAAAGAACACACATATTAAAAATAACTGCTGGACCGTTTCATAAAATTGCTTGTCTTGCAACTGAATTCTTACTGTTATCTTTTTTCTACAGATAAGGAAACTCAAGCACCGACTAAGTTGACCAAAAGAGAGAAAAGATGTGGAGACTGTGAATCATGGAGACTGTGAAGTGAGTCAACGCTCAGCCAACTTTACCCTGAATCACAATGAATCAGTCTCTCAGCCTCGGCACCACTGATATTTGAGGCTGGATGGTTCTCTGTTGTGGGCACTGTCTTGTACGTAGTCTGATGTGTAGCAGCATCCCTGGTCTCTACCCATTAGGTGTCAATAGCTCCCCACTCTAGTCGTGACACCTGAAAGTATTCTTAGTGATGCAAACTCGGCTCCCAGTGAAAACCAGAGCTACAGATGTTCAAAGAATCCAGGGTCGGTGACGACTCCTCAGCTCCCCTCAGGACTGAGGTCAAGCTCAGGCCCTGATGACTCCACGTCTAGCTTTCTGGGTACTACTCTCTACCTGTGATAATCACAGGTATTATCACGCTGAACCTCTGTCTCAAGTCTTTTCCTCACAGGTTATAAAGTCGCAGACAGCTTTGCGTGGCTTCCAGATGGGACTTCAGTCCCAACAGCAGACACTTCCCAGGCTCACCATGCAATGCCACGCCTCCCTTGAACATACCTGTTCCCTCTGCCTACAATGCTGTTCCTGTCTCCCCGGACAGGGACAGTGTGAACGCATCCTTCTGAACCCATACACCTGTTGTGACTACACTGTTCTTGAGAACTACACCTGGGAAGCTGCTGCATAACACAGGGAGATCAGCCTGGGGCTCTGTGCTGACCTCAAAAGGGTGGGATGGGGTTGGGGTGGGAGGGAGGCTCAAGACGGAAGGGATGTATGCATACGTAAGGCTGATTCATGTTGTTCTGCAGAAACTATCACTACACTGTAAAGCAATCATCCTCCAATTAAAAAAAAAAAAAATGCACTGAACTGACTCCCTGTTCAGTTGCCACAGCAACGGACTCCATTGAGCTCCCCTACCACCTGAGACCTCAGTTTCCTCGTCTGTAGGCTGGGCACATTGAAGCCTCACTCACATGTCCGCTATGAGAAGTAAAGGACTTAAAGAGCCTGCCACACAACAAGTCCTCAATGAAAAGTTCCTTTATCTGGCTGTTCTCACCAATCTTTGAAAATGGCTTGACAATCTTCACACATTTAATATACAGAAGTGGACCTGCAAACCTTCAAGTCTTTTTTTTTTTTTTTTTCTGAGAAATTCCATTTTTCCCACTTTGGGTTATTATATTTTTCCTTTAAGTACTTGGAGCTAGGAATACAAGTTGGATTCCAGGGTAACTATAGAAACAGCCCTATCTTGTGTGAATCAAAGAGCCTCTAGCTCTGGCCCTGGGTGAGCTCTCTCCAAACAGTGCTATCTGCAGCCCACACTCTTTGCCACCAACAGGAGTTTTTTTCAAAAGGCTTCCCGTTTCCCACGGGAATATAAGGAAATGGGAATTATTAAAGCAAACGATAACAGGAGAGACAGGAACAATGCCCCAGTCCACCGCCCCCAAGTCCAGCAAACTCCAAGTTCTTTGTGTGAACACTCAGAAGGATGCCAAGCCCAGCAGAGATTGGTGACCAGCAAAAGGAAGAGGACCGGGAAAGGGAAGAGGATACGCAAGGTCACGGGCAGCTGAGCTGAGGGGCCATTCATCACCAGCCCTTCCCAGGCAGCCTGCACACTTCCAGTCACAGAGGGCACCAGCCCTGGCCGGCCAAGGACAGCGCGGGGGAAAAAAAAAACAACCTTGGTTTTGTTTCACTCGTTAAGTGAACAGATGCCTTCAGAGTACTGATGTACGGACTAACGACTCCAACATTCAGCGTGCTGAGAGCTTACATGCTTAAAGGGCAAGAGTGACAACTCAACAAGTTATTAATTTAACTCCTCTTTGAAAAGGTGCCAGAGGTAGAGAAGGGAGGACCCAGGGAGCGTGTGTCATGTTCACGCCCATGTAACTTCAGCACCTACTTTCTTAGCCGGTGGATCTGAAACATCAGGGCGTTTTGAAAGCGCAGGCTCAGCGGCTTATTACCATGCAGATCCCCTGGCCCCCTGCTCGGCTGTTCTGCCTCCTGAGGTCTCTGTTTGGGCCAGAGCAGCTTTATTCTTCCTGATCACCCGCCACATCCGGTCACATGACCGTGTTCTGCCCAATGGGGTAACGGAAGTGACGTGCCCCGCCCCAGTTCTGGCTCTCACACCCCTCGCATCATCTGCGCACCCCATGGTCGTTGGCTGGTTGGATGCAGAGGACCCAAGGGAAGCCTTGGGCAGGGGAGGCAATAGAGCTGCTCAAAGAGGGGGTCCTGGAACCATCAAGTGGATCAGATTCCCGTCCCTCTTCCCACCAGCCGCAGGGGCTGTCACAGGAGTGAGAGGGAGGAAGAGAGGTTAAAAAAAAATTTTTTTTGAAGGCACTGAATTCTGAAGTTTTTCTTACAGTAGCTAGTCCAACCTGATGAATCTACACTACTCTTTTCTACTCTACATTTTTAAAAATTACTTGTTTTTACTTATTTATTTGGATGCACCAAGACTTAGTTGCGGCATGCGAGATCTTTAGTTGTGGCATGCAGGATCTAGTTCCCTGACTAGGGGTTGAACCCAGGCCCCCTGTATTGAGAGCACAGAATCTTAGCCACGCTAGGGAAGTCCTTATTCTACAGTTTTATTAGATTTTCCTTCTAAATATCCGAGTCACATGTTTTAAGGGCAAAACTGGTAAGCAAACCCAGAAGAAAGTCAAGGAGTGATTCATCACATTAAAATCCAATCCCACCCTCAGATATGAGAATGGACACTCCTTCAAATATAACAGGTCTCTTAGACTTTCACTGCACATCCAAGATTATGCCTTAAACCTCTACCCATGTTGGAGCCAAACTAATACAGCAAATATTAGGCTCAAGCAACATGTAAGGACTAAAGACTAAGGTAGGTAATTATACAGAGAGGATTAAAGGCCCCTCTCAGGCCATATAAAGCAAACAGGAATACAAAGAAATATGCTACAAAGACAGAAACTGGGGAACCATAATCATCTCTTTAAAAATGGCCCATGCCTATGGGACCTCAGTGGTTAAAGATTTTGGTGGTCCAGTGGTTAAGGTTTTGCCTTCCAGTGCAGGGGGTGTGGGTTCAATCCCTGATCAGGAAGCTAAGATCCAACACCAAAAAACCAAACAATATTGTAACAAATTCAATAATGACTAAAAATAGTCCACATCAAAACAAACAAAAAAAATCTTTAAAAAAATTAAAATGGTCCATACCTTGAGTTCACTTGGCCATCTTGAGACCCCTTTGCCTTCCCTACCGCCTCCCACCCCCTGCCCTGAGCAGTATTTAGAAAGTGCTGCTGCCAGCCCTGTTGCAGGAGTTCTACACAGCAACTGCGTTGATTATTCTGAAGTTTAGGGACCCAGGACTGGTGTGGCAGTGGGCTCAGCTCCATGCGCCCTGCCGGACACGCGGCAGGGGAGTCTCCACCACCAGCCCCCCGGGGTGGTGAAGAGTCTGCAGCCTCCAAGAGAAGGGCCATTCCCATCTAGTAAATGGGTCCTCCTCACCCATCAAACCAGTCAATTCTAAAGGAAATCAACCCTGAATATTCACTGGAAGGACTGAAGCTGACGCTCCAATACTTTGGCCAGCTGGTGCAAAGAACTGACTCACTGGAAAAGACCCTGATGCTGGGAAAGATTGAAGGTGGGAGGAGAAGGGGACGACAGAGGAGGAGATGGTTGGATGGCATGACCAACTCAGTGGACATGAGTGAGCAAACTCTGGGAGATGGTGAAGGACAGGGAAGCCTGGTGTGTTGCCGTCCATGGGGTGGCAAAGGGTTGGACACAATTTAGCAACTGAACAAAAACAACTGTGAAACTAAGACTTCAGATGGAGGAAGAATACCTCCAACTCCCCTCTTCCCCTTTGGCCCAAGTCAGCCTCACACCAAAAAAGCAGTCGACTAAGGACTCATGCATCAGCATTCCACCACGTGGCAGTCTCCAGTCACACTGGAGGTGATCCAGTTTGACTTTGGAAAAGGGAAAGGCCGGGGCATGCATCCCAGAGAGCTGAAGGATGGAATCTTCCACTCACGCTTCCAGCCACACCGGCCTTCTCACTGCCCCCTCGACACTCCAGACTCATCCCCACCTTTGTGCTGGCTGCTCTCTGCCTGGAGTGTTCGTCCCCCAGACCTTCCCGGGGTCCGGGCCTCTGCTTCCTGCAGGTGGCCTCTGCTCAGAGACTTCCCCTATTCACCCTTCCCAAGTCAGCTGCCCCACCCCAGTCTCTCCAACCACTCGTCCCATTTTATTTTCCTCCAAAGGCCTTATCACCACATGGAAGTATGATAATTGTTGTTCTAGCCAAACAGGATATCTACCAGGGACCGGTGATAAGAGCTGCAGAGAAAGGAAGGTGACTGTGCAGAATTTTTTATTTTTTTTCCTAAGTGCCATTTAAAAACAATCAATACACAAAATAGCATCAATATGGAAAATACACTTGAAGCAAGGTTAATGAAAATGTAGATTATAAGGTAGCACACTTTACTATGACACAAGGATTGGGGTACAATAGGCCAATATGAAACTTTTAGGGGATGTAATAATAAGTGATAGCTCTCTTTCACTTTTCAAAATTCTGTGCACTACTTTGTATTATTTTATCAAGCTTAAGAGTACATTTGAAAATAAATACATACATAAATCAATTAAATCTAATAAATGAAGATTATTGCAACATTTGGAGAGACCATAGAGGCTGTCTAGTCTAATACCCTGATTTGCAGATGAAGAAACTGAGCTTCAACGGGAAGTGAATTGCTCAAGGTCATACTCAAGGTTAGTCAAAGAGGAGATCGAAGTAAACGCAGAACTTGGACTCTAGGCCTAACGCCTTCTCCACCGCACTATGTTTCATAGTCACGGTTTCAAAGGAGTCTTTTAAGAAGGAACACATCTTTCATCAGAGGATGAAGACCAACATTGTCATAAGCATGCAGACTGTAACACAGAAGCATTTCTTGTTCACATGGGGCACTGCCTGACTAAGACCTTCCACCTCCATGCTTGTGTTTAGCCCGGTCCCTTCACCTCTTTGTTTTTTTTTTTTTTTTTTTTTAATTTTTTTTTTATTATTATTATTATTATTTTTTTCCAGTGGGTTTTGTCATACATTGATATGAATCAGCCATGGATTTACATGTATTCCCAATCCCGATCCCCCCTCCCACCTCCCTCTCCACCCGATTCCTCCGGGTCTTCCCAGTGCACCAGGCCGGAGCACTTGTCTCGTGCATCCCTCCTGGGCTGGTGATCTGTTTCACCATAGATAGTATACATGCTGTTCTTTTGAAATATCCCACCCTCACATTCTCCCACAAAGTTCAAAAGTCTGTTCTGTATTTCTGTGTCTCTTTTTCTGTTCTGCATATAGGGTTATCATTATCACCTTTCTAAATTCCATATACATGTGTCAGTATGCTGTAATGTTCTTTATCTTTCTGGCTTACTTCACTCTGTATAATGGGCTCCAGCTTCATCCATCTCATTAGGACTGGTTCAAATGAATTCTTTTTAATGGCTGAGTAATATTCCATGGTGTATATGTACCACAGCTTCCTTATCCATTCATCTGCTGATGGGCATCTAGGTTGCTTCCATGTCCTGGCTGTTATAAACAGTGCTGCGATGAACATTGGGGTGCACGTGTCTCTTTCAGATCTGGTTTCCTCAGTGTGTATGCCCAGAAGTGGGATTGCTGGGTCATATGGCATTTCTATGTCCAGTTTTTTAAGGAATCTCCACACTGTTTTCCATAGCGGCTGTACTAGTTTGCATTCCCACCAACAGTGTAAGAGGGTTCCCTTTTCTCCACACCCTCTCCAGCATTTATTGCTTGTAGACTTTTGGATAGCAGCCATCCTGGCTGGCGTGTAATGGTACCTCATTGTGGTTTTGATTTGCATTTCTCTAATAATGAGTGATGTTGAGCATCTTTTCATGTGTTTGTTAGCCATCTGTATGTCTTCTTTGGAGAAGTGTCTGTTTAGTTCTTTGGCCCATTTTTTGATTGGGTCATTTATTTTTCTGGAATTGAGCTGCAGGAGTTGCTTGTATATTTTTGAGATTAATCCTTTGTCCGTTTCTTCATTTGCTATTATTTTCTCCCAATCTGAGGGCTGTCTTTTCACCTTACTTATAGTTTCCTTTGTAGTGCAAAAGCTTTTAAGTTTCATTAGGTCCCATTTGTTTAGTTTTGCTTTTATTTCCAATATTCTGGGAGGTGGGTCATAGAGGATCTTGCTTTGATTTATGTCGGAGAGTGTTTTGCCTATGTTCTCCTCTAGGAGTTTTATAGTTTCTGGTCTTACATTGGTGCCCACTCTCACCACTACTATTCAACATAGTGTTGGAAGTGCTGGCCACAGCAATCAGAGCAGAAAAAGAAGTAAAAGGAATCCAGATAGGAAAAGAAGAAGTAAAACTCTCACTGTTTGCAGATGACATGATCCTCTACATAGAAAACCCTAAAGATTCTACCAGAAAATTACTAGAGCTAATCAATGAATATAGTAAAGTTGCAGGATATAAAATTAACACACAGAAATCCCTTGCATTCCTATATACTAACAATGAAAAAACAGACAGAGAAATTAAGGAAACAATACCATTCACCATTGCAACAAAAAGAATAAAATACTTAGGAGTATATCTACCTAAAGAAACAAAGGACCTATACATAGAAAACTATAAAACACTGATGAAAGAAATCAAAGAGGACACAAACAGATGGAGAAACATACCGTGTTCATGGATTGGAAGAATTAATATTGTCAAAATGGCTATTCTACCCAAAGCAGTCTATAGATTCAATGCAATCCCTATCAAGCTACCAACGGTATTTTTCACAGAACTAGACCAAAGAATGTCACAATTTGTATGGAAATACAAAAAACCTCGAATAGCCAAAGTAATCTTGAGAAAGAAGAATGGAACTGGAGGAATCAACCTGCCTGACTTCAGACTCTACTACAAAGCCACAGTCATCAAGACAGTATGGTACTGGCACAAAGACAGAAATATAGATCAATGGAACAGAATAGAAAGCCCAGAGATAAATCCACGAACCTATGGACACCTTATCTTTGACAAAGGAGGCAAGGATATACAATGGAAAAAAGACAACCTCTTTAACAAGTGGTGCTGGGAAAACTGGTCAACCACTTGTAAAAGAATGAAACTAGAACACTTTCTAACACCATACACAAAAATAAACTCAAAATGGATTAAAGATCTAAATGTAAGACCTTCACCTCTTTGAAGTCCTGTTTTCTCTCATGGGATGACGATCATCCTGATGGTCATGATAAGGATAAGGATGAAGAAGAGGATGGTGATGTTACGGGTGATGCTGATGTTGTTGATGATAACTGGTACCACCATTGGTCCCGCACCACGCTCCATGCCTCATTGTTCCATTTAACTCTTAACCACGCTATGATGTGGGCATAGTTATCACCATTATATTATTATTATTATTGCCGTTGTTACTGTTATACTTTCATTAGGTAAGGAAGCTGAGGCCTGGAGAGGTTAATTAACTTCCCCAAAGACACTCATAAGTAGTAATATGATCTTAACTGGAAATTAATCTCAGGCAAGCCAGCTCCAGAGATAGAATTCCAGCACACAGATGGCAAAAATCCTAAAAAATAATTCACAAATGACTGAACCTTGGGGAAAGGTGGATCATGCTCTGCTGACCCCTCTGAAATGGAGGTGCTGATACTGACCAAGCTTCTTCAGAGAGGGGGAGCTGCTGCGAGCTTCATGTTGTATCCCCTCAAAACCCGTGTGTTGAAATCTTCACTGCACAATGTGGTGCTATTTGGAGATAGAGACTTTGGGAAGGTGATTAGGTCAAGAGGGTGGAGCTCCCACAATAGGATTAGTGTCCTCACTGGCTTCCCTTGTAGCTCAGTCAGTAAAGAATCTGCCTGCAATGCAGGAGACCTGGGTTCGATTCCTGGGTTGGGAAGATCCCTTGGAGAAGGAAATGGCAACTCACTCCAGTATTCTTGCCTGCAGAATCCCCATGGACAGAGGAGCCTGGCAGGCTACAGTCCATGGGGTCACAAGAGTCAGACACAACTTAGTGACTAAACCATCACCACCACCTCCCTGGAAGAAGGACAGCAAACTAGAGCCTGCTGTATCAGTTGTGTGAAGCTACAACAAGAAGGCAGCTAACCCCAGTCAGGAAGAGTATCTCATCAGACACCAGGCCTGCCAATGTCTTGATGCTGGACCACCCAGACTCCAGATGTGCGAAAAATAAATATGTTGCTGAAGTCACACACTGTATAGTATTTTTGTCATAGGAGCCCAAACTGTAAAGAGCAAGTGAAATCTTAGGTATGATGGGGCTTCTAAAACTACCATGGGGGACTTCCCTGGTGATCCAGTGGTTAAGAATTCACCTTCCAATGCAGGAGACTCTGGTTCACTCCCTGGACAGGGAACTAAGATTCCACATGCGTTGGGACAATTATGTCCGTGTCCTACAACAAAAGGTCTCTCATGCTGCAACTACAGTTTGACACAGCCAGAACAATAAATATTTTGAAAAATAAATAGAAAAATAAAACTACCATGTTAGATGAACACTATGTAACAGTATAAATCCTCTTAGCTCTAACAAAGGCCTGATAAGGTAGCTATTGTCATTGTACATGCGTGCTAAGTCACTTCAGTTGTGTCCAACCCTTTGCGACCTTGGGACTATAGCCCACCAGGCTTCTCTGCCGATGAGACTCTCCAGGCAAAAATACTAGAGTAGGTTACCATGCCCTCCTCCAGGGGATCTTCTCAACCCAGGGATAGAATCCTCATCTTTTATGTCTCCTGCATTGACAGATGGGTTCTTTACCACTAGCACCACCTGGGAAGCCCACTGTCATTGTCACTTTGCATCTCAAAACGAAGAAAGAGACTCATAGACAGTTGGGTAACTTGACCATAGGATGGTTGACCTGATATCCAAATGCAGACAGTCCAGTCCTAGGGCTGAATCTTAACCACTACAATGTGAGTGTTTCTACTAATAAAACATCATTCTTACTGAGGCCAGAAGTTCCTAAGTCACAGGGTAGAGTCCAAGTACTTCATCCCTTGAGTGTGGAGCTTGTCATAACTGATACACTGGCATTCACTTCCACAGTGATACCTTCGATCACTTAGCAATCTGAAGAACACACAGCTTTTTGGTTCCAAACTTAGAAGGGGTCTAGAAGATTAATTGGGGAAGGGAATTGCATCCCACTCCAGTACTCTTGCCTGGAAAATCCCATGGATGGAGGAGCCTGGTAGGTTGCAGTCCATGGGGTCACGAAGAGTTGGACAGGACTGAGCGACTTCACTTTCACTTTTCACTTTCCTTTATTGGAGAAGGAAATGGCAACCTACTCCAGTGTTCTTGCCTGGAGAATCCCAGGAATGGCAGAGCCTGGTGGGCTGACGTCTATGGGGTCACGCAGAGTCGAACATGGCTGAAGCAACTTAGTAGCAACAGCAGAAGATTAATGTGGAGATTCTAGAACAGCACTCAGGAAGT
This sequence comes from Dama dama, assembly GCF_033118175.1. Taxonomy (NCBI): domain Eukaryota; kingdom Metazoa; phylum Chordata; class Mammalia; order Artiodactyla; family Cervidae; genus Dama; species Dama dama. Next base: position 5,423,482 of record NC_083686.1, on the reverse strand, counting down.
TCTTTGAGTCTGTTTCCCTACCTGCAACCTTTTCTCAACCATACATCTCAGTCTTTAGGGACTTGTCCATTCAGACAGTGACAGGAGCTGATGTGAGCTGGAATGCCAACCAGCAACAACATTGGAAATGAGTGGGGCTGCTCCCCCATCATCCCTAGATGCTTAACTGAAAAAAGCAAGTCACTGGATTTCTTACAAGACAGCTGTGGGGGCAGGCCCAAACATTCAGAGGAAAGTAGGAGATGCAGAAGATACAGTGGATTCAAGGTATTGAGAAAATGAACCATGCCTGTATCAGTATGAAGGACACGCTGAGAAAGACCAGGTGGCGCGCACAGACAGGCATCAAGCATTCACCATAAGGAAAGGACTGGACGGCTCACAACCAGATTCAGAGACAGTCAGAATTAGAAGGAAGCCTGAATGTCACATCAGTCCAACTTCTAATCTTGGGTAAGATAAGTGACCTGGGAGATGAGTAGTTCCTGCAAAACCACATAGTTGGTTGGGGGCTTGACATCTTGAGGATGTTAAGGATGGTGTGTGCCAATGGAAGGTGCCCACACATAAGGGCATGGTTCTCAGTGGGTCACTACTTCTTGTTGTTGTTGTTCAGTCACCAAGTCATGTCCAACTCTTTGTGACCCACTGGACTGCAGCACACCAGGCTTCCCTGCCCCTCACCATCTCCCAGAGCTTGCCCAAGTTCATGTCCATTGAGTCGTGATGCCATCCAACCACCTCATTCTCTGTTGCCCTCATCTACCTTCAATCCTTCCCAGCATCAGAGTCTTTTCCAATGAGTCTGTTCTTTGCATCAGGTGGCCAAAGTATTGGAGCTTCAGCATCAGTCCTTCCAATGAATATTCAGGACTGATTTCCTTTAGGATGGACTGGCTGTATCTCTTTGCTGTCCAAGGGACTCTCAAGAGTCTCCTCCAGCACCACAGTTTGAAGGCATCAATTCTTCAGTGCTCTGCCTTCTTCATGGTCCACCTCTCACATCTGTGGGTCACTCCTGCTCCCCTTAAGATGACTCCTCCACCAGGCACAAAGACCCTTCTGTTCTGGCCACACTACCTCTCCTGCCTACCTGCCTCTTCGTGTCCACTTTGTATCCACAACCCTGACCCCCCGGGCTTCCCACCTGAGGCCTTTCCCACGCCCCACTTTCCCGGCCTTCACTCAAGCATCCACACGCTTCACCCTGCAGTGGGCTGAAAGCAGCACAGGTCAGCGCTCTTGGTGTAACATCTTCAGGAATTTTGTGAAAGGGTTCGTTTCCAGTTAAACAAGTTACATTAAAAATGACCATATTGAATGCTCTCAACTTCCAAGTTATTTCTTTCCATGTTGCTGTTACTGAGCTTTTGGGATGATTCACGTCTAAAGTTCCTACATGACAGATACCCCCCATCATGCGAGCAGCTCTTCCCAAAGCTATGTTTAATGACTGCACATTGGTAACTTTAAATTGGCCACAGTGGGAGTATTTACACCACAGAAATCAGTCAGTGCTATAAATCAGGACTTGATTTTTTTTTTTTGCTTTGTTGATTGTCTAGACTTACAAAAGTGATCGATAAATCACTGACAGTGCAGATTAAGCATGCATTTCTTGTTGGTAGCCATTACACTGTGAATAGCACATTTGAGGAAACATCCTTCCAGAATTTAAAAACCCCTCTTCCCTTGTGGCTCAGCTGGTAAGGATTCTGCCTGCAATGTGGGAGACCTGGGCTCGATCCCTGCGTTGGGAAGATCCCCTGGAGAATGGAAAGGCTATCCACTCCAGTATTCTGGCCTGGAGAATTCCATAGACTGTATAGTCCATGGGGTCACAAAGAGTCGGACATGACTGAGGGATTTTCACTCACTCTTATTCAGAAGAGAAGTAACTCATGCCATTGAGGAAAGAGAAATTCAGATATTCATCTCTGTTGTTTCACTTTCCTCTTATTCATTAATGTGAAAGAATCTATCAGTCAACTTTCATATCAAAACCACTCTTGTCAATTAAAATTATAGTTTGGCTATGAATACAAGAGTTTAGCACAAAACAGTGAAAGCATTTGGGAGAATTAATTGGTTCTATGGAATCTATGACAAAGAGCATTGTATATTTTATTATTATTCATAAACTGGGAACTATAAATATTTCTATCAGTTAAATTTATAATAAACATATGTATGTATACATGTGCTTCCTTCTTTTCTTTTATTTTTTTTTTTAGAAAACTAGTCATTGGAAACAAACTAAATGTCCATCAACAGTGGGATGCATAAAGATGTGGTACATATGTACAATGGAATATTACTTAACCATAAAAAGAAATGAAGTTGGGTCATTTGTAGAGATGTAGGTAGACCTAGAGACTGTTATACAGAGTGAAGTAAGTCAGAAAGAGAAAAACAAACAACACATATTAAAGCATATCTGAAAAAACTGGTATAGATTATCTTATTTACAGAGCAGAAATAAAGACACAGACATAGAGAAGAAACATGTGGATACCAAGGGGAAAAAGCGGGGGATGAATTGGGACGTGGGGATTGACATAAATTCAGTACCAGGTATGTATAAATAACTACTGAGAACCTACTGTTTAGACAGAGCTCAGTGCTCTGTGGTGACCTCAATGGGAAGGAAATCAAAAAAAGGGGGTATTTGTAGCTGGTTCACTTTTATAGAGAGCAGAAACTAACACAATGTTGTAAAGGAACTATATGTCAATAAGTTTTTTTTTAAAAGAAGAAAACCGGTCATCAAACAGTAACCCCCACACCAGGACTGTCACTCCTACACTTTCTCCGGGTCCTGCTCAAACGCTATCTTCTAGAAGAGTCTTCACTGATCACCTTAGCTGTACCCACCACAGCTATCCCCAGGGCCTCCACCTTGTCTCCATAGTATTGTATCTCTACTTCCTACTATATCATGCATGGGTCTGTTTACTTGCTTGCCATCTGGTTTCCCCACTGACCTGTGAATTATAAAACAGCAAACAAAACACACTTTGTTCTGCGGACATTGCTGCTTTCCCCCACTGGTGATGCTTTAGTCGGGCAGTCTTGTCCGACTCTTGTGACCCATGGACTGTAGCCTGCCAGGCTCCCCTGTCCATGGAATTCTCCAGGCAAGAATACTGGAGTGGGTTGCCACATCCTTCTCCAGGGTATCTTCCTGACCCAGGAATGAAACCCGGGTCTCCTGCATTTCAGGCAGATTCTTTCACCACCCACCCCATGCACTGAGAATAGATTTCTTGTATACAGCAGGCACTTAACCAATATTTTTGAAAAAATGAATGAATTCAAAAGGTCTTCTCAGATTCTTAAGTAAATTCATTGCATCATTGGTTACAAGTAAATGTAGATAGGGCTTCTCAGATGGCATCATGGTAAAGAATCTGCCTGCCAATGCACACCTGCATTGACACAGGTTTGATCCCTGGGTGGGGAAGACCTCCTGGAGAAGGAAATGGCAATGCACTCCAGTATTCTTGCTTGGAAAATTCTACGGACAGAGCAGCCTGGCAGACTACAGACCATGGGGTCGCAAAAGAGTCGGACACGACTGAGCGACCGAGCACACACAGATGCAGACAGCACTCCAGAGCCCCCTCATTGGGCTACAATCAAGAGGAACATTGGCAAGTAGACTGGAAATCAGTGTAAGGAAAGAAAAAGATTTTACAGCTTCTGATCACCGTTGTGCAACTAGCCTCTATTACTTTACTGTCAGCATTGTTCAGCAAAAGACAACACGAGCTACACATATGTTTCTTGTGACTTCTATAAACAAAGCATGGGAAGCAGATGACCCATCGTGTTGGAACCAAAATTGCCCAGATCACCTGTGGGGTAACTTGCCACATTCTAAGTGTTCCACGAACAACCCAGTGGCCAAGGAAGGCAATCAGGCCAGCCAGATGCTTGCTCGTTGTTTAGGGAGAGTCAGATGAGTCACGAGGTAGGTTGGTAAAAATGCCTTGAAGGAGACGGGCACATGTGCCTAAAGGGTGCCTGAACAACAGCCCTCTGGGGATGTTTAGCCCAGCAATGAGAAACGCCTAGAGGCATGGGCTAGTTCAACTCCCAACATTTGGAGAATGCAGGACTCTTACAAAAGATGGAACTTGGTCTCTACATGCTTAGAGAATGACTTATGATTGAAAGTGCCTAAGACTTCAGTTTAATCTTTTCTATTCCTCTCAACACTGAGACCCTCAGACAACAGGTTAAACTGCCTCGAAAAGAGGTGGGCTGCTCCATGCGGAAAGTGTGAGTGCAGAGGACTGGGGTGGGGGAAGGATGATGGAAAAGGGAACATGACATCCAGCCCGGGGTTAACCTTGGTGATGTCAATAGTCTCTATTCACCTGCAGAACTTGTGACAAAACCCTGTCTTTGTTCTGCTTTCAATACTCTGCCTCATGCCTTAAAAAGATAAACAGAAACCAAATTGTTTTAGTTCTAAAAAAGTTTTCAAAAAAAGAATTAAAAATAAAATAAGCAAATGAAGAGATAGTTTAATATTATTTTATATCATATTCTTTAACCTATGTTTAGTCTTTAAACTTAATATTCTGGGAAAACAGCAGTGGTGGCAAGAAGGTAATTTTAAGTGATTTTATTGAGGTATAATTGACAAGCCATAAAAGTGCACATGTTTTCGTTTTCAGTATATTTACCAAGTTGGACATTCACCCCCATAACCGTTTCCAGCTTACTTCCCTTCTGCCCATGGCAGGGACTCCTGTTCCCACCCCATTCCACACACATAATCATATAATGCATGGTCTTTGGTGACAGACTTATTCAGCATAATATTTTTGAGGTTCATCCTTGCCACAGTATATATTAGATTTATTAGATTCCATTCCTTTTTATGGCTTCAAAATATTCCATTGTATGAATATATCACATTTCATTTATCCATTCACCAGTTCACAGACATTTGGGTTATTTATGTTTTTTTTTTTTAATTTATGTTTTTTGAGTCTTACGAACAATGATAGCATCATTTGAAAATATCTCCAACTCCCCACACAAACCAGACAGAGTCAGGCAATACCAAATTTCCAAATACCATGGAAAACACAACAAAATTAAATAACAAGACCAAAACCACTTTGGTTATGTATCATGGTAAAGCATAGGTTGGAAAATATGAAGGTCTCAAAGTCTAATTTTATATCCTATTTAATGAAAAAATGTTTAGAATATATTTTAAGCTGAACAAGCAGGTTGCAAAATAATGCTTGCAGTAAAATCCCAAATATTTCTATCTCTGTATATAATTACATTAATTCTAAGGTGCTCACTTCTTTCCAGTATCAATGGCCCTCGGCTCTGAAGTCTCAATGCGTATTTTAGAATAAGATTTTAATTTATTGTTTCTGTCAAGCCATCACTGTCATTGTACATGTGCCAATATCAAAAACAGAAGCATCAGGATTTTCAGATTGGGTGTGAATGACTTGGGAGAAAATGAAAGACAAAAAGGATCACTTCTGAACCTCTCAGAAGCAAATGGTTCAACATCAGAATCGGAGAGACTGTGCATCCAGTAAGGTGAGCTACGTTTCTGAACACTGAATTCAAAATTAGGCGAGCTCTGTGTCACTGGAAGGTCTGATGCTGAAGCTGAAGCTCCAATACTTTGGCCACTTGATGGGAAGAGCCAACTCACTGGGAAAGACTTGATGCTGGGAAAGACCAAGGGCAGGAGGAGAAAGGAGGTGACAGAGGATGAGACAGGTGGATGGCATCACCGACTCAATGCACATGCATTTAAGCAAGCTCTGGGAGATGGTGATGGACAGGGAACCCTGGTATGCTGCAGTCCGTGGGCTTGCAAAGAATCAGGCAAGAGTTAGTGACTAAACAATAACAACAATGTACTGCAAAGTCTGCTCAGAGCTCAGCACCAACGGCCTTTTTTTCAACGGGTTATTTTGAAGTGCGCTGCCTCACCAAAGTTCCTGATGGCTCAGAGACGATACAACATGGAAACCCATGGACAGCTATGAGTCAAAGAACAAAATGCCAGACTCCGAATATGAACAGTCTTAGGAACATCTAACCAATGTATTTCATTCATATTCCTGTTTATGTACACACGAGTGAAGTTGGATTAACAAGGCAAAGTCTGAAAGAGCTTTTTCAATAAGTATATAATAAAAATTCTACATGATAAGAAAGGGTGATATGAACTCCAAGACAGAGGCAGATAGAATAGACCACGGGCGGCCTCAGGACATTTGTGTTTTCAGAATCAGGATAAGGGGAAGCAGAAGGAAGCCAGGACTCATCTGATGGCCCAGAAAATGTGCCCACAAGATACCCAACAGGTATTCACTGGAAAGTGAGGCAGACCCATTTGAAAATACCCACTGGAACTGATAAGGGAAACACCAGAACACTGAAAGCAAAAATGTCTATTAACACTATGCAAGGAAAAGGGTTGTGCCTGAAGTCAGGGTTTCCGGGCTGGTGGCAAAATTCTGACCTTCTAGCCAGATAATCTCATTTTAACACCTTATGCTTTACAAAATTAATGGACTGATTTTAAAGAAGTTTTTAGAAATTACCATGGTTAGTTGATAAAAAGCAGATTCTGTGCCCTCCTCCAGATCTACCGTATCAAAGAATTAGAAATCAAAGCTAAGAAATACTAAAGACTGTGCAAGTTTATGGAGGAAAATCTCATGATTCATTTTACTTTAAGTTATTTTTGAAAACTGACTGCATTTTAGAGTGAATCAGATGTTTAGTCAGTACCAATATCTCCTCAAATTTTATAAAAGGAAATTTTGTTCAATAAGTGTCTCCATCTAGAGCCAGCTCCTAATCTAGATTGAGACGGAGGAGGCCTGTGTTCTTGGTGGTGACTCAGAGCTCACCACCATAAGGACCAGGGAGGCCTCAGAGAGGGGAGACGTCCTGCCGTGTAAGCCCACAGCCCAGAACAGGCCATCTCCAGGGAACACAGTCAAAGGCAGAGTCTAGCTTTTGGAGTGATGCTTCCTCAAGAAAGCAGCTCACACTGTAGCCACGCCCCCATACACATAAAGAGCTCTTTGCTGTGTGCCATCGCTAAGTCCTGTCCGACTCTTTGTGACCCCATGAATTGCAGCAGGCCAGGCTTCCCTGTCCTTCACTATCTCCCTGAGCTAAACTCACGTCCAATGAGTTGGTGATGCTACATAACCATCTCATTCTTTGCTACTCCCTTCTCCTCCTTCCATCTTTCCCAGCAACAGGGTCTTTTCCAATGAGTCAGCTCCTCACATCAGGTGGCCAAAGTATTGGAGCTTCAGTTTCAGCCTCAGTCCTTCCAATGAACATTCAGGACTGATTTCCTTTAGGATGGACTGGTTTGAGCGCCTTGCTGTCCAAGGGACTCTCAAGAGTCTTCTCCAGCACTACAATTTTCAAAAGCATCAATTCTTTAGTGCTCAGCCTTCTTTAAGGTTCAGCTCTCACATCCATACATGACTACAAGTCCCCGAAACACCTCACATCCTCCTCCTCTCGTTTCAGTTTGAGACACTGAGAACCCTTAGTGGTAGATAACGGTTGCATTATAGGAGGACTATGCAGTTCAGTGAGGGAGGCCAGATGCACAGAAGTAGCGGGGAGGGGCTAAGATCCACATCTTTGCTGCAGTCCTGCCACCCTCCTAACAGGCCTTTCCACAACCAGTTCAAAGCCACAAAACCACCTTGCATGACTGTGCTTTAGAGTCACTCAACATTTGGGTAAACTGACTATGGAGACAGAAATTCTTAAGTACACTTTCCTGCAACCACTTCATAAACATTTAGTATTCGAGATCTATTTCTTTCTCTGAAACACCTACCGAGTTGATTGATAATTTATGCAAGAATGCTGTTCTGCTACATTTAAATCTAGGGTGCATACCTCTGCCCTAACACCACCTCTAATTTTCCATACCTCATTTTCCTTGAAGGAGTCAAAATTAGGTAGATATAAGAGAGCTACACTAGCTAAAGCCTGAAGTTGAAAAGATAAAGAGCTGCTAGGGTCACCTGAATGTAACCATATTGCACCTGCTCTGTATAGTATTTTTCTTTACTAATAGACGATTAAATGTAAATCCTAATGTACATTCTATTTTACATGCAATGTGGGTTAGTTACTGTTGCTATGGAAACCTTCACTTTTGCATTTACTGATTTTAATTCTGTGACATTTGCTGACTTTAGTACAATGTAAAGTTTATAAATATAACATACAGGTTTGCAAAGGGTTTTTTCGAAGTATTCAATTTGCATAGGTAATTCCATCACAAATCTCTAGCTACTTTAAGGGAAAAAGCATTAAATGGATGCCAACTAGCAGTAATCAGCAAACAACAGGCTATTTCCAGAAATAACTATTTGCATCGATCCTCGAAAATCTCCTTTCACTCACCAAATGCCCCATCCGTTGTATAAATCTTCTAACCACTGATTTTAATGATAATTTCCCAGTGTGGAATGAATAAAGTAATTCTGTTTATTGAAAACATTTTCAAATGTTACCTCATTTTACCTTTAACATCAACCCGAAGAGAGACAGGCCAGATGTAGTTTAAAGAAATGACCTTGCTTTAAGGGACAGTTCCAATTCAGGGCAAACAATTCTTTGACTTTCAACTGGACATTCAAGGGGTCATTCCAACAAACATCCCATTTTCATTCTCATTCCTAGGCTTAACCATTTTTGCATCTTTGAAACCTAGTTATAGTTCCCGTATGTGGAATAAATGCATACTCTGTAAATGACCCTAAATTTTTTTTGATTCTTTGATTATTGCCACTTAACAGGTATAGAAACTGAGACCTATAATCATTATGCGAAAAAGTCAAAGTCATCTAGCAACTAATTTAAAAATTAAATACATACATAAGAACTGATGGAACATTCATGATGGATACTCAATACTTTTGAGGTATTCACATAGGCCTGGGTCAAAATCCACCTCACTGCTATTGACTCATAGAGAAATAAATTATTTTGTGAGTTTACCCTGGGAAAGTCTGGATTCAGGCTGCATTGTTGTTTAGTTGCTAAGTTGTGTCCAACTCTTTTGCGACCCCACGGACTATAGCCCACCAGGCTCCTCTGCCCATGGGATTCTCCAGGCAAGAATACTGGAGTGTTTGCCATTTCCTCCTCCAGGGGATCTCCCTGCCCCAGGGATCGAACCCATGTCTCCTGCCTGGCAGGCGGATTCTTTACCACTGAGCCACAGGGAAGCCCTATAGAAATATAAATGAGAGCGCATACCGAAAGCATTATAAACGGTTTCATGAAAGTCTAACTAATATTTACTGAGCTTTCGTGTTGAGTCAAACACGGCTTAGCAAACTTAGGGCAGTCAAGTTTCTACAGTTGTACCTGGTGAAGGGAAGAGGGGATGAAAGAAAATCGTAACACCGTAATTAAGGATGATGGGGAAAAGGAAGACAGGCTGGCAAAATGGCAAATGGGCTTAAGAGAATCACAAGGGCTTTTCAAAGATAAGAGGCACTTGAGAGAAAACAGGGCCACTAATAACCAAGAAGAAACAGGGAAATAATGAGACTCAGAAATAGGGACGAAAAGAAACTCTTAATCAATCCTTGCTTAAAAAAAAAAAAACAACAACAAAAAACGAATGTTGAACAAACTGATAAGTGATGAAGATGCTATGAAATTAGAAGCTCATCAAAAGTAGGCAAAGGGAAGGGGCTTGGGAAACACACACCTCAGGGGAGGCAGAGAAGGCTACGGAAGAATTCAACAAAATTGATGGACACGGCAGATGCTGTTAACTGCTATTTCCCATGGATTCTGGAAAGCAGAGATGGTGAACATCATTGAACTGCACACTGATTTGGGGCTGGAAGACACAGATGTGCGCTATTGGCAAGAATGAGTAGAGATAACATCTGGAAAGGGTCCCTCTTATTCCTGGGACCTCAGAGTTAGGCTCAAGACCTCCCCGACCTAATGCCTTCCATCATCAATGCATCGCCAACCATTGTCCCTCCACATTCATCTGACCCCTTTATGGGCTTCAAGGTGATCCAATTTGTTATTATTATTTACTCAAAAACCTGCAACATCCTTCTCTAACTTGTCTTCTTGCACCTGCTATGAAATCCTCCCAAATCATTCTGCATTCAGCAACCTGAGTGATGTTTTCAAAATACCATTAAAATGACTGTATTCTGTGGGCATGGGACCCAAGCAAGGAACACAGTGAGAATAGAATGGTGCCTCTTTTAAGGAGGCAATTCTCAGGCTTGCCTGGTGGTCCAGTAGTAAAGAATCTGCCTGCCAAGACAGGGGGCCGGGGTTCAGTCCCTGGTCCGGGAAGATCCCACGTGCTTCGGGACAACTAAACTGTGTGCCACAACTACTGAGGCCCACACACACACACTCCTGAGCTCCACAACAAGAGAGGCCACCCTGAGGGGCCCGAGTACCACAGTGAACAGGAACCCCCACTCGCCGCAACTAGGGAAGGCCCACGAGTGCAGCCAAAAACAACAAATAAATAAATCTTTAAAAAACATAGGCAACTCTCGGTACACCTGCAGAGACTTCCCCAAGCAGAGCGCAGCCGACCACATCCTACCCGTGCCCCAGACCCACACCTCAGGCCTCTGTTCCCTGCAACTGGAATACCCTTTTTCTTCCTCAACACATCCAATCCTAGAATCCCTTATGAGACCAGTTCAAATCCAACCTTTTCCACGATACACGCTGAAACTTTCTACTGTATTCATCATATTCTAATAACAGTAGACCATTTTAGCACTACCTTTAAAATTCTAATTCTACAGTGATAAGAGAACAGGCTCTGTATGATTTCAATACCTTTGGACCATGAAGTTTTTGTACCTTGTTTTATATTACTGGATATGTTTCAGTGTCTCCTGGTTTATAGTCTATGGGAACTTGAATGGAATAGAACCTGCTGTTGTGTGAAAACCTGCTCTGTTAATCTTAACTCTGTTGAATTGGTTCACGGTGATTTTCAGTATATCCTTCTACTTTTTTGTATATTCCTCCTATGAATTTTTGTTTTTAATATTGAAACTCCAATTAAAAATCTTAATGTATCTACTTAAAAAAATAATTGTACTATATAGTGCAACTATATGTAACCTTGTTCTGTATTTTCCAAGTCTTCTGTAAGTGTGTTATCATACATTCATAATTTTAAAAAGAAAAAAAGAAAGCAATTACAAATTAAAAAAAAAAATTCTTTATGTGTTCAGTTGATGTATCATGAGTATCCATCAGATTTTAGGTCCTATGTTAGACACTAGGTGACTAAATTTTTTTTTAAGAAATAGTCTTATTTGTACATCTGGGCAATTTCCATACTGCAGAAAAGGCAATCTGCCAGGGAAATAGGAGGAGGGTCTGAAATTCCAAACACTTTGCCAAGCCCTTAGGGGCAAGTGTCTGCCAGAAAGACCAGAAAGTTTTCCTTTTGCACAAAAAGGCTTACCCAGTGAGAAGACCTTTTTAATAATTCACGTAAGCATAACCTATAGGCCGCCAGGCCTAGAAGGACAGGCCTTGTGCTCACTGTGTGGAGCTCGGTTATTAATAAAAAGTGAAAGTGTTAGTTGCTCAGTCATGTCCAACTCTTTGTGACCCCATGGATGCAGCCCATCGGGGTCCTCTGTCCGTGGAATTCTCCAGGCAAGAATGCTGGAGTGGTAGCCTTTCCCTTCTCCACGGGATCTTCCTGATCCAGGGATCAAACCCAGGTCTCCCACATCACAGGCAGATTCTTTACCATCTGAACCACCAGGGAAGCCCCTAGTTTTTAAGTTGTGTTTAAACTTCTGGGCCTGCTTCTTTTTTCATAGCCTTTATCCAGTCAAGAAAGGTCCCTAGCATCACTCCTGCACAGGGCCCTGAGTTTCATGTTGCTGATACAATGATAAACCATGCATGGTTCCTGACTTCAAGAAGGCCAGGATTATGTGAACTCATGGTAGATTCTCTTTGTACATACACTGGTTCTCACTGAAGAACCAGACGAAATCATCACCAATGATAAGGTTTTAGTTGTGCCTCATCTTATGACCTGAAACTTGCTTGAACTTCCCTGGGCCTCAGTTTTCCCACTTGTAAAGTGGGGCACCATCTGCAGAGTTAGAATTGAAGGTGAAGATCAGCTCTGGACTTGGGTGCACCCAGGATCAAGCCGCAGTGTGACTCTTGCCTGCTGTGAAACCCTGGGCTAATCAAAAAGCCCCTCTCAGGCTCAGTTCCCTCATCTGGAAAATGGGGGTAATGACCCTACTGACTGCATTGCTATGCAGCTGAATTGAGGCAGTAAGGTTGAAGCACTCAGCTGGGAGGCTGACAGGCAGAGACGCTCAGTAAACACGCGTCGTGATCATCATTGTTCCCAATCTTGAGTTTTTGAGATACTGCTTTTCTCTCACCCAGCTCCCTGCCTTTAGTTTTATGAATTCCTAATCACTCAAGGCTTTCTGTGATCTGTTTTCTTCCTAAATGTCTCTTAATATTGTCTAGCTCATAGTGGGAGGAGGGGGATTTTTACTTAATTAAGATTCATTAAATGAGAAAAAAATTATAAACATTAATACGGTGAACTCCTTGGTAAGGATGAAATTTTCTACCCTACACACAATTTCTCATGGCTGAGGGCCCCCCAAAGGATTATTTTTGCACATCTTGACTTTTAAGTAGTCTCAGAGGAGTCCCCTTTTCTTTCTTCCTCACCCAAGGTCTAGGTTATAGCAGATTAAAGGACCTGGTTGCAGCCATCACAAGGGCATGAATGCTGCACGATTGATCTCCCTGTCTGGGGATGTTTAAGCAGCTTAGTTAGCATCACCAACTCAGTGGACATGTTCAGTGGACACCAACTCCAGGAGATGCTGAAGGACAGGGAAGCCTGGCATGCTGCAGTCCATGGGGTCGCAAAGAGACGGACACGACTTAGCGACTAAACAACAACAAACCAGCTTAGCTCTTCTAAAGATCATCAGATACAGGGTGTCGTCTAAAAGTTAGCAGTGCCTTAGATTAAAACATAAATATTAAGACCTTAAGTGTTCTTATCACAAAAAGAAAATAAAAATAAAAAGGAAACTTTTGGAGGTGGTAAATATGCTCATGGCAACCCTCTCCAGTATTCCTGCCTAGAGAATTCCATGGATAGACCATGGGGGTAACAAAGAGTTTAACACAACTCAGTGACTAACATAACAACAATAAAAGATATGCTTATGGATAGTGATGGTTTCACAAATCCACACTTACCTCCAAACAACAACAAAAAATATGGATACTGAGGTCACCATTGACGCTGTAACGTGAGCAACTTGGAGTGTGAATGGCCGTGTGTGTCTCAGCACCTCAGTCCCTGCTAGGATAACTTCCTCCTCGCTGCTCTCAACAGCCCAGACTTGCCTATCCTCAGTAGATGTTCAGCTGACTGGCTTCCCCACTAGGCTGTGTGCATCCTGAGGGCAGGGCTTTCTGGTAGACCTCTGCCACCGAGCCCATAATAACTCAGTAGGTGATTGAGGGATGAATGAGCTAATGCAGTCCCATCCTACACACTCAGGGTATCATGAATGTTCTTTTTAAATGGTTTTAAAAGTGAAACTGCGTCCAACTCTTTGTCACTCCAGGGACTATACTGTCCATGGAATTCTCCAAGGCCAGAATACTGGAGTGGGTAGCGTTCCCTTCTCCAGGGGATCTTCCCAACCTAGGGATAGAACCCAGGTCTCCCACACTGCAGGCAGCTAAGCCACTAGGGAAGCCCAAACAGTTTTAAAATCAAAGCAAAACTAAAAGTAACAGCAGAGTCCTTTCTTCTCTCCTTTTCCCTTGACCCTGTTAAAAAAAAAAAAAAATCACAGGATCTATAGAATTAGGACTAGAAACCATTCCCCAGTCTTCTCTCCCCACCTCCCCCAATCTCCTACTGTAACAGGAGTATCTGGTGGCCCTTCAAGGAGGCCTTGGGAGGCCTGATGATATTATATATGGCTGGGCTCCCTGGAAATACAATGGAGCAAATTAAGGCGGAGTTTTCAGTGTCTGACTATAAATGTCTTGACATATTTTCCCTTCAGACGAACGCCTGGAAATATAATAAACTATACTTTAATGTTTATTTGTTTCAAGCACAGTATTTTTTTCAACAGACAAATGTGAAGTTTTGAGTCCGGAAAAAAATAGGTTTAAATCACCCTCATAGCAAGCGATTTTTAAAATAGTACACACAAGTACTCATTTCAAAGCAGTTTAATGCACTTAGCCAACAGGCGTTAACAGTCTTTTCGGAATAACCTAACACCTCAAGCTTTATTTTCCAGTCTTGATTCAGATGAATTTTAACCTTTCTTTAAAAAAAAAAAAAAAAAAAAGGCACCAAAACACTAACAGGTACTGAGAGCCCCAGTGAACTCGGTAATTTGGGGACATCCTGCATTTGCATCTTGAGGTTCTTTTATGATGACCAGAAAAAACAATCCCGGGACCGCAGGTTTTAAGACAATGGTGCCCAGGGGGTGAAGAGGGCGGAGTGGAGCTGGAGCCCCAGCAAATGTGTGCAGAAAAGCAAGAAAAGTCTTCTGGTGACTCAGCAAGCTCCCCCCCGGTGAGGGAGGCGGGGAGCAGAGGGTGGGAGGTTCCGTGGGAGGTGTCAGCAACGCGCGATTCAGCTCCCTTGTAGGTTTCACGAGGGAGATTAAACACGGAAGCCAAGAGTCCACCTAATGGGAATCCGAGCAAGAACAGCGGGGAAAGGATGCCTTGCGATTCACATCTCCTGGAATCTACGACTGTCAGGACAGGAAGCAGGCTCCGGAAAGGGGAAGATTCATCTGAGGTCACAGGCTCAAGTTTAGGGAGGAAGACAATGTGAGAAGAGGCTAAAAAAAAAAAAAAATTCTGAAAACAAACAAAGCTTTGGCCCTCTGTGACATGAAGTGCCAAGTAGGGAAGGGCAGGGCCTCCACCCCTTCTCCCAAGACCACCTGGTCCTGGCCATGTCCCTCCTCCATCTCACCGAGGTTCCAAGATGTTCCTCAGATGCTGACCTCTGGCTCTGCCCATCCTCCATCAAGGAAACTGAGGCTCAGAGACTCATATGACATGGCCTGGGTGGGTGGCGGGGTGGGGGCGTCGGGGGTAAGGATTTCAACCTTCTCCACCTTCTCTCTCCCCAGGCAGCCTCTTCACTGGACTCCCTGCCGCCTCCCTCTGGGGTCCTGGTGCCAAGCTGGCTGCCAGGTAAGGGGTGTGTGTGGGGGGGGGGGGGGCGTGCTGCCTTTCCCAGGGGCCACAGCTCATCACTTCCGATTTTCCAATTCTGGCAAGGCAGGAGGAAAAACCAGGGTTGGCGACCTTGGGGGCCCAGCAGCTGCTGAAAGTTTAGTAGACCCACCACAGCCTCACTGCCGGACAATCAAGTGTCCCTGGGCAAGTTACATAACCTTGGCTTACGGTAATTTTGCATCTTAAAAAATGCCATGAGAACCTATCCTTTCCTTCAGACACACTAGGCTAAAAATAGCTCAGCCGGCCAGTAAGTGTATATCATCTCTCCCCATCCACTGATCCACGCCCCTCAGCGGACAAATACGCTCCAGCCAGACCACCAGTCCACCCTGCACAAAGTAGCCAGAGCGGTCCTGCTGAAAGGCACAGCGCACGGTTTCACTGCCCAGGCCGAGAAGCACCTCCGAGCAGTGCCCTTCACCCGACAGTAGAAGCCAGGGTTGGTGGAGTCCTTCCTACATGGTAGTGATGTGATGCACCAGCTGGTCTAAAAACTTAAAGCCCTCATCCCATGAAATTCCCTAAAACAAAACCTATCAGGGGAGGACTACTCTTGTGTCCTTTTCCAGATGAGGAAACCAAAGCACTGAGAAATTAAATGATCATGCCGGGGTCCTGCTCGTATCACCATGCTGAAGTCCAATAGACAGTCTCCAAAGGACAGAGACCAGTGGCCTCACTGGACAAAACAAAGCTCCACAGTCGGCCTTCACTTCCTCTCCAGATCCATTTCCTACCATAGTCCAACCGCACCCTACACTCACACGTACACCCTAGGACTTCCCAGGAGGCAGGAGTGGTAAAGAATCTGCCTACCAGAGACGCACATCTGATCCCTGGGTCAGGAAGATCCCCTGCAGAAGGAAATGGCAATCTGCTCCAGTATTCCTGCCTGTAAAATTCCATGGACAGAGAAGCCTGGCGTGCTGCAATCCACGGGGTCACAAAGAGTCAGACACGACTGAGAGACTGAACGCCGCACATATACCCTAGACCTTAAGCCCTGCTATGCTCAGATCCCCACCCTTCCTCAAATAGACCATCGCCTTTGGAGACTTGCTTTCTATGTCTGTGCCTTTCTTTCAGCCAAAAGCAGCCTTCTCACCACTATTCTCAAGTTGGCAAATTCCCATTTATCCCTCCCAAGGCCCTCCTGCCCTGCAAATCCCTACTGTGGCCTCACTCAGCCCTTTCAGGTCAGGCACGCTGCCCTCTTCACCTCCAGACCAGTAATACCACATATGGAAGACTTCAGTACCCAGCAAACAAGTCAGCATCATCTGGTGATAAATACCGAGAGACCACAGGCACGATGCCGTCACCATATAAGAGTTAGCTCACCCGAGTCTCATAAAAACCCAACAATGTAGATTCTATCACCATCCCGCCTTACCCATGAGCACAGAGGGGTGGATGAACTCATTCAAGGTCACACAGACAGCAAGGAGGGAAACAAGTCTGTTGGACTCCAGAAGTGAATCATTCAGTGTTCATGCTGTGGGGGGGAACACAGTCTCGTGGCAGGCCGTGACTGCTCTGTCCTAGAGCATATGCCTGTGAAGCTTATCTATAAAATGCAGGTATGTTAGTTGCTCAGTTGTGTCCGATTCTTTGTGACCCCGTGGACTGTAGCCCGCCAGGCTCCTCTGTCCATGGAATTCTCCAGGCATGAATTCTGGAGTGGGTAGGCATTTCCTTCTCCAGGGGATCGTCCCAAACCAGGGATCAAACCCAGGTCTCCTGCATTGCAAGCAGATTCTCTATCATCTGAGCCACCTGGGAAGCCCGTAAAAGGCATACCACCCACATAAAAACAGTGATAACTCAGAACCTAGTTACAAAACGATGACCACTGTGAAATCTGCCTTTAAAAAATGACTGCTACTGGTCACCAAATCTGTCAATTGCCAAGATGGATAAAACACGAACAAGGTCATACCTGACCCCAAGGATCTCTTCAATCCAGTGAGGAAAATAAGGTAACATTACATACATCTCATAACATAGCCCACTTTATGAAATATCACTTTTCTCCTTGAACATTTGTCCTTCAAACAGTATCGTAAATTAACTGGCTGTATGCCAAACTGCTGGTTCTAGATCAGCACTAGCTCTTAACATGAATTCAACCTCCCTCTTCCCAGTAGGAATTTTGCAAAAATCTTTTGATTTACAGACATTGTACAAGGTTGTGCTGACTGCCTTTGGACTCAATACAAGAGAAAGAAAAACATGGGGAAAAGGATCTGCTCTCAAGCTAAGAGGGAAAAGCTTTCTTAAAAGGAGACAGGGAGCCCTGGGTGCAAGCTTTCTAACTAGTACTAAATCATAATGGTAATCACCATAGTCATCATGGCTAACTTCCTTATATCAGAAGCCCTCCATCTTACTAGGGACAAGATTGATTATTAAGAATACTATTTCCTTGAGTTCAAGTCAAGGTGCAAAGAAGCCAGAAAATTTTTTAAATATGTCTTCATGTTCATTTTAAAAACAGAAACTTTTGTGTAAATAATTCAGACAACTCAAAATCATATTTTAAGATTTAAGAACACAGTGAAACACTCATAATTTTAATCAAAAGAGCTGAATTCAAAAAGGGGCTCGGTATGTCCCTAAGCATATAAAGACTGATGTATATATGTGTCTGCACTAGATTGATATGCTAGCAATTTTTGCATGGTAGAACTAAAGACAATTTTTATCTACGTCTTTGTACATTGTTACACTTTACAGATCTTCTGTTCCTCACGCATCAAGTTCTTAAAATCAGAAAAAGTAGATCTATATCTTAAAACATATTCAACTTTGAATAAATTGGCGAGGAAGACAGTCTTTAATTTCAAAGCAAAAAAGCTTAGTCATGTGTCTTTCAACATCCATAGCATCATGCTTTGGGACAAATTGGAAAACTGGAAAAGAAGAAAGGGATTTGAAAAGCAGAAGTGTTTATAGTGTCGAAGTGCAACTTAGTGGTCAGCCGGAGTGTTTGACACGGCCGCTTCCTGAGCGGTACCTGGGCGGCTGGTGTCACGCTTTAGAAAACTGAGACCACTTCTGAATCCTCAGCACATCGTAGTTCAGGTAAGCACATCCTGTGTCTGGTTTCAGAAAATCCACAGTCTCCACAATCAGACGTTCAGTCTAGATGATCACTTGGATCTAATTCCAGCCCTGAAATTCTGGGATTCAGCCAACTGAGAAGTCATAGTCTCCATCTACTGTTCTGTTTAAGAACCTTTTAAAGGCGGTGATGTGCACCAACTGCTTAGTTTAATTTCAAGCAGAAGTGTCAGCCCACTGTAGGATAAGCATGGCCAGTGTTATAAGGCACAGAGTTGTGTGTGTGGGTGTGTGTGTGTGTGTGTACTGCCAAATAGTTAGCCTTGTTTATTAGTTTAACTTTTGCTTATCTACACAGCTTTTGAGTCTCAAGATCAAATGCTAATGAGTCCTAAGAAATGACCCAAATTTGGAAGTAAAGTTTAACAAGCACTACTCTCTTAGAAAAAATAACATATAGGGACTTCCCTAAAGAGAAGCTCAGTGGTTAAGCATCCACTTTTCCGTTGCAGGAGTTAGATCCCTGGTGTGGGAACAAAGATCCCTCATGCTGCGTGGTACAGCCAAAAATAAAACAAAAATAAAATAAAAATTTGCCTTACCCCCAATAAATAAGGTCAATAGATAGCCAATAGAAATTGGAATAAAAAATTGAAGATCTATATATAAAAAATGTAAAACAAATATAAATTCAAATTACATTTTATTTCATTTATATAAAATTAAAATTCAAAACAATATAAGTTTGAGTTGGGCTTCCCTGGTGGGCTCAGATGGTTAAGAATTCGCCTGCAATGCAGGGAGGACCCGGGTTTGATCCCTGGGTCAGGAAGATCCCTTGGAGAAGGGAATGGCTACCGACTCCAGGATTCTTGCCTGGAGATTCCCATAGACAGAGGAGCTTGGCGGGCTACAGTTCATGGGGTGGCAAAGGGTTGGACACAACTGAGCCAGTTCCACTCACTAATGTTTGAGCTATGCAAGCTATTTCTCTTAAAAGTTGATTACAAATGATTATTCTTGTGTAATTCCACATAAAAATCACAGGCAACCTAGCCAGTGAAATGAAGTGTAGGAAGGTATGCGTATGTTAAGGAATTCAGTAGGGAAAGTCAGGGAGATTGGACACTGAAACTGATGAGACAAATCGGCACATGACAACGTGTGGTCACGCACACAAGGAAAGCGGAGGTGGGCAGCTTTACTTCCCATCACCATGACCTCTCTGGCCAGAAAGATACCAGACGTGGTATCTTTTAGATACTGTTTAGAGCATCGCCATTTCCACCCGTGTACTTCGCCCCGTGCTAAGGAGGAAGTCGTACGGTGTCCCAGGGATCAGCTGGCCATGTTGTTACCGTCCAGACACACAGGTGGGGCTGTAGGCTTCACCTGGGGACTGACACAGCTCCCTCACAGAAGTCTGGGCCAGGCTGCATTTGGAGAAAGTGCGCCTCCTTAAACAACACCAGTCAAGGCCAGCAGGTGAGTGCTGTCCAGCCCGCCCTGGGGGCCCTGCTGAGATGGCCCTGCAGGGGCACTGCTGAAGGGGAATACTCCAGTGTCCTGTTGTCCCCCCTGAGTTCTTAGCTAGAGCAAACCCTGAACACAGATGGTCTCCCAACAGAACGGAGTGCATGGGTGTCCCAGGCACGGGTCATTTCTTAATCTTGACACTTGGTATGTGGAACCCGGGTCTCCTGCATTGCAGCAGACGCTTTACCCTCTGAGCCACCAGGGAAGCCCTTGGCATGTCTAAGAGATACTTATAACTCAGACGTTGAGGGAAATCGTGGCCACCAGAAACTGTGATAATTCTCACCAGTAAATGATGGTAGAGCGCGCTGATGGTACTATTACGTGTTACAAGGACCCCAAGCCCACAAATCCTACAACATGTCACTGTAAGTTTCATTTATCAAATTGAAATATGCTTATGTAAGCCACGTAAGACATATTTTTAAAGATATCTTTATGGTCACCAGAGGGGACAGGGGAGGGGAAGGAGTATGGGATTAACAGTCACACACCATTATACATAAAACAGATTAACAACAAAGATTTACCATATATCACAGTGAACAAGAGCAGTATTCTGGCCTGGAGAATTCCATGGACTGTATAGACCATGGGTTCGCAAAGACTTGGACACACATGACTGAGCGACTTTCACTTTCACTTCACTTTCACAGTGAACTATTTTCAATATCTTGCTCTAACTTGAAAAGGATATGAAAAAGGATAGATAGATAAATGGATGATAGGTATAGATGCTTCCCAGGTGGCTCAGTGGTAAACAACCTGCCCGCCAACACAGGAGACATGGGTTCAGTCCCTAAGTTGAGAAGGTCTCCTGGAGAAGGAAATGACAAGTCACTCCAGTATTCTTGCCTGGGAAATCCCATGGACAGAGGAGTCTTGGGGTGGGGGGGAGTGGAGTGGTTAGAGTCCATGGGGTAACAAAAGAGTCAGACATGATTTAGTGACTGAGCCTGAGCACGAATAGATATAGATATACAGATATAACTGAATCACTTTGTGTATACCTGAGACTAACACAGTCTGTAAATCAAATATACATTAATAAAATAAAAGTAAGTAAAAATACCATGAGGAAATCAAAGTTTGGCATGACTTATATGACTTTATTTGCAAATGGCAGAGAGAGTCAGGGCACCGTCACCAGCATCCCCATCCTCCTTCCCACCGTCATCCTCACAGTTCCCACTTATTGAGCACTTACTGTATACCAGGCATTTTTACACACGTTAGCCATTCACCTGCCAACTTCAAACTCAGGCTAAGAAAACAAGAGTTCAAGACAGTTAAATGACCTCCCTAAGACCACACAGGAAACAAGAAGGAGAGCCAGGGTTTGGCTCAAAATCTCATGATAAGCTACTCTTCAGTTCAGATCTTTACATTCCACACATGCTACTCTTTTCACACCAAAAGGGGGAAAAAAAAAACACTAACAAAAAAGTTGTGTATGTTTCCTAACCAGAAGTTTCGTACATACACAAACACAGTCTGATTGGGGTCAGTGTATCTCTATCTTGTCTCTGCCTCTCTCTTTGACTCTGTCTCATATACATGCCCACGTTGCACGCAAACACACCCAACACATCACACAAGTCCCAGCTAGACTCAGTGGTAAAGAATCTGCCTGCCAAGCAGGAAACACAAGTGACACAGGTTCAATCCCTGGGTCAGCTTCCTAGAGGAGGAAATGGCAACCCACTCCAGGATTCTTGCCTAGAAAATCCCATGGACAGAGGAGCCTGGCGGGCTACAGTCCATGGGGTCACAAAGAGTCGGACACGACTGAACACACACACAACATAGACTAATATGTTCCCATTTTTCCGTTATTCTAAACACTTGAAATAAGCTAATTCACGGCCCTGAAAGCACTTTCTCAAGACACAAAGTGCTCCAGGAAATGCAAGGCATTATCACAATTCACATCACAATTCATGGCTGTGAGCCCTCCGGTAGATCCAAGGAGAGGAAATAGTAGAAACAGCAAATGAGAAAAGTATAAATGTTTTTCATCAGAAGTCCGGAGATTCCCAACAGATTCACACCACCCAGAGGGCAAAGTTCTCAGCTCAGCACTGCCTGCCTTCACAGAAGAAATTCTTTCAGGCTCCTTTTTTTTTTCCAGCAGCTCTAGCAGAACATTCTGTGAATTCTCACCCAGCTATTAGGTTCATAGATTCTTTTCCAACTGGAGCTACACATGATCGTTGGGAAGATTCAAGGTAAGAATCTAACGTCAGTGTAGAAAGTCCTTGTTGTCATTGTCCAGTCCCTCAGTCGTGTCCGACTCTTTGTGACCCCATGGACTGCAGCCCGCCAGGCTTCCCTGTCCTTCACCATCTCCCAGAGCTCGCTCAAATTCACATCCGTTGAGTCGGTGATGCCATCCAACCATCTCGTCCTCTTTTGTCCCCTTTTCCTCCTGCCTTCAATCTTTCCCAGCATCAGGGTCTTTTCCAAAGAGTTGGCTCTTTGCATCAGGTGACCAAAGTATTGGAGCTTCAGCTTCAGTCCTTCCAAAGAATATTCAGGGTTGACTTCCTTTTGGATTGACTGGTTTGATCTCTTTGCTGTCCAAGGGATTCTTAAGAGTCTTCTCCAGCACCACAGTTCAAAAGCACAACATCATTTCCTTTATTCAACAGATAAATTTTGCATATCAACTATGTGTAATGAGGCATTGGGCAGACAATTATAAAAGGGATGGCTGAGCCGTTTGTCCTCACATGGTATACATTCTATTGAGGATAAGCAGACACTTAAATAAACTACAAGCAAGATAATACCAGCTTGCTATAATTCTTTCATAAAAAGTGATCAGGGTATGTGATACAAAGTGAGTGAGGTTGTGTGTGTGGCAAGGGGTAATTTTAACTGAGGTGATTAAGGGAGTCTCTCTGTGACAGGAGTTGATCAGAAAGGCCCTACTAAGTGCTTGGAATCTCATCCTTCATGGTCATTACTTTCTTTGGGACACTGAATCAATTACCTGCAAACCAGGCCAACACCATGTCAAATTCCAATTCATTTAGATTTCCCAATACTCAAGCATTCAAAAAACTAGATCATGGCATCTGGTCCCATCACTTCATGGCAAATAGATGGGAAAAAATGGAAGAAATGACAGACTTTATTTTCTTGGGCTCCAAAATCACTGCAGATGGTAGACTACAGCCATGAAATTAAAAGATGCTTGCTCCTTAGGGAAAAAGCTATGGCAAACCTAGACAGCATATTAAAAAGCAAAGACATCACTTTGCTTAGAAAGGTCCATATTGTCAAAGCTACGGTTTTTCCAGTAGTCATGTATGGACGTGAGAGTTGGACCATAAAGAAGGCTGAGTGCCAAAGAATTGATGCTTTCGAACTGTGGTGAAGAAAGAACTCACAAGAGAAGACTCTTGCAAGTCCCTTGGACAGCAAGGAGATCCAACCAGTCAATCCTGAAAGAAATCAACCCTGAATAGTCGTTGAAAGGACTGATACTGAAGCTGAAGCTCCAGTACTTTGGCCACCTGATGCGAAGAGTTGACTCATTGGAAAAGACCCTGATGCCAGGAAAGATTGAAGGCAGGAGGAAAAGGGGCAGCAGAGGAAGAGATGGTTGGATGGCATCACCGACTCGATGGACATGAGTTTGGGTAAACTCCGGGAGTGGGTGATGGACAGGGAGGCCTGGCGTGCTGCCGTCCATGAGGTCTCAAAGAGTCAGACACGACTGAGTGACTCAACAACAACAACACTTATAAGTGTTATCAAGAAGGAATCTGTATATGCATTCTCCTGCTATGTGCAAGGGTGTTGAGGTACAGGCAAGCTTAGCATGTTAATGGATCCAAATAAGTCTCTTTTGGCTGGAATTTGCTGAACATCCACCAGGAAGCAGCAGATCAACAGAGTCTTCAAGCAAAAGCATGGATTTTAAAGCTTATTCTAGTGGGAGGGGAGCTGGAGAGTGATGTGCCCTGATTTCTGCTTCAAAAATATCACCTTGGCTGCTTACGGGAAAACAGATCATGTATTAGGAAGAGGAAGCAGAGAGGATAGTTAGGAGATCATTCAAATTCAAAAGAGAGCATAGGGCCCTGTGGTGTCCCCAGAACAGGGGTGGTTCCCCTTCTTCAGAGGGATCTACAACAGAGGATGAGATGGTTGGATAGCATCATTGATCCAATGGACATGAGTTTGAACAGACTCTGAGAGATAGTGAAGGACAGGGAAGCCTGGTGTGATGCAGTCCATGGGGTGGCAGAGTCGGACACAACTGAGTGACTGGACAACAACCACATCTTTAATGCTCAGCATTGTTTTTAATTGGGAGGCTGAAACTTCAAACTAGATTGGTTCATAGTGGTGCTGGAGAAGACTTTTGAGAGTCCCTTGGACTGCAAGGAGACCAAACCAGTCAATCCTAAAGGAAATGAACCAGAATATTCATTGGAAAGACTGATGCTGACGCTGAAGCTCCAATACCGTGACCACCTCCTGTGAAGAGCTGACTCATTGGAAGAGACCCTGATGCTGGGAAAGATTGAAGGCGGTAGGAGAAGGGGGCGACAGAGGATGAGATGGTTGGATGGCATCACCGATTCAATGGACATGAGTTTGAGCAAGCTCCAGGCGATAGTGAAGGATAGGGAAGCCTGGCATGCTGCAGTCCATGGGGTCACAAAGAGTCAGACACGACTCAGTGACTAAACAACAAGAACAAAAAAAGTATCAGTGAAGTGAGGGTGAGGGGTGGCTGTCAGGGTTCCATGGGGCAGTAGGAAGCCTTCACCAGCAGGCTTTGGGGAGTCAGAAGTTCCAGATCCTGGAGACGTGCATGCATGGACTTGGTCTTCACCTCTCTGAGCCTCAGCTTCCTTATTTGTTAAAGGAACACACGCATCTGGGGCTGGGGAGTGCATCACAGGAAGAGATCCATCTTATCGCTAGTCATGGGCAGGCATTTACTGTAAAGACAGTAGCCTCACAGGGAGCTAAAGGAGGCTGCAGGCTTAGGAAAGAAACCTTGTGTCCCACGAGGAAACCCGATGTGGACAGACTGTCTCTTGGCATCAAACTAGGACAATGAGAAACCAATAGAAGTTGGAAGGGCTCTTCCCTCTTTGCCTTCCTTTTCCCTACGATTCTTAATTGGTTACCTGCAAAGGAAGCCAACATCACGCCAGATTCTAATTTACTCTCCTAATCTTGTATCCCACCAAAGTTGGGATAGTCTTTCTACTCATCCCACTGATGTTTAAAATAATTAAACCACCGTCTCCCACAGAGCAGGCCTGAGACAAGTCAAGCACTGAATGGAAACCTAAATATTTTAAGTTGAAAAAAAATTAAACTCTTAGATAACTATACATAGTATTCCACAACAATTCCAGTGACTCTTCAGATAAGATCGCTTCAATGAAAACTGAAACTATCCATTCTTCAGTAGATAGATGTGATTGCGGTCTCTTTTTTGATAACCAGGATATATGCGCCAGCTCTGATTCCATCCTTTGGAATTTCACATGGGCTTTTTTGAAATGAGTCAGACATTTGAGAGGCAAATAGTCCAACCAGTTTAGGTAGATGGGGTCAACTTTCCAGCCACTGCCAAAGTCAACCTATCCAAGGAAAAAATGCAGGTATTCGACTAACACATTTCCACAGGCAAAATTAGAATCCTCACTAGCATTTCTTGTCTCAGAGAAGTGCTGCGGTTAAGAGGATAACTTCTAAAACTAAACTACCATCTGTGTGACCTTAGACAATTTACGTAACCCTTAGTTTCCTCATCAGTAAGGCTGCAGAGATTAGGAGTACCAATTTCAGATGGTAATTATGAGGGTGACGTGAGTTGACCTACAGAAAATACTAACACCTTGGCCCTCAGATAGGGAACCCTCCATAGATATTAGTTACTATCATCATGACCACTTTTCAGAACGGTGTGCATCTTTCAATATTCAAAGGCACAGTATATTAACCCAAGAGTTCAGTTCAGTCGCTCAGTCATGTCTGACTCTTTGTGACCCCATGGACTGCAGCACGCCAGGCCTCCCTGTCCATCACCAACTCCTGGAGCTTGCTCAAACTCATGTCCATCGCGTCGGTGAGGCCATCCAACCATCTCACAGGGGGCTTCATTGTAAGAGCTAGTTTTGTATTCTGTCCTTGGTTACCAAATGGTAAGCTTCTAAACACAGAAAATGTCCTAACAGTCTTTGCATTTCCAGACATTGATACTGTCATTGTCTGAAGTAGGAAAATTCTTGAAGGAATGGCTGAAGTTTGTCTCAAGCATTAATAGTTGCCTGTGTTCAGAGGCACGCAGCCAGAATTTAAATGTAAAAAGAAAACTGAAGCTCAGATTGATAAGAAAAAAGGAAAGAAAAAGAAAGAAAGGAAGAGAGGGAGCGAGGGAGGAAGGAAAGAGAAGAAAGAAAGAGGAAGGAAGAAGAAAAAGGAAAGAGGAAAATAGCCTGCTTAGGAAATCCTGAAGGTATATGTAATACCTACCTTAGCTGAAAATGTTTTTAAAGCCCCGTTTTCTGCTACCTTCAAAAAGAGATTGTTTTTCCAGATCAATTATATCCTGAGACCCACCAACTGAATCCAAATAAGTAAGTTTATGAATCTTGTTCTTGAGAATATCTGGCATTGTTTGTTTTATGTTTTGTTTGCTTGCTCGGAAAGGGGGTGTTCTGTGTTCCACATGAAAATGAGTTAATGTGGACAAATGTAATAAAAGGAGATTTATAGCCCTATCTCCATACAATTTAAATTAATTTCTTTCTGAAACCCAAACAAAAAGCTAAATGCTTAAAGAATGCATACTGCTTAAATCCTATATCATAATTTACACACCAAAAGGGGAGAGATTTAAGTATGCATTGATTTTAGGCTGATAAGAATCTGTGTTGAATGCGTGTTGAGAGATTTTTTTTTTTCCTTCTTGGCTTCCTACGAATAGTTAGTTTGCAGCAATTTTTAATTAAAAACAGTTCCCATAGTAAGAAAATGGAAAAAAAAAAAAAAAAAAGACTTCAGGAAAATAAAATCGGTACAAGAGTCCTGCAATTTGTTTTCTGAGGCCATGTAGAGATCTTGAAAAATAAGAGAGGTTGGAAGTTCTCATTTTTTAAAAAAAACTTCACTTTTGGTTTCATTTAACATTTTCAAAATAGCTTTCCTTACCACTACTAACCCACCCCCCGCCCCCCACTCCTCACCACCCCCCTTCAAAAAACTTGGAAAGTTCTGTGCTTAACACTGAAAATCATTCATATGCCTCAGAGTAACAGCACCATTTTTCTTTCTAAATTTCTAAGGAAAAAAAAAGAAAAAAATCCAAGTTTATCACAAAGCAGTTTTCTTTTTTCTTTTTTTTCCCACCTATCCAAAATACCTAATCTCATTTTAACTAGGCTCCATCTGAACATCAATGATACTCAGCTAGCCCATGAATAAACATGATGTTACAAGGGAAAGCCTGTGACTAAAGTATATAAAAATGTAGCTGAAAGAAAAGACTGAGAGACCTCCACCCCCTTCCACCCCCTCCCCGGGGAGCTGGAGAGTTGAACTGAGGCGGGGCTAAAGCAGCAGATTTAAATTGCAAGGTCTTCAAATATTTTCGACGTTCGTATTAAATCCTGTAAAACTAAAAACCGTAATTCTAAGAAAACCCCTGTGTGCACAGTAGCTTCCCATTGTAATCACAGTTTTCTCTTTGGGAGTGGAATGTGTAATACTGATACAAGGGGAAAAGCCCTCAAAACAAAAGAAACACATCACGGGACCCACACTTTCCTGATGTTTGTGATATTTTATCAAAATCAGCAGACTGCCAACATGAAAAAAAACTATATACTTAGGAACCTCTTCATTGGAATGGAGACATTTTTGGTCTTTGAATGAGGAAATAAGGTGTAGAAAAGTTACCTACAGTAACCAAAATTTTTATAACTTGATAAAGTTCCTTAAATTCTATAAAAATCCAACATTACTGAAATCCTTTCACTAAAAATGAAGGTCACTATGATGATCTTATATTTTACCTATACATACTCTTTTAACTCTTAGCACAGACCTCAGGAAATGAAAATAACACTGCTTCTTCTATTATTACTGAAGCTTGTTACAGAACAAATTCTGAAATCTTTAGGACACAGTTTTATGTACTATCTGATTATACTCTGTGTGCAGCGTTAAACAAAAAATTATGCAGTTCTGTTCTTCCAAAAATACATTTGAGACAGCAAGATCGTTCAAATAGTAAATGAATTTGCGAAGACCTCAGGTCAATTCATGGTAACATACACAATGGAAAACAGCGTAGCCCTCTTCCTACTGGCTAGGATACAGATCAACATTGAGGAAAAGCTCCAAGAGTTTCTCTTAATTTCAACTAAAAAGAGAGGGAAACATCCATGCATTTCTTTATGAAATTCCACTGAGATTCTGGTGTTGCAAAGAAATTTTTATTTCCCAGAATAGCCGGCAGCATTGAAAACACATTTATGTTGTGTTGGTTCGCTTTGTAAAGCGTTCATATTCCTTTAAAAAGAAATGAGGTCCCATAATTTCTTGGACACTTGCTTTCCTTGGCCACAGAGATTATGGATCTAAATTGCCTCATGATGAAATAAATGTGGAGAGGTGGAGATGAGCAGTTTTAGGGTACTCAGAAGTTGGTCCCTAAAGCAGCTTCAGGAGGTACCAGCACCCCCAAAGGCATCAGAATCGTGTTTCTCAGGAATGATGCCAATTTCACTAACACTGGGCTTCCCTGGTGGCTCAGAAGGTAAAGAATCAATGACAAAGCTAAACTCTCTCTCCTCTGTCACTTACTGATTCATGGTTGTGTGTTCACAGATGTTTCTTGAGCACCTACTTTGTCCCAGTAACTGCTTGCTTCCAGCACTGGCCTTAAACAAGACTGCCAGGGTCTCTCTCTGCACCATTTTCTCCACTAAGACTCTGCTTTTACCTTACCATTTGCGATTTTGAACTAAATACCGTGAGCCAAGAAATAATGTCTTTGCTCATTACTCTGGTTCACAACACTTTGTTCACACTGAAGGAAACCCAACCCTGGACTTCGAAAGAATCTGGATTTTCCAATTAAAGGGGCCTTGCAGGGAATTTGCTGATGAGGAAACAAGATCCATGCCAACAAGTTAGTAAGTCAAGAAACAAGTTTGAAACAGGATTAACTCCCAATCCAGGGTTCTTTAAGACTACCCAGCTCCTGAAGGGCTCTGACTGGATTTAATTGGAAGAAATGCATCAATCCCCGAAGAGAATGTTCTGGGGGGCAGCAAAGGCAGGAAGGTAGGTGGGCACCACACTGCTTCTTCACGACTTTCTTTCCTTTCCATAAAGAAGGAAGTTTCCAGGAAATTTCTGCAAACTTGGTTACAAATTTTTTCATCGCAAATGGGATGTGCTACAATTTCTTTCTAGGCAAGTGTACATTCAAAAAGGAATGGAGAGTTGAGGGTGTTACTTAGTTGTGTGTGTGTAAGTATAAGTGCGTGTGTACACGTGTAAGGAGTCGATGAAAAACACCAAGTAATATAGAAGCAGGAACCAGAAGAGAGAAAGAAAGAGGGTCAGCCTCTCTTGCCCAGAATGGATGGATGCACAGGTTACATTCTAAAAGTGATTCGGCAACCATCTATTTGATTTTTGTGTGTGACTATAAACTGATAACTCTTGCTGGATACTATTGTACTTTATTCCAGCCTATCTCTCCCTAGGGTTCAGAATAACTTCATCATAAATAATGATCCTTGGTAAGGCACAATGTAACTTTTTCAAGAAAAGTTATTCTTTTCTAAACCCTTTTTTTTCCATTATAAACTTTGATCTAGTACTGAATGTTAAGATTTATGTATCTTAAGAGTATTTATTTGATTCTCTCCTTTTTTCATTATGAAATGAAAGCAAACTTATGGCCTCGGGTTCATGACATCCTTTACTGCTTGGCAAAGAAAAACGGAAGCGTCAGAGTAATTATTTGGATAATTATTTTAAAAATCTAATTAAGGGAAGAAATGTTTAAGGTAGGCTCTAGAACGTTCATTTCTAGAAACAGTTTTCTGTGCTTTTTTGTCAGCCAGAGAAGTTTTAAAACATATTTAAGATCTGTCATAGCAAGATTTCCTTTTCTAGTTTCTCGAGCTATGAAGCAGCTTTTCTACTTAAAAGTAATACCCCAGGATCCAAAAGTTAGGAATTCCTGAGTTTAGCTCTCACAAAAGATAATGTGCCATTTTTAAGAAACACGCCATGAATGAGGAGCTTTCAAAGGTTTTCTCTCAGATGTGAAATAAATGTAGGCACCTTATTGCATCCTACAGATTTTTATGAGGACCAGCATGGAGAAGTCTTCCAGATGAGTATTCTAGCTCAGAACTGGCCAGGTGATAATTAAGGGACACGGGAGAACCCAGACGTCTGAGAAATCCGCCTGCTCCCCTAACAGAGAAGGTTGTTGGGAGGAAAACCTCCTCCTACAATTCCACAAAAACTTTCTAAGATACAAGATGGACACGGGTTGTTTTTAAATCTTGTTGCTCTTCAACAATTGATCCATCAAGGCCCCTGGTCTCCTTTTTTTTTTTTTTAAACTAATCATATTTTAAGATTTTTTTTACCCCAAATCTGTGTTGCAATTATGTATGCCTGAACTAGAAGACATCCTCTAACCTCCTAATTCAGAAAGCAGGCTGTGACAACCACCAGTTTGGGTAAGAGTTGAAGATTCCAATACACAGTTGCAAAGATCGGAATGACATTGAAATATACAAACTGTAACACACATACTCAACAACACACATATATCATTTATATTCAAAGGCTCACCACCCTTTGCACAAGACTTTACACTTGTGTCAAAGCTACTGGCTCTTGGGGAGAGCAATAGTATCAAGTATATGTAACATCTATAATGTATTAATGCATAAAGAAAACAGCAGTGATAAAGACAGCTCAGCTACTTAAAAAAAAAAAAAGAAAAGAAAAATCAGTCCTAGTCCAGCAGTTAGCCAGTCAGAAAGCGGGTCACATCTTGTTAGCTACATTAAATACATTAAACATCAGGAATTGTCCATGGCTCTATTGACAATTCAAGTGTATTTTATTTTATCATACAACCTTAACTGAGTCCCTCTTTGGAACTGAGAGTCAATCTTCTACCTAAAATTCTACCAATGCTAGTCCCCGAAAGCTCTTTGCCAGCGACCCTCCGGGTATCCATACTCTGCAGAGAGGACAAAATTCCCAGCGATTTCTACTTTCTAAAGTGACTCTGTGACAAACTCCTTCTCAGAACACTTCAACACAAAGCCCCAACTTGAAGGCAAAGGGGCAGCCCAGCGGTAGGACCAGTCAGCTCAGCCCGCACTGAGGAAAAGTCCGCGGGCATTAAATATTTAAATTGCAGGAGGCAGTCTGGAGTTTTTGCATTTACAAAGTTCTCAAAGTCCTGTATCCCCTGGTTCCCAGAGTTGCTCGCGAGGAGGTGAGGCTCCTCTCTCAGGCACCAGATCACAGAATTTGCCAAAAACTCAAGCTGATTTGATTTCTGCACCAGCTCGGGTTGAAGGGAGGGCCCCAGGAGACACCCCCATCCTCCCTGGGAGAAAGTCAAGAACCCCTTGCCCCCAGCAAGTGGTTTCTGAATTTAACAGGGAAATAGACAACCAGGTCCCTCCAGGGCCAGTTCTGAAAAGTACCGGGGGTGGCTCTAGCGCCCTTTTCACCTCAATCCTGATGACTTTGAAAAGCAAATGCAGGTCAAAGCAGACTTCCTCTAGGATTTGTTTTAAAAAAAAAATTGCTGGATGCCAATGAGCATGGAATCTCTTAGAACTCTATCTCAAGAAACACTAAGAGGGGACCGACGCGGAGCCTGCAAGACGCCAGAGTTCTGGGAAAGCAGCATTTCTGGAGACCCGACAGGCGAATCAAGTGCTGGGTTGTCTATCTCAAGATTCCAGCAGAAACTGTCCCCACCTCCAAGAGTTGCTGTGCAAGAAACCCAGCGTTCAAACTCGTGGCTTCATCCTGGCGCTCATTTCCACGTACGCGGTAGGATCTAGCGGGACACTTCCCGCAGGATGCAGCCAGCCACGCAGGAAAAGCTCGGGCACAGTTTGGGGGAAGAAAAAAAAAAAAAAAAAGACAGTAACACACACCCAAGGTTGAAGTCCTTACCTCGGTGCGGGACTGCAGCCTCTTGTTCATCTCATAGATTCGGTACTCTGGTTGTACCATATAGGGTGTGTGTCTCCTATAGAACGGTCCGAAAGGAGAAGAATAGAAGGGGTCATGTGGTGTGCTGGACATCTTGCCTGCTTGTCGAAAATCAAGCCAAACAGAGTATCAGTAACGTCCATGCAGAGCACATGGGCTGTGTTCTCCCCACTACAAAGTAGCCGCACGCACACGCTCGCACACACGCGCGCGCGCGCATACACACACTCACACACACGCACGCACACACACACGCACACACAGAGGCAGGCAGGCAGGCTGAACACAGTGGCTGGGAACTGCCGTGGGAGCCTCTAAAGCGAGAGAGACCGGAGAGCGGGCGGCAGGGAGGAGGGAGAGGGGAGGGGGAGGAGGGAGGGGGAGGAGGGAGGGGAGGCAGAGCCGGAGAGCTGGCGCTTCAGAGAGGGAGGGAGGCTGCGAGAGAGGAAGGGAGGGAAGGAGGGAGGGCGGGAGAGGGGAGTTGGATGGCTTTAGGCATCACTGCTTGTTTTTAAAGAAGCAGTTTGTGGAGAGGTCATTTCCTGTCCGCACCGTAGACTAGTTCAAAAAATATCCTTCTCCTCGCAGTCTGACAGAGGTCTAAGGTTTGGTGGGATTTTATTTTATTTTTTCCTTTCCCCTCCAGCCAGGACCCTTCACAACCTGATGGCTGAGCTTGTTAGCATATAGGTGGTTTAACCGCTCCCAGCTGAGCCACTCAGCCCCCGACAACCACAACCATTGTCATGGATCAGAGAGGTGATGGCTGCAAAACACAGCAACAGGGGGTGTCCGGGTCCCCCAAAGCTGAGCTGGTGGTTCACTCCCAGGCAGGTTCGCTCTGCACTAAGCTCCCTCTGTAGTTTTGGTTTTCCTTGCTGTTTGAGAGCTTGGTGGAGTCTTTGCATTTCAATCCCTCCCTCAGAGCCCCCTAGGCCCCTGTCACCCTTCTTCCCAGAGCACTCCCTCTCCTTCTCCCAAAGCTTCACTCAGGCTGCTTTAAGGGGGCCTAGATTCAGGTCACTGAAACATTTTCAGGTTAAAAATAATGATTATTTGGAATGTGAAATGCCCAAGAAACACCCATGGTGCAATGGTCTTCTTTCCCTAGGAGACAGAATAAAGGAAACAAAATCTCCCAAAGCAGACCTCCAAGTAAGATGGTAAAAGCAAGACAGAGAAAACTCCTGCAAAAAATGTCCATGGAAAATTCAGTTGAGTGGGAAATTGCAAATAATTGAATGGTTTATCCCCAAATAACATGCCCAACTCTGATGGAGACAAGGCCTTTATTTTCTAAGATGGGTTATGTCCATGAATCTTTTCTCAGTCATGGTATATGATAACTGCAAGAAAGCCCGCACCACCCACAGGAGGGGAGAGGATGTCTATAGAGATGAAATGATCTATATGGCAATCAAATTCTGCTGGAACCAATGATAACCAGCTATCTACTCCTTAAACAAAGCCCAGATATAAAAGCGCAGAAAATGTAAATGTTTTGAGCCAGTATCTAGCTAGGTCAGTGGTATTAAAGAAAGAAAGCAGAGACCACCAAAAAGCTTGATGCATGTAAGACTTGAATGTAAATGCATGCAAATGAGACATTTCTTCTTTTTAATAAGCAGGTTAATTAACTTTCTGCCCCAACCGTGGCTTGGGGTATCTGTAAGCCACTAGCCAACAGGGGATAAGGTATTGCTAATTCTGCAATTTACACTCTTAAGAACACTCCAGCATCCAAATGCCTCCAAATTGCCGTCTTGATTTGTCCTTCTCCATAACTGCATGAAATGTTTGCAGAGTCCACCTCAAATTTACAGTGCAACTCAATACAGTAACTGTCTCTTGCCAGGATGAGATTAGGGAAGGCCTTACATACACTAAGGCTGCTTGGAAGGCTTCCTTCCAGAGGACCCCAGGGCAGGCCAGCACGCTGGGTTTCGGGTTTCATTACAAATCCAAAAGCTGGACCAAATTTGCTGCAAGGTTTGTCAAAACACACAACCTTCTAAAGACAGGATTTCAAACAAATTTGGCTTGATTTATGTTTTGGAATGATGGCCACTGCAAAGCCTAACCGTTGCCTATGTTTAAATTCCCCAACTCAAGGCGGCCCAAGAGTTCAGTGCCGCCCAAGTTTGTGTTTACGTGGCTGTCTCGTTGGAGAATTAAAGTAACACCGAGCAGGCTGGTGCAGTCCCATACTGACCAAAGCTGGGGAAAGCTCAACAATCCATTTAGGGAACCCCTTTCTGAATAAGCTGGAGTTTTGCTCTCATTGTTTCTTATAGATGGTTCCAAATGGTTATTGGAAATATTTCTTCCTGTTAATACCTAAAGATTCCAAGTTTGGAAATATCTGATACTGTTCACACATCCACAGTTCTCTTCTGACTTGGGATTCATCCTTATTACAAGCCGAAGGTTGATTATAGAAAAGGAGGTAAGCTTGCCCACATTTTCCCTTCAGTGTTTTCTCCGCTGTCAGTGGGGTAATGCCCAAGCTCGTTAAAACTTTCTCTCTCTCTGCCTCTCCATCTCTTTCTATCTGTCTGTTTCTCTGTGTCTCTGTCAAACACACACACACACACACAATTTGTTTGTTTGTTTGCTACACTCAATCTGTCTGTAGTTACAACCTCACTTCATGCTGGCCAGCATCGGCCCTTGGTCCCTTGCTTATCTGCAAACTCCTACTCACCCTCCTCTCCAATTAAAGTGGCCCCTGCCCTGTGAAACTTTTTTTTTTTTTTCATTACCCATTCACTGATGTGTTTATTCCACACATACTTCATTGGCATTGGATGGCGGCACACTGGGACACTGGCCAGAGAACATCTCAACCCTGGTTCTACCGCTTACCTGTCTTGTGAACTTGATCAAGTGCCTTGGTCTCTGTATGCCTTGGGAACCTTATTTTTAAATTGGGAAAAATAATAGTAACAATCCATAAGACTGCTGCAATGGATTAGATGAGATGATGCACCGGAATGGATTAGAGCCCACACATATGGGTGCTCAAAAATGATACTATTAGGTACCTAATATATGCATAGGTGCTAGGAAATATAATTTAAATTGTAATGCATGCTATGAAAGAAAAAAAAATTGAAAGAGATAAGAAATATTCAAAAAAAAAGAAATATTCAATAATTTCCCCCTTTGGGTAAACTGTATTTTCTATATTCTTCTATTGGAGAATTTATATGTAGATGTAGTAATTGCTATTTTTTCTGAAGACCTTACTTTGTGGCAGGCACTGTGCTGACTGGTTTACACAAGCTAATCTCACAACAAACCTAAGTGATTGATGGAATTACTGTCCGCATCATTCAGAAGTGGAGACTAGGACATGGAGAGGCTAAGAAATTCCTTCAAGATCAAACAATTAATGACAGTGACAAGATTCATACCAGTCTGCAGAGTCTTAAACAGTTTGCTACTTTGAACCTAGGTCCATCCTCCTCTTCTTTCGGGTCTCTCTCTTCTTTATCCTCAGTGGCCAGCAGGATACTAAGGCCTTGGGTAGGTACCCAAGCCATGCGTACAGAATTAATTAGAAGAAAAGGCAAGAGCATGAAACGGCGCTCATCACCTGGATTTTATTTTTTATCCTGCTCAGTGTCAGACATCTATTGTCCCCACCACCCCACTTCTACCCTGAAGCCTTGCCAAACTACTTCCACTTTTTTCATCATCCGAATCTTTCAGCACGTACTCTCAAAGTCACACTGTTAAATGTTTAATCCTTTACATGATCAAGTTACCTGCTTGGTTTTGCCACTTCCCTGCTTCTTTTGTTTTTTGGGGGGGTTTTCTTACTCTTTTCTTAAAATTCTCATTTGACATTGGGGTGTATTTGATTTACAATGTGTTGTTAGTTTCAGATGTACAGCAGAGTGATTTAGCTATACACATGCATATGTTGTTTAGTCACCAAGTTGTGTCCAGCTCTTTTTGTGACTCCAAGGAATGCAACCTGCCAGGCTCCTCTGTCCATGGGATTTTCCAGGCAAGAGTACTGGAAGTGGGTTGTTATTTCCTTCCCCAAGGGATCTTCCTGACCCAGGGATCGAATCCTCATCTTCTGCTTGGCAAGCAGATTCTTTACCAATAAGCCACCCGGGATTCCCACATATGCATATATCTATTCTTTTTCAGAATCTTTTCCCATATAGGTTATTACAGAGTACTGAGCAGACTTCCACATGTTATACCGTAGGTCCTTGTTGAGTATCTATTATACATGCATGTATATATTTGTGTGTCTATGTTAATCCCGACCTCCTTACTTATCCCTCCCCCACCACTAAGGTACCAGCTATGACTCATCTTATTCTGTCGCAGGGCTAAGCCTGAGAAATGAAAGAAATGTGCTCATTTGAAGCTTGTAAATCAACTCCTTTGGGAAACCATAAAGGAATTCAAGAAGCAATGTTTGTATACCATAAAAGAGTGAACATGTCTAACCCCAGTGCAACAGTTCTATTACCCCCCAAATTGAACCATGCTAGTTTGCATATAATTTTGCACATTGAGTGTTGAATATGCCCCCAAAGTCCTCTCAACAGACATTCCGGATGCCCTAAAACCTGGCCTGACCTTTGAGTTCGAGGCTTCATCTTACTATAGTCACCCTAGGTTTAACCCACAGAGAGTTTATTTTTCCTTTCACTTGAAATACTTGCCAACAGCTTACGAAAACAAAGAATTTCATGTAAAATCCAGATTTTCACCTTCTCTTGAAAAGAAGCTCTGGCACCCCGTTGCTCCATCTCTGCCGCTAGGGCAGCATGCAGTGGGACCAGTTAGTACTTGTCCATCCTCCATGGTTTCCGTCACTCCACAGCCTTCACCAGCCAGTGTCCCTAATTTCCATTTGCCTGTCTGACTCATCTAGATATTGAAGTCATTGTCCCTTTCCTTAATCTGTCCAATTGCATGGTCTCCAATTCCTTCTACTAAGCTGTATCTGATTTAGAAAGCTAGTTTTCTTACCACTCTTTTGTTGTCCTTCTCTGCCTTTCCTTGCCTATATCTGTGCCTTTTATTTTTTCTTTCTGCCTCTTCATTCCATAAGCATTTAGCTAACATATACTTGCAAGATACAGCTGAAATGAGACAGGCAGATAAAATAAACAAAGACATGAATATTCTCTTAGAGGATGCACTTTGGAACTTCACTGACTTGGCCTGAATCTTGCATTTAGCAAGATTATGTGATCTCTTATGTTATGTGATCCTAGTCACTTAACTTCTCTGTGCCTCAGTTTCCTAACCTATGAAATGGGCTAGTAGCAATCCTATGTTTTTTTATGAGAATTAAATAAGTCAATAAAAATGCAAAATTAAACCATACTAGTTTGCATATAATTTTGCAGGTTGAGTATTGAATAATCCCCAAAAGTTCTCTGAACAGACATTTAGGATGCAATAAATTGACTGGAACGGTGCTTGACACTTGGTAAGTGTTCACAGTTGCTACTACTATTGTTAGAAAAAGTAACAGAGATTACTCAACCTCAGAAATACATGTAAAATGACACTGTGGAGTGTGAAGGACAGGCTCAGATAGGAAGTAGGCATTAACACTAGAGATAAGGCAGAAATAAATCTAAGGCATC
Organism: Dama dama; assembly: GCF_033118175.1. NCBI lineage: Eukaryota > Metazoa > Chordata > Mammalia > Artiodactyla > Cervidae > Dama > Dama dama. Next base: position 5,385,653 of record NC_083686.1, on the reverse strand, counting down.
CTAAGGTAGGTATCTTCAAACTTTATCAAAGAAAAGCTAAATAACGTACAAAGAGCCTTCAAGGAAGGAGGAATCTATTCAAACTAGTAAAGTCAAAGAAGGCTTCACAGGGAAGTTGGGATCTGTGTTTATCCTTGAAGGACCTGTAAGAGAGACAAAGGTGAGAGTCTGCAGAAAGTCATGACAAGCAGAGGGGACACTGAAGAAATGAAGATATTTGACATCAAGAAAAGTCAAGAAACTTTGCAAAAGTAGAAATAGTAAAAAATGTTAATGCCCTCTAGAAGGCCTTAGGTACGATTTTAAGAAGTTTGCAGTCTGTTGCATACATCCTGGGGAGCCAGTCAATGACAAGATAAGCCCTTGGTTTGAAGGAGAGGACATGCAGATATGAGGGGGATGGCTGGGATTCATACAGACCTAAAACCTGAAGGAGGCTCTGGGAGGTTAATTTCAGCCCAAGGAATCCCTAAAACAGTTACCAAGTAACTTCTCTCTGGAACAAGAGACCAAGGAAGCAAGACCCCAAAGGGATGCTGAAAAACTTCTCTCCTTGTTTTGGGCTATCGCCTGAAATTAAGATGATTGATGACTTTGCAGAACTCCTAAAGGCCAACTTCTCATCTGGATCAGTTGTCCTGATTCAGGCATTTAAAATTTATAAGTGGAGTCAGTCTGCAACTCAGGAGAGCCTTGCTGACGGTCCCAAAGAACTTGGAAATCTGTCTCAACCTCACAACTTTGGAGACATCCTGGATTTTCTTTTTTTGTGATGTCTACAGTCATGCTCTGCCCTTTTTTTGCCTAAATGCAATAAGTATTTATAGTGGCTAAGAAGGCTTACCTGGTGGCTTGGACTTCCCTGGTGGATCAGACAGTAAAGAATTGGCCTGCAATGCGGGAGACCCGGGTTTGATCCCTGGGTTGGGAAGATCCCCTGTAGAAGAAAATGGCAACTCCCTGCAGTACTCTTGCCTGGAGAATCCCACGGACAGAGGAGCCTGGTGGGCTACAGTTCATGGGGTCAGAAAGAGTTGGATAGGACTGAGCTACTAAGCCTAGCACAGCACAGCACAAGAAGGCCATAGCTCCTGAGAACAGCTCAGTGGTAAAACCCAGCCCCACAGCATCGACCACCCAGCATTCACTGCGTCATTCCAGAAGTCCATGGAATGACATCCGTGACCAATTATCTAAATGCCCTATCCATGGGCCATCACCTTCTATCACTGACTTCTATTGGTTTGGTCTCTGTCATTGTTTGTAATCATGTCTGTATTAGCTATTTCCTTTCCTTTTGCTTGTGTCCGCCATGAAATTATAAGTTCCATGACTGCTGGTGATATGTTGGTTTTAGCCACCCATGTGCACTCAGAATTTAGCATGCTGCCTGGCACTTGTGGGTGCTCAGTATATTTTTGTAAAATAAATAGGTAAACACTTATCAGTGTGAATTCGAGGAGCTGCCCTAGCAATTTACATCCCTTAATTCTAGGCCAGTCTATCCATAATATATAGATAAAAAGCTATTATAGAGGGATGTGTAAGAGCTATTATTCATTCATTCATTTACTCACTCAGAAAGCATCTAGGGGGCATTTATTACAAGTCAGTTACTATGCTAGGTCCCGGCCAAACAAAAATGGGAAAATTTGATAACTGAAGAAACTCCACTTTCAGAAGCCTCTACCCCATAAGGTTCTCTGTCATCATCTTAAATTGTTCAATGTCCAAAAGACCTCAGAGTTGCTGTTGAGGCTTCTGTAATCTACTTCTGACCCATGCCAGACCACGTGGTCAAATGTCAAAGACGTTGCACTCTGGATTCAGTTTTGTCATTTCCTCATCATGTGAACTAGATTTCACACAATTATTAAATCACTGAAGTTAGCTTTAGTTTCTTTATTTGTAAAGTCGAAATAGCAGTACTAATTTCATGGGGCCATTATGGGAATTTAGGAAGAATACTTGCTACTCAATAACTAACCCTTACACAACTTTTACGAAGCTTGAGGCTTTTTTCCATGTGCTTTATGAATACTAACTAATTCAATCCTTGCAACAAGGATTACTCTTATTTTATAGATGAGAAAGCATAGACATAAAGAGGCTGAGTAACTAGGCCAAGCTAACCCACATGGTGGTGGGTGGGGATGAAACTGAACCCTGGAATTCTGGTCCTCGCTGTTGAGGCTCTCAGCCAATATCGTCCACAGCCTCTTGTCCATCTGCACCCCAGGTTATGAACTGTTTGAAAACAGAGAATAGGCCTTTTCTAGTATATGGTAAGCCTTCCCTGGTGGCTCAGGCAGTAAAGTGTCTGTCTGCAATGCAGAAGACCCAGGTTCTAACCCTGGGTTGGGAAGATCCCCTGGAGAAGGAAATGGCAACCCACTCCAGTACCCTTGCCTGGAAAATCCCATGGACGGAGGAGCCTGGTAAGCTACAGGCCATGGGGTCACAAACAGCTGGACACGACTGAGCGACTTCACTTTCACTTTGGTGAAAAGTATGGTAGCACAGACATGCAACATACTTTGCCATGAGAAAAGGAAAACATAAATGTGATGAACATGAGCACAGTGTATCATTTGGGACTCTGTTGTTGTTTAGTCGCTACATCATGTCTGACTCTCTGTGACCCCGTGGACTGTACCCTGCCAGGCTCCTCTGTCCATGGAATTTTCCAGGCAAGAATACTAGAGCAGGCTGCCATTTCCTACCCCAAGAGATCTTCCCAACCCAAGGATCAAATTCGCTTCTCTTGCTTCTCCTGTTTGCAGGCTGATTCTTTACCACTAGTGCCTGAATGACCGCCTGCACTGGTGAAATCTCTATTACACAGACTCTTTTCTAGCATGCTAGGAATTATTATCCAGGATATCAAGTTTGCCCTCTGTTTTCCCAGACCTTGCATTCAGTGCCCCTTCCCTGCCCCCCCACAGCATCTCCCCGCCTTTCACCACCCTATCTGCCAGAATGCCCTTTGCTTTTCTAGATCTCAGCCACGGACCTTGAGCCCCCAACCCGTGGGCTTCCCAGAGAGACTGCAGGTTGGCTGCCAACACCCTGAAGACAGCAAGGCTGCCCAGTCCCCCAAGGCCTGCCAAGGACAGATTTCTACCTGCAACGTGGACCTGGAGAGTCATTCTCGAACAAAGGAACCCCAGAGGCCTGAACTTACTCAGAATTGACTTCTGAGTCCTTCTATTATTGGGACTGACATTTGGAGTGTGAGTATGTTTTTCTTTCATAAAAGCCCTACCCTAATCCAAGACCAAACAATTTATTTTGGAAAATAACTGTACATAATGGTACATTTTCCAGCCCCGGCCAGGTCTCCCCTGTCATTTGCCATCGCCTTTGAAGTACTTAACAGCCGAGGTAACTTGGGGTAGCAACTGGGCTCCTGAAAAGTGCCACTTTGTGTCTCTGCCATTTGCTGGGGACGTATCATTTACCCCTGCTTTTATCATCACACTTTTTGCTTTTGTCTACTTTGTCTTCCAAGTGAATTGTCATTACCTAGTTTTCTACACTTCGTTTCTAAAGGCTGGGGAGGATGTTCTTATGTGAATGGTCTTTATCATCCCACTGTTCCCTCACAGTTGATATTTGCATTATTTCTCATTTTTCTCTAATGTAACAATTGCATGAATATTCTCATTCTTTCCCCCTCCCCCAGCTCCGTGAAGGTATAACTGATCAATAATAATCATATCTCTTTAAGTGGTGCAATGTGATAATTTGACGTGTGTATACATTGTGAAATGATTCCCACAATCAAGTTAATTAACACATTTGTCACCTCACACCTTCTGGTTGGTGTAGTGAGTGTAGATCTTTTTGCACGCCCACATTTATCCAGAACAAAATTCTAGAAATAAAATCGTCTTAAGGCAAAGGGTATGGACTTTATAAACCTGTAGTGACATGTTAGGAGCTCACTTGGTAAAGAATCCACCTGCAATGTAAGAGACTCCAGTTCAATTCCTGGGTCAGGAAGATCTGCTGGAGAAGGGAAGGCTATCCACTCCGGCATTCTTGGGCTTCCCTTGTGGTTCAGCTGGTAAAGAATCTGCGGAAGACCTGGGTTCAATCCCTGGATTGGGAAATCCCCCAGAGAAGGGAAAGGCTGCTCACTCCAGTATTCTGGCCTGGAGAATTCCATGGACAGTATAGTCTATGGGGTCGCAAAGACTGAGCGACATTCACTTCACTACCAAATTGCCCTATAAATGAATTAGAGGAATAGAATGCTACCAGCAGTTTCTAATTTTGACTTAGTTGTTATGGAGGTAAGCATGATAGATGCTTGTGAAGGAAGTTCATACAGGTCTCCAAAGTATGATGGAAAAAGAGCAGTGTACCTGATTCTCTCTGTTGTTTACACTCTGCAGAAGGACCCAGCAGGTCCCTTCTGTGTCAGCCCCACCAGCTGTCACACATCCACTGCATGCTGGTAACAGGGCATCCGCCATACAGGACTGTGGCTGGCAGACAAATCCCTGACTCTCTCACAATCATAAGAAAACAGAACAGTGACTATCTGGCATTCATCCTTCAGGCTTGGTTGTAAACGTCACTTCTTTAGAGGGAATTTCTCATCTCCCCAATCCATGTTTCAGCTTTTTATTGGTCTCATTAACAAGACTAAGAGGCTCTGAGTGCTCTGCGTAGAAACTAGCACCCTCAGAGTACTTTGTACTTACCACATCATGACAAACTAGGTCTGGGTACCGCGATTGTGGTCAGCTGCTCAGTCATGCCCAACTCTGTGACCCCCTGGACTGCCAGGCTCCTCTGTCCATGGAATTTTCCAGGCAAGAATACTGGACTGTGTTGTCACTTTCTGCTGCAGGGGATCTTCCTGACCCAGAGATCAAACCCATGTCTCCTGCATTTCCTGCATTGTAGGCAGATTCTTTACCCACTGAGCCAGTTGGGAAGCCCAATTGATAATTGGTATGTAGTAAATATTTCAAAATCTATAGCATATTGTGAGAAGTGTTATCATTTACAAACTAATTTCAAAGTGAATCGATCTTGAGAGTCCCTTGTACAGAAAGGAGATCCAACCACTCCATCCTAAAGGAAATCAGTCCTGAATATTCATCGGAAGAACTGATGCTGAAGCTGAGACACCAATACTTTGGCCACCTGATGCAAAGAACTGACTCATTTGAAAAGACCCTGATGCTGGGAAAGATTGAAGGCGGGAGGAGAAGGGGATGACAGAGGATGAGATGGTTGGAGGGCATCATTGACTCAATGGACATGAGTTTGAGTAGGCTCTGAGAGTTAGTAATGGACAGGGAAACCTGGTGTGCTGCAGTCCATGGGATCTCAAAAAGTCAGACACAACTGAGCAACTGAACTGAACTGAACTGGTAGCATATTGAGAGCTGTGTCATCATTTACAAACTAATTTCAAAGTGAATTGATGTTTTATATACACAATGAACTGTATGCTCAATTCACTTGAATAAACATCTGATGGCACCACAATGCATTAGGTACTAGTCGAGTATCAAAGACTGGGAAGGTTAATTTTATTTATCAACTTGACTGGACTAAGGGGTGCATAGATATTTGGTCAAACATTATTCTGGGTGTGTTAGTAAAGGTGTTTCTGGATGAGATTAACATTTGAATTCAAAGACTGAGTGAAACAGATTGACACTGATCTATGTGTCTGCTTTTGTGCCAGTACCACACCGTTTTAACTACTGTAGCTTTGTAGTATAGTCTGAATTTTGGGCACGTGATTCCTCAAGCTATCCTAATGACTGGAAATAAAGTCACTGTTGTGGTTGTTGCTGCGCAGTCACTAAGTCATGTCAGACTCTTTGTGACCCCATGAACTGCAGCATGCTATGCTTTCATGTACTTCACTATCTCCTGGAGTTTGCTCAAATTTATGTGCATTGAGTCAGTGATGCCATCCAACCATCTCATCCTCTATCGTCCCTTTCTCTCTTGCCCTCAATTTTCCCCAGCATCAGGGTCTTTTCCAATGAATCAGCTCTTTGCATCAGGTGGCCAAGGTAGAGGAGCTTCAGCTTTGGCATCAATCCTTCCAGTGAATACTCAGAGTTGGTTTCTTTTAGGATTGACTGGTCTGATCTCCTTGCAGTCCAAGGGACCCTCAAGAGTCTTTTCCAGCACCACAGTTTGAAAGCATCAAGTCATTAAACTTAGATATATTAATGTCTCTGTTTTCAGTAATTTAGAGAATAATGATGGTCCATGACATCACCTGACAAGAGAGAGATGCAACATCACCCTTGGATGCCCCTGTGTATGCATGCTAAGTCACTTCAGTCATGTCTGACTCTTTGTGACCCTGTGGACTGTAGCCCACCAGGCTTCTCTGTCCATGGGATTCTCCAGGCAAGAATACTGGAGTGAGTCGCCATGCCCTCCTCCAAGGACTCTTCCTGACCCAGGGATTGAACCTTTGTCTCTTATGTCTCCTGTATTGGTAGGCAGGTTCTTTACCGCTTGTGCCACCCAGGATGCCCGGATGCTCCTAACCACCCACTTAAGTATCTGGGCGACTATGCATATGATACTTTTAAACTTTTTTTTTTTTCCAAACTAACAAATAAAATGAGATGGTTGGCTGCTTCCAATGTTACTGGACAAAGGGAAGAAAGAAAAAGATGAGGTCAGGGCCCCAGATTCTCCATTCAAGTGCCACATAAATGACCAAACCCTTCTGTGCATGTCCCAAAGGAGAGGCTTACCTTCTATAGCTGCAGGACAGACTGCGGAAAACCAAACCCAAAGTCTCATCCAATGACCAGCGAACTATAATCTGAGGAGAGGTTCAGCCTTGTAGATGGATTACTGTTAAAGTGAGGACACTGATTGGGAAGAAATGGAATCCTGAAAGTTGGGACTTGCAGGAAGTTGGAATCCTGAAAGTTGGGGATGTGTGGGAAGACCTTGCGGATGCTGGGTACTTTGTGCCCCTACATTCTGATGAGTCTTGTTTACCAGTTCAAGAGGTTTCTTCATCCCCAGTGGGGACTGCTTCTCCATTCCTGGCTGAGGGGATAACCCTGCGTGGTCTGGGGAAACAGGAATGACCAGCCCTGAGGCAGTTACGTGAGACAGCCCCTGATTCTCCTCAGGACCACCCCCACCCCCCATGCTGTGCTTCTAGACCCACAGCTAGACTCAAGTCTGCAGGTTCCTCAAGGTGAGGTGCAAAGCGTGACCCATGATGAAGCACACAAAACTGGAAAGAGCTACTGGAGTGTTCTTTTTTCCATTCATTTTTATTGGAGTATTGTGGCTTTACAATGTTGTGTTAGTTTCAACTGTAAGCAAAGTGAATCAGCTATTCCTATACCTATTTCCCTCTTTTTTGGATTTCCTTGTCATTTAGGTCACCACAGAGCGCTGAGTAGAGTTCCCTATGCTACTTAACTTCTCATTAGTTACCTATTTTATACATAGGGTCAATGGTACATATATGTCAGCACCAGTCTCCCAATTCATCCCACCCCCTTATCCCCCTTGGTGTCTCTGTGTTTGTTCTCTACATCTGTATCTCTGTTTCTGTTTTGCAAATAAGATCAGCTATACCATTTTTCACCCCACTCCAGTACTCTTGCCTGGAAAATCCCATGGATGGAGGAGCCTGGTAGGCTGCGGTCCGTGGGGTCTCAAAGAGTCAGACACAGGAGGTGGGAGGGGGGATCGGGATGGGGAATACGTGTAAATCTATGGCTGATTCATATCAATGTATGACAAAACCCACTGAAATGTTGTGAAGTAATTAGCCTCCAACTAATAAAAAAAAAAAAAAATTGGAAAAAAAAAAAAAGAGTCAGACACGACTGCGTGACTTCACTTTCACTTTTCACTTTCATGCACTGGAGAAGGAAATGGCAACCCACTCCAGTGTTCTTGCCTGGAGAATCCCAGGGACAGTGGAGCCTGGTGGGCTGCCGTCTATGGGGTCGCACAGAGTCGAACACGACTGAAGTGACTTAGCAGCATACCATTTTGCTAGGTTCCACATAAATGTGTTAATACACGGTATTTTTCTCTTTCTGACTTATTTCACTCTGTATGAACATGTCAAGGTCCATCCACATCTCTGCAAATGGCACAATTCCATTCCTTTTTATGGCTAATATTCCACTGTGTGTGTGTGTGTGTGTGTGTATACCACACATTCTTTATCCATTCCTCTATTGATGGACATTTAGCTTGCCTCCATGTCCTGGCTATTGTAAATAGCACTGATTGAGTTCTCTAACTTATATAGACACAATCCGAGGGATATGAGTGGGAACAGGTATTAAGGGTGTGGACTATTGGTGGAAGAATCATACTAGGAATGATCCTAGTACATTGCCAAAATTTATACTGTTAATCTTTCTCCCACCTGTCCCCAAAGGGATCTGTGAGTTTTTATCATGGTAACTGTGCATTATAGAAAAAGAAATAATCAGACTTTTAGGGGACTACTGAACTGATTTCAAGGAACCCAAAACATCACCAAAGTCCAGTAGCTAGCGGCTGTTGTTGTACAGTTGTTCAGTCGTGTGTGACTCTTTGTGACCCCATGGATTGCAGCACACCATGCTTCCCTGTCCTTTACTATCATGGATTCTTTACCAGCTGAGCTACCAGGGAAGCCACTGTCTCCTGGAGTTTGCTCAAATTCATGCCCATTGAGTCAGTGATGCAATCTAATCATCTCATCCTCTGTCATCCCTTCTCCTTTTGCCTTCCATCTTTCCCAGTATGAGTTGGCTTCTCGCATCAAGTGGCCAAAGTATTGGAGCTTCAGCATCAGTCCTTCCAATGAATATTCAGGGTTGATTTCCTTTAGGATTGACTAGTTTAATCTCCTTTCAGTCCATGGGACTCTCAGGGTCTTCTTCAGCACCATAATTTGAAACCATCAAATCTTCGGTGCTCAGCCTTCTCTGTGGTCCAACTCTCACATCCGCACATGACTACTGGAAAAACCATAGCTTTGACTATACCAGTTAGAGTACAGTCTTATTTAGGTCATGTGATCAATTAAATTTTAGCTCAGGTTCATCTCATTGTGGAGCCATGGGTCCCCTATCCATATCTCAGTTTTGGAATGCATAATTGAAATAGACATGCTCAGCTACCAGCAAAATTCCTACATCATTTCCCTGACTTGTAGATGGAGGGCTATCATGATGGGAAAGACCAAGTGGAAGTTACTAGGACAGCCTCTGCCTAGGAGAATAGTAAAAACGAAAGAAATGCTACATTCTTGGAGATTAGAGCCACCATCAAGGACCAGAAAGAAATAAGGATGGGGATTCCCACCACATTCCCATTTAACTTGCTTATTTGGTCTGTGCAGAAGACAGATGAGTCTCGGGGAATAACAGTGGTTTATTGTAAGGTTACCTGGGTGGTGACTGCAATTGTAACTGCTGCACCAGATGTTGGGCTGCCCAGGTGGCAGTAGTGATAAAGAAACCACCTGCCAATGCAGGAGACATAAGAGATGCAGGTTCGATCCCTGGAGTGGGAAGATCCCCTGGAGAAGGGCATGACAACCCATTCCAGTATTCTTGCCTGGAGAATCCCCATGGACCAAGGAGCCTGGTGGGCTATGGTCCAAAGTGTTGTAAAGAGTCAGACAGGACTGAAGCAACCGAGTATGCACACACATACCAGATGTCGTTCCATGGCTTGGGCAAATTAACACATCCCCTGGGATCTGGTTTGCACTGTTGATCCGGCAAATGTTTTTTTCTCTATACCTGACAACGAGGGTCACCGAAACCAGTTTACTTCCAGTCGGCAAGGCCAGCAGTGCGCCTACACTGCTCTACCTTAGAAGTATGTCCGCTGTCCAGCCCTGAGCCATGGTTCACAGGGATCTTCCTCATCTTCCCCCACAAGATAGTAACCTGGCCCATTGTGTTGGTGACATGATGATTCATTCTTGTGAACCATGTGCAGCAACTTCTCTAAACTTATTGTTAAGATAGTTGCCTGTAAGATGGTGGGATTTGAATACCATGAAAATTCAGGGATCTTCTATCTCAGGGAGATGTCTAGGGTCCCAGTAGGCTGGGGCATGTGGGGGTATCTTTTCCAAGGTGAAGACTGAACTCTTGCATATACTACAAAGAAAAAGATACAGTGCCTAGTAGGGCCTTTGGAGGCTAGATGTTCCTCATTTGGGTGTGTTACCATGACCCGTGTACCAGGTGACTCCTAAAGCTACTAGTTTTGAGTGAGACCCAGAACCAAAGAAGGCCCTGCAACAGGTCCAGACTGCCATTCAAACTGCCCTGTCACCAGGACCGTGTGGTCCAGTAGACCCAGTGATGCTTGAAGGGTCAGCTGCAGGTAGGGATGTTGTTTGCAGTCTTTGGCAGGACTCTCGAGGTGAATTGCAGCATAAGCCTTTCGGACTAGGGAGCAAAACCCTGCCATCTTCTGTGAATAACTACCCTCCTTTTGAGGAACAGCTCTTGGCCTGCTACTGGGTCTTGTGTGCATGTATGCACAGTGGCTCAGTTGTGTCCAACTCTTTTGTGACCCCATAGGCTGTAACCCACCAGGCTCCTCTGACCTTGGGATTCTCCAGGCTGGAATACGGGAATGGGTTGCCATTTCCTCCTTCAGGGGATCTTCTGTACACAACGATCAAATCTCTGTCTCTGGCATCTCCTGCATTGGCAGGTGGATGGGGCTTCCCAGGTGGCTCAGCGGGTAAAGAAGCCTACAATGCAGGAGACGCAAGAGACTCGGGTTCGATCCCTGGATCAAGAAGGTCCCTTGGAGTAGGAAAAGGCAACCTGCCCCGTTATTCTTGCCTAAAAAATCCCATGGACAGAGGAGTCTGGTGGGCTGCAGTCCAGAGTGAGGCAAAGAGTCAGACACAACTGAGCGACTAAGAACATCTTTACCACTGAGCCACCTGGGAAGCCTGCTACTGGGTCTTAGTGGAGACTGAAGGCTTAGCCATGGCCACCAAGCTACCTTGCAATCAAGGCTGCCAGTCCTTAGCTGGGTGCCACCTAGCTCACTATGCCATGAAGTTGGGCATGCACAGCAGTGCTCCATCATCCAGTGGAAGTGGCAAGCTGTCTAACTCTCAAGCCTGGGAGAAGGGCATATGCAAAGTCACAGAAGAAAAAAATCAGCAGAGGGCAATGAGAAACTTCAAATGCCTGAAGAATGAGCCCAGCAAAAGAACACAAGCAAAAAATTAAGGAGGCAGAGGAGACATTATTCACATATGGTTTCTGGAATGAAATAACAGAAATGGTAGGAAAATGATATTATTTAAAATCATATACTGCATTCTGGTTCCATTGATTAGAAAAAAAAAAAATACAGGATGTCTTATTGGTGATGGATGATTCAATTCAATGATCCAAGCTATAGTCAGATGCCTACAGTGTTTAGGGGCTTCCCTCACATCTCGGTAAAGAATCTGCCTGCAATGCAGGAGACCCCGGTTAGATTCCTGGGTTGGGAAGATCTGCTGGAGAAGGGATAGGCTACCCACTACAGTATTCTGGTCTGGAGAAATCCTTGGACTGTATAGCCCATTGGGTCATAAAGAGTCGGACACAACTAAGAGACTTTCACTTTCACTTTACAGTGTTTAGAGTTGAGCACTGAGGGTCGCAAGATGAATGCCCTCAAGGAACTTACAAGACTGCTGTGTGATGCACAACGGAATTACTGAATGGTCAGGATAGCATTGGAGGACACTGGGAGGATGGAGTAATTCATTCCAGTCCCTGGAAACTAGGGAGTTTTCCCATAACAGTGAGCACAACTCTGTGGGTCTTTTCATACTGAAACCATCATATACACTCTTACTCATCTCTTCTACTGAAACGTCAGCTCCCTTTCCCTGAAAGAGTTGCACAAGAACTGGCCAAGCGTTGCAGAAAGGAATCAAGTGAGACATCATCTGAAAAAGTAGACAAAAATCTCGTAGCTCTTTCTTGTATTATGCATGCGTGCGTGTGTGCTAAGTCACTTTGGTCACGTCTGATTCATCACCAGGTTCCTCTGTCCATGGGCTGCTCCAAGCAACAATACTGGTGTGGGTTGCCGTGTACTCCTCCAGGGGATCTTCCTGACCCAGGGATCAAACCCATGTCTCTTATGTCTCCTGCATTGGCAGGCAGATTCTTTACCATGACATGGGTTTGGGTGGACTCCAGGAGTTGGTGATGGACAGGGAGGCCTGGCGTGCTGCAGTTCATGGGGTCGCAAAGAGTTGGACACGACTGAGCAACTGAACTGAACTGAGTGCCGCCTGGGAAGCCTTATATTACATATACTATATTTAAATAAGACTGAAAGATCCTTTTAAAGTTATTTAATAGTTTTCTAATTATAATTGTAGCAATGGTCATTACAGAACTTTTTTTGTTTTTGTTTAAAGGGTTGTATACTCTTCTCTATATTATACTATTTTTGTTTAGAAGTATAGTTGATTTACTGTGTTGTGCTAGTTTCAGGAAGACAGCAAAGTGGTTCAGTTACACATATATAACAAATACATATATTCTTTTTCAGACTTTTTCCATTATAGGTCATTACAAGATATTGAATATAGTTCCCTGTACTATGCAGTAGGTCCTTGCTATTTATCATCTCACATAGAACATTTTAAATATTAAGAAAATTAAAAGACAATAAAGAGGAAACTGGAAACCAGTAATTCTACCACCCAGAGAAATAATCACTAACACTTTGACATATTTTTTTCCTGGGATTGTGTATGCATATGTAGATTATCTTTATATATGATTGAGATAGGGCTTCCCTGGTAGCTCAGCTGGTAAAGAATCCTCCTGCAGTGCAGGAGACCCTGGTTCGATTGTTGGGTTAGGAAGAGCCCCTGGAGGAGGGCATGGCAACCCACTCCAGTATTCTTGCCTGGAGAATCTCCATGGACAGAGGAGCCCAGGGACAGACTAAACACCTGCAAGCTACAGTCCATGTGGCCTCAGAGTCAGACATGACTGAGCAACTAAGCACAGTGGGGCACAGCATAATTGAGATTATATATAAAATTTTATATCTTTTCCACATATATATGACTGTTTTCGTATATCATTAATATTAATGTATTTTCTTATTCACTAATCTTATAATATTCTAGTTGATGAGGTTATCATGATTGATTGAAACATTTTCTTATTACTGGATTTTTAGGAAATTTCCAATCACTTGCTTTTTGAATAATACTGAGATGAGTATTCACTGTAAATCTTCACCCTTTATATGGTTTCCTTTAGGCTAGGTCCTCTGAGATGCAGACACAAGACAGGATTAGAAATGCAGGAGATTTATTAGGGGAAGCGCCTGAGGGAAAATGAGGAGGGAGCTGGCAGGAGGCAGGGAAGCGCTGTGCCAACGAAAGGCAGGTCTGACCCCTGCAGAGGGGAGAGGAAGGGAGGACGGTTGAGTGGAAGAGCCTTAGTCTGAAGAGCAGTTCTAAGAAAATTCCAGAAGTTCAATGGACCTTGCCTGCGAACGTGCTCAGTAGTATCCAACTCTTTGCGACCCCACAGACTGTGTAGCCTGGAGGCTCCTCTGTGCATGGGATTTTCCCAGGCAAGAGTATGGGTGGTGGTGGTGGTGGTTTAGTTTTTCGCTATGTCGTGTCCGACTCTTGCGACCCCAAGGATTGTAGCCTGCCGGGCTCCTCTGTCCATGGGATTCTCCAGGCAAGAATACGGGAGTGAATTGCCATTTCCTCCTCCAGGGAATCTTCCCGACCCAGCGATCACACCCATGCCTGCATTGGCCGGTGGATTCTCTACCACTGAACCACCTGGGAAGCTCCTCAGCAGACCTAACTGAAGCCAAAGTTAGCAGCAGAGAAGTCCCCCACCGCCTTGCAGGAGCATCCTGCAAGTATCTCTGCAGCTCTCAGCCACTGGCGGGCCCCGCCCACGGCCAGGGCGGGGCCTGGCTGGGGCCCAATGGCGGATCTCAGAGCCCCGCGGCTGGGGCTGTCAATCAGCTCTGCTCCTGCTATTCAGAGGGCTGAGAGGCTGAGGGGGACACCGTCATGGCCGCCGTGGGAGACGGTCCGTGAACAGGATTCTACATTCTAAAGGCAAACCCAAAGTCAAGCTTTCTGCATAGTATTAAAAATTACTTTCCTATTTGATAACCATTCTGCAGTTATGAGTACAAAATATTTTTTATTAAAAAAAAAAAAACACACAACCTTTCTAATTTTAGGACCATGTCTTCCTTCTCACAGCCCCCCTTCATGGCTGGGTTCTTGACACGTCTGAGCAAAGTCCTTGCCATCATCTGACCGTTCTTTCTGCTTCTAGACATTTTGTTTATATTTCCAAGTTCACATTCTGAAGTCCTGCCCATCAGGACTTCAACTTACCTCTTTTGGGAGGTGGAGGGGGGGCACACCATTCAACCTGTAATGTTGGGATACTGTAGAAAATTTTCCCAGTGAGCAGGAAGAGGATAATAACGTTGGTTTTAAGTGAAAGCTAAATGTTTTCCATTTAAAGTATTCTTTATTCTAAGATTATGTCTCCCTAGCCTTTCAGTATTAAAACATTATTTGTTTTAGTAGATGATAGAATAAATAATATAGGACTCTTTTTTTTTTTGTTTGTTTTTTCAGAGGAAAGAAATGAAATGCTGGCCAATTTTACAAACATGTTTGAAATTCTACTTATTCAAAAAAGAATGAACTCCAAAATCTGCTGCTTACATGACCTTATTAGGAAAACAAATTGCCTTGGTGTCTAAGAAAAATGTATTCTTTGTGTTTAATTTATACCTGAACATTAACTAATGCCAAAGTAGGAGTTTTAAAGGATTAGAGATAAAACAAATAATTATCTCATTTACTTCTTAGTAATATAATTTTGGAAAAATCTTCCTAAAATTATTATATACAAATTTTTAGTGATAATGATGGGCTTGAGAAATCTTTACTATTTTGGGGAATCATTCTGTAACACGTAGACACAGCTTTTGAAAACTAGGTTCTAAGTTCAAATTATTTCAAGACTTGATTATCATAGTTGTCAGGACTGAAAAATTGCTTTGGAAAAGCACACATCATGCAATATGTATTTGGGAAGACATTTATGGTTATTGATAACAGATACACAAATTCATATTTTAAATAGCATTCTTGATAATGTCATATTTGGAGTTGGGCAGATCAGACATCTTATTATTTTTAAACCCTATGTATTTATCTTGATTTCTGGATTCAATAAGGTGACAGTGTAAATTCCAGGAAATATTACTAAAGCTAAACTCCTTTCCTATTTTTGGTTAAAATTAGAAAATCACGGAAGGGACCAGTGGTGGAAGATGAACTTAGTGGTAAAGGTGGGATGAGAACAGGTCATTTGCATATTTTCAAAATCTCTCTCCACCATAAGCATTTTAATTGCTGATGAAAAAAAATAGCCATTTTTACAGTGGACCTGGCAGGTGTCATCCTAATCAAGGGATCACAGTTAGCATTAAGAGTAATAAGACACATTGACATCCTGTGCCACTTGATATGATATAGTGAGACGGGCATATCACTTCTATGAAGTTCTTGCCAAAAAGTAGAAAACCTTAGACAAATCACAAGAAAATGTTAGATAGACTTAAACTGAAGGACGTTCTACAAAATGAGAGATCACCAGTCTTTAAAGCTGAAAAACAAAGACTGGGAACCATTAGAGATTGAAGAAGACTAAGGAGACGTAACAGCTAAATTAATATGTGATCCTGAACCGGATCTGGATATATTAAAATTATTTAGTATTGAAGCTGGCAAAATTCAGATTAGGGCTGTAGAATAGGTGATGGTATTTTATCAGTGTAGTTTCCTGGTTTAGATCACTGCAATATGATTCTGTAAGGTGTTAATATTACGTGAAGCTAGATAGAGCATATATAAGAACTCTCTGCATTATTTTTGCAACCTTTCTCTAAGTGTATATATTTTAATTAAAAAGGATAAATATAATAATATAATTTGAATCATTACTTTCCAATACCTGGCAGAATTTTTGCCTCATCCACATAAGAGACACTGCTCTGTAAAGTCCTCAAACTGTATTTTCTGCTCCAAACTGTGCTTCTGTGCACCTATGCTTTTGCATTTGCTATTTTTACCATCAGAAATTCACTCCAAAGTATTTTAATGCATCCTGGGTGTAAAGGCAACTGATGTACACAATTGTTGAACTGAATGCCATCATTACCAATCTACCTCTCCTTCTAGGTGGTTGGGTTCAATTCAGTTCAGTCGCTCAGTCCTGTCCGACTCTCTGTGACCCCATGGACTGCAGCATACCAGGCTTCCCTGTCCATCACCAACTCCCAGAGTTTACTCAAACTTATGTCCATTGAGTTGGTGATGCCATCCAATCATCTCATCCTCTGTCGTCCCCTTCTCCTCCCACCTTCAATCTTTCCCAGCATCAGGGTCTTTTCAAATGAGTCAGTTCTTTGCACCAGGTGGCCAAAGTATTGGCGTCTCAGCTTCAGCATCAGTCTTTCCAATTAATATTCATTCAGGACTGATTTCCTTTAGGATGGACAGGTTGGATATCCTTGCAGTCCAAGGGACTCTCAAGAGTCTTCTCCAATACCACAGCTCAAAAGGATCAATGCTTTGGTGCTCAGTTTTCCTTATAGTCCATCTCTCACATCCATACATGACTAACACTTTCACAGCATCGTCTTTTAGGATTTGAAATAGCTCAACTGGAATTCCATCACCTCCACTAGCTTTGTTCGTAGTGATGCTTCCTAAGGCCCACTTGACTTTGCATTCCAGGATGTCTGGCTCTAGGTGAGTGATCACACCATCGTGATTATCTGGGTTGTGAGGATTTTTTTTGTGCAGTTCTTCTGTGTATTCTTGCCACTTCTTAATATCTTCTGCTTCTGTTAGGTACATACCATTTCTGTCCTTTATTTTGCCCATCTTTGCATGAAATATTCCCTTGGTATCTCTAATTTTCTTAAACAGATCTCTAGTCTTTCCTTTTCTGTTGTTTTCCTCTGTTTCTTTGCATTGATCACTTAAGAAGATAAGAAAATCTCTCCTTGCTATTCTTTGGAGCTCTGCATTCAAATGGGAATATCTTTCCTTTTCTCCTTTGCCTTTCACTTCTCTTCTTTTCAGAGCTATCTGTAAGGCATCCTCAGACAACCATTTTACCTTTTTTGCATTTTTTTTTCCCTTGGGGATGGTCTTGATCACTGCCTCCTGTACAATGTCATGAACCTCCATCCATAGTTCATCAGGCACTCTGTCTATCAGATCTAATCTCTTGAATCTATTTGTCTTTTCCACTGTATAATTATAAGGGATTTGATTTAGGTCATCCTGAATGGTCTAGTGGTTTTCCCTACTTTCTTCAATTTAAGTCTGGATTGGGCAATAAGGAGTTCAAGATCTGAGCCACAGTCAGTTCCTGGTCCTGTTTTTGCTGACTGTATAGAGCTTCTTGATCTTTGGCTGCAAAGAATATAATCAATCTGATTTTGGTGTTGACCATCTGGTGATGTCCATGTATAGAGTCTTCTCTTGTGCTGTGGAAGAGGGTGTTTGCTATGACTCATGCGTTCTCTTGGCAAAGCTCTATTGCCTTTGCCCTGGTTCATTCTGTACTCCAAGGCCAAATTTGCCTGTTACTCCAGGTATTTCTAAACTTCCTGCTTTTGCATTCCAGTCCCATATAATGAAAAGGACATCTTTTTTGGGTGTTAGTCCTAGAAAGTCTTTTAAGTCTTCATAGAACCATTCAACTTCAGCTTCTTCAGCATTACTGGTTGGGTCATAAACTTGGATTATTGTGATAAGGAATGGTTTGCCTTGGAAACGGACAGAAATCTTTCTGTGGTTTTTGAGACTGCATCCAAGTACTGCATTTTGAACTCTTTTGTTGACTATGATGGCTATTCCATTTTTTCTCTGGGATTCTTGCCCACAGTGGTAGACATGATCGTCATCTGAGTTAAATTCACCCATTCCAGTCCATTTTATTTCGCTGATTCCTAAAATGTTGATGTTCACTCTTGTCATATCCTGTTTAACCACTTCCAATTTACCTTGATTCATGGACCTAACATTCCAGGTTCCTATGCAATATGGCTCTTTACAGCATTGGACTTTTCTTCTATCACCAGTCACATCCACAACTGGGTGTTGTTTTTGCTTTGGTTCTGTCTCTTCATTCTTTCTGGAGTTATTGCTCACTGATCTCCAGTAGCATATTGGGCACCTACCAACCTGGGGAGTTCATCTTTCAGTGTCCTATCATTTTGCCTTATCATACTGTTCCTGGGGCTCTGACGGCAAGAATACTGAAGTGGCCTGCCATTCCCCTCTCCAGTGGACCATGTTTGTCAGAACTCTCCACCACGACCCACCTGTGTTGGGTGGCCCTACACGGCGTGGCTCATAATTTTCATTGAGTTAGACAAGGCTGTGGTCCATGTGATCAGATTGTTTAGTTTTCTGTGATTGTGGTTTTCATTCTGTCTGTCCTCTGATGGAAAAGAATAAGAGGCTTATGGAAATTGAACTTCATTCTAAAATGATCTCTCAGATGTATGGTGAGCCCTAATTGAACTTGCCAAAAACCCATAGATGAAGGACAGGTCCTATATGCTGATGTTTCTTTTGAAGTTGAAGAAATGCATTCCAAGATGTCAAATAATTTGTATCCTTTGGAGTAACTGACTCAGGCATGTCTGTTTCACACTAAAGGAACATTTGCTCTGGCTCTTCTCCTTTGCCACATCCCTAAATTTAGTAGCTATAAAAGTATCTTTCTTCAACAAATTCATCATGGTGCCCAAGTTGAGTTGTCTAAATTAGCATCAGTGCTGAAGTCTGTGCAGAAGACTGGGCTGACTCTGTTCTTACTCAAGAGTGTTCTTTACAAGTAGGTCATTGTGATGGTTAATTTTATCTTTCAGCTTGCCTAGGAGACAAGATACCCAGATATATAATTAAACATTATTCTCTGTGCTTCTGTAAGGCTGTTTTTGATTGAGATTAATGTCTAAGTTGGTGGACTTTGAATAAGGCAGATTGCCTTCTGTAATGTGGGTGAGCCCTGTCCAATCAGTTGAAGACCTCAATAGAACCAAAGGTTGGCCTAGGTGGCTCAGAGCTAAAGAATCCACTTGTCAGTGCAGGAGACATGGGTTCAGTCCCTGGGTGGGGAAAATCTGTTGGAGGAGGACGTGGCAACCTACTCCGGTATTCTTGCCTGGAGAATCCCATGGACAGAGGAGCCTGGTGGGTTCAGAGTCACAAAAGAGTTGGACACATCTGAAGCAACTTAGCACACACGTGTGCAGGTAAGAGAGAATTCTCCTGTAGACTTGCTGCCTTTGGACGACATCTGCAACACCATCTCTTTCTGCCTGAGAGGGATCTATACCTATCTCTGTCTCTGTGTGTGTACGTGCTACGTCGCTTCAGCTGTGTCTGACTCTTTGCAACCCTAATGACCATAGCCCACCAGGCTCCTCTGTCCATGGGATTCTCCAGGCAAGACTGCTGGAGTGGGTAGCCATGCCCTCCTCCAGGGGATCTTCCTGACCAGGGATTGAAACTGAACGCCATGTCTCTTGGGTCTCCTACATTGGCAGGCAGGTTCTTTACCACTAGCACCACCTGGGAAGCCCATCTCTATCTCTACATCTGTCTATAGGTGTAGATGTCCCACTGGTTCTCTGCAGAACCTTGACTAATAGAGCTGTCCTATGGCTTTTTTGTTTTCTCTTTTTTTGTGGTGTGCTGTGTTGTATGTGGGATCCTAGGTCCCCAACCAGGGATCAAACTTGTGCCCCTGTAGTGGAAGCACAGAGTCTTAACCACGGCACCCCCAGGGAAGTCCATCCCATGTGTTCTTTATATAAATGGGTTCCCTTGTCATTTGCCTCTTGCCCACCACAGTCATCTGGGGGAAAGGCCAGAGGGCAGTATAGTTGGGGTATTTGCAAATTTAACTATAATTACCTCACGATACTGGCACACATTTCATTGATTAACTTTGAAGCTTCTACTTTAAAAATGGAAAATACATTTCTACATGCAAGGAAATAGCTGAAATATTTACTAAAGTGCTTTAAATGTAGACTCCTCCTGGTCTACTGGTCATTTATTGGCTAAACACCCACTTAACACTAGCAACGCTTAACAAAAATAGGAAAGAAGCTGTAGGTCGTCACTTACTTCTCCACTCCCGGAATGGGTATTGGTTACTTTTTCTCTCTCAGTCACTGAGTAATTTTAATTTTGCCTTTGGTGTGTACTTACTGCAGCAGTTCATTTCCTAAGACAATTAAAAAATTTTGGCAGCCCTTTTTAGTCTCCCTGTAAATGGTAACAGCGTTTTCTTAAAATTCCCCTTTGTGTCAAGCTTCAATAGTGAACGTGGTCAGTGACCCAGATCTCGGATCACATTCCCTTGAGAGGCATATATTCTTCTGAGCTTAAAGTCTTAAAGACATTTCTCTTTCACCATTAAGGTCCTCTTATCAGATTTTTTGTTTCAACTTCTGCTACATTATGATCTAAGAGTCCCAATTATTTTGCTTGATGGGAATTTTGATGCATCAGTTTCAGTAGCTTTAAAAATAAGTTCATTGTCTACTGGAACCTAATTTGATTACTCATTTATTCTTCCCCAACATGGTTCTTATAAAGAGGTTGAGCCATACAATTTTGCTGTTTAGAGGATTCAGCTTAAGGTAACAGTCAAGTTGAATAATTACTCAAGATCAAAGGGTTTGGGACTTCCCTGGTGGTACAGTGTTTCAGAATTCACCTGCCAGTGAAGAGGAAATGATTTTGATCCCTGGCCAGGGAAGATTCCACCTGCCACTGGGCAACTAAGCCAGGGTGCTACAACTACTGATGCTGCATGTTGCGACTCCTGGGGACCGCATGCCCAGAGCCTGTGGTCGGCAGCAAGAGAAGCCACTGCAATGAGAAGCCCGTGCACTGCAATGAAGAGTGGCCCCTGCTCACTGCAACTAGAGAGAGCCTGCATGCAGCAGTGAAGAGCCGGTGCAACCAAACGTAAATAAATAAATATTTAAGAAAGAAAAGTCAAAGCCTGATGAAACCTTGTCTGTTTTCCTCACTCACCTCCCTTTAACTTACGCTCTGCTCACCAGCATGTGGCTGGCAACAACTTGACTCCCAGTTCCCTCATGGCTCAGATGGTAAAGAATCTGCCTCCAATATGGAAGACCTGGGTTTGATCCCTGGGTCAGGAAGATCCCCTGGTGAAGGGAATGGCAACCCACTCCAGTATTCTTGCCGGGAGAATTCCATGGACCGGGGAGTGTGCAGGGCTACAGTCCATGGGGTTGAAAAGTATCAGTCACGACTGAGTGACTAACACAACACTTTATTTTATTAAGGGAAGGATGTTCCAGGGCAAGCCTGCCTGGCAGACAGGGTTCTGATTGCTATCTGGTCTATGGTTCCTCTGGCCTTTATGTGCCAGTCTCTCCTGAGGTGGCTGAAGATCAGCCTTTCTCATTCCATTGCCTTGGGAGCGCTGATAAAATGCTCAAAGCCCAGACTTGCTGGGCCATGGGCCAGAGCCTTGGAGAAGTCACCAGAAGCCCCTCACGGGGTCCCTGCCACCTCGTGAGTTTTCCATGGCACCCCAGGCCCGCGTGGGTGCTAAGTCGCTTCAGTCATGTCCAACTCTTGTGCAGTTCTACGGACTGCAGCTCCCCAGGCTCCTCTGTCCATGGGATTCTCCAGGGACGAATACTGGAGTGGGCTGCCATGCCTTCCTGCAGGGGATCAAGGGATCGAACCCACATGTCTTACGTCGAACCTGCATTGGCAAGCGGGTTCTTTACCACCTGGGAACCTAGTACTGGGGACACACCCTTTCTCACTTGCTATTGGAAACAATCTCTGAAAGTAACCTATAAAATTCCATGTAAGATCCACCTGTTCAAAACGAGACAACATTTCTGGCTGCTTTCTTTTTCCAGACACAGTCTCTTCTCCTTCTGGACATTTCCGCCTCTGTAAGCAGTTCGTTTCAGTTGAAGGTGTTCTTCAAGGGAAAGGATGTGAACTGGACCACTTGCACTGTGACTGCCCCAACTCTGCCTGTCTCCCTCTAGTGGCAGCTTCAGGAATGGCAGGTACACAAATGCAAATTATAATTCCCACCACATAGTGCCCTTGTGTAAAATCTTCCAGTCTTTCCATCACTTAGATTAAAATCTCATTATTTACCAGACTCTACAAGGATAAGCACCATCTGGATCCTATTTACCTCAATGACCACTTCTACTTTTTTGGTTCTCTCAATACTTCTGCCTTCATTCTGACTTTAAATATTACAAACTAGCATCAGAGTACATCATGCAAAAGCTGGGCTGGATGAAGCACCAGCTGGAATCAAGATTGCTGGGAGAAATATCACCAGCCTCAGATATGCAGATGAGACCACTCTAATGGCAGAAAGTGAAGAGGAACTAAAGAGCCTCTTGATGAGGGTGAAAGAGGAGAGTGAAAAAGCTGACTTCAAACTCAACATTCAAAACAACAAAGATCATGTCATCTGGTCCCGTCACCTCATGGCAAACAGATTGGGGAAAAATGGAAAATGACAGACTTTATTTTCTTGGGCTCCAAAATCAGTACGGCCGGTGATCACAAGCTATGAAATTAAAAGATGCTTGCTCCTTGAAAGAAAAGCTGTAACAAACCTAGGTAGCGTATTCAAAACCAGAGACATCACTGTGCCAATAAAGGTCCATATAGTCAAAGCTATGGTTTGTCCAGTAGTCATGTATGGATGTGAGAACTGGGCCATTAAGAAGACTGAGCATCAAAGAATTAATGCTTTCGAATTGTGGTGCTGGAGAAGACTCTTGTCAGCCCCTTAGACTGCAAGGAGACCAAACCAGTCCATCCTAAAGGAAATCAGTCCTGAATACTCATTGGAAGGACTGATGCTGAAGCTGAAGTTCCAATACTTTGGCCACCTGATGCAAAGAGCTGACTCATTGGAAAAGACCCTGATGCTGGGAAAGATTGAAGGCAGGAGGAGAAGGGGAAGACAAAGGAATGAGATAGTTGGATGGCATCACCAACTCAATGGACATGAGTTTGAGTAAACTCCGGGAGATAGTGGAGGACTGGGAAGGTGAGCATACTTCAGTCCATGGGGTTGCAAAGAGTCAGAAATGACTTAGTGACTGACCTACAACAAAACTCCCTTCGAGCCCTTCCCTCTAAGGGTGGCACGTGGTGCTAGTGGTAAAGACTCTGCCTGTCAATGCAGGAGATATAGGAGATGTGGGTTTGATCCCTGAGACGGGAAGATCCCCTGGAGGAGGAAATGGCAACCCACTCCAGTATTCTTGCTGTGGTTGCAAAAGAATCAGACATGCCTGAGCAACTAAACGCAACAAACAACAAAGCCACCCTTAGAATTTTTGTCTTGCCTGCTTTTTACTGTCTAAGGGTATCTTTCTCAGATTCTTTAAGCCCTGCTTCTTCTCACCACTCGGATCTCAGCTTAGATACAACAACCTCAGAGAAATTTTCCCTAATTGGTTACCCAGTCTTTCTTCATCACGTGGTCATATTTTATGAAGCTGATTTTTCATGGTAGTCATTGATACTTGACATTTTCTTGTTCAGTCTTGTGTTTACCTCTTTTGCAACTTAAATATAAGCTTCATACAAGCACAGTGATTATTTTTTTAAGCTCTGTGTTCCCAGAATTTATAGTAGTGCCTGGAACAGAGCAGAGAAAGGCTCCAGTATGCATTTATTAATGAATCAATCTTGCTACTCTCCATCCAATATCTGCAGCAGAGAATTAATCAATTGTGGTGGTTTTTTTTTTTCCACTGCATATTATAGCATCAAAATGACAGTTAGCTAGAGATTCTGAGTTTACCCCACACACAGAGGTAAATTCCAGATAAAGAGCTACGAGTAAAGAAATATAGAGATGATATTTAAAGGTGAAAATTCTTATAACACGGCAATAGGAAAAAATATTTCAATGGCAAAAGTATTCCAGAGTCAAAGTAAGACTCAGAAGCTGATACAGAGGGGATTGTCAAGTCTGGCGATAAAAGGTTAAATGTTTGCACGGCACAGTAAACCAAGATAAACAGTAAGTGAAACACTTGATGACAATATTTGCAAAATAAATAATGAAGGATTAATAACCTTAAGCTTTAATTCTCACAAATCAATAAGAGAAAGAAAACAATACAGAAAATAGAGATTAGATTTTCACAAACAATTCACATCATACACATGGCCAGTGACAATGGGGAAAGGCATTTAACCTCACTTAAAATCAAGAAAATGAAAATCAACATAGAATTTTTTTTTCTACAAGATTAGTGAAACAAAAAAGATTCAGCACAGCTGTAAATGTGGAGAAATGGTCAAAGCTATCAGGTAAAAAAGAGTGAAGTGTTAGTCGTGTCCAACTCTTTGCAACCCCATGGACTGTGGCCTGCCAGGCTCCTCTCTCCATGGGATTTCCCAGGCAGGAATATTGGAGTGGGTGACATTTCCTTCTCCAGGGGATCTTCCTGACCCAGGGATCAAATCCAGGTTTTCTTCATTGCAGGTAGATTCTTCACTATCTGAGTCACCAGGGAAGATGTCACGGAAAAGAGTATAAATGTGTATCGCCTTTTGAAAGGCAATTTGTCAGTACCTACCAAAATATACACTGCATATGACAGTAATTTCATACTTATGAATTTATAATAATTGACATTTCTTTGAATGAGACTGAGATTAAGTACTTTTCATGTTAATTGCTCATCTCTATATTATCCTGTTCTGAACCTGCTAGTTTATGGCCATGACTTGTTTTGCTACCATTAAGTTTGTTAGCTGAGAAAGATTTGGGGGTTCAGAGAAACACAAAAAGGGCATAAAAATTTACTTCTTCACACACTGATCACTGAACTCCTTTACCTTTTCCCTGTCAGTACTGGGGCCAGTTGTATGAAAACAATCACATAATGACAATTGTTTCTCAGCAGTGGTCCCATCCTAGGAGCTGGCATCCCTCATAACTTGCTAGAAAGGATGAAATGATTGTAGTCACATGTTCAAGAATTGTAACCCATCATGCATGTTTTAATTCAATGAGTAAACATTTATTGACAGGGCTTCCTTGGTGGCTCAGTTGGTAAAGAGTCTGCCTGCAATGCAGGAGACCTGGGTTCAATCCCTGGGTGGGTAAGATCCCCTGGAGAAGGGAATGGCAATCCACTCCAGTGTTCTTGCCTGGAGAATCCCCTGGACAGAGGAGCCTGGTGGGCTACAGTCCGTGGGATCACAAAGAGTCAGACACAACTGAGTGTCTAACACTGTCACTTTCTTTACCTTTTCCAGGTACTGCTTTAACCATCCTTCAACCCTTTTGCTCTTTCTTATAAAATGTGTACAAGTCCTTCAGAAGCAATGGCCGAGAAACAGAGGTGAGCAATCAGGGATCACAGAAAAGATGCCCAAGTAAGCATGCAGTGACATCTGAGCCAGAAGGAAACTTCTGTTATTAAGAATTTTTTAAGCTGAATCTCAAAAACTTTAAAATCCTTCGTGTATTGTTCAGTTAAAAAAATAAAAACTAACAAGATGTTATGTGTAGAGTGTTTCCACTTTTGCTAAAAAGTATATATATGTATGTACTTTTATACATATTTATGCATATATATGCATATTTATAGGCATGAATCTGACCAGAAGAAGTTCTTGGATACCCCAAATTTATTTTCTTAAACTGTGGCATTTCAGACTACTTTTATTTCTGTTTTTCTTACTTTGGTTTTCTAAATTTTCTGCTACCAGTAGAGAGTATCCCAATAATCTCAGAAATGAAAAACAAAAAAAAAATCCCTTATCTAGTAGTTAAAAGTGAGTTCAATTAAAAATGTTTCTTAAAATTCTGTCAGTTCCAAAAATTATGATTTGTAATTCATAATTTTTATTTTTAAAATTCATAATTTTATTTAAAGTCTCTTAGCTCTAAACCTTAGTTTCTTCACTTGAAAAGAACGATAATAAGTAATGCATGCGTGTGTGCTAAGTCACTTCAGTTGTGTCCAACACTTTGAGACCCCATAGACTGTAGCCCGCCAGGCTCCTCTGTCCATGGGGTTCTCCGGGCAAGAATACTGGAGTGGGCTGCCTTTCCCTCCTCCAGGGGATCTTCCCCACCCAGGGATCGAACCGTCATCTCTTACATCTCCTGCATTGGCGGTCATTTTCTTTACCACTAGCGCCACCTGGGAAGCCCCGGTAAGTAATAACTACTCCCATAGATTCTTAGTTTGATTTCAATAGTATCAAGTAAGAAAAGCCCTTAGAACAAACCTTCAGCCTCAGTAAATACTCTCAGTGTGAGTTCATTTCCTCTTTTTTTTGCTCCTCTTACATGGCAAATGTTAAAGTTATATAAACATTAGAGAGTCTCTAAAAGCCATAACAATACACCCAGGAGTTTCCAGAATAGTCCCAGTTTCAAATATTCCATCCTATTGTCAGACAGTGTTTGCTGATTTTGATTTCAGATTCGTGATTTTCACTAGGCTCATGAATTTTTGGTCATCTTATCACAATACCTAATAGTTTTGAGCACTTACTCTGTCTCTCCAATCTTCTGAAATGAGAAAAACTAGCTTTGGGAGCGTGACACATGGCTGTCTGAAGCTTTCAGCCTCATTCAAAGCCAAAGCCTCTTACACAGTTAACTGGGATGTTATCTGCCTTCCTTAATGGATAGGCAGCCTTAGTTAATTGGAATGGTAAAACTGCTCTTCGATGAATATGTATTTTTCAATCCCAGTGATACTAGGAATTAAATGTAAAAAGGAAAAGTCCTAAATACACTTTATAAAGTAAGTATGACATTGATACTGAAAGTTCATACAATTATTCAAAAAGTTCAAAAAGAAAAATACATATTCACACTAAAAATTTTCAATGAAATCTTAGCAAACAGTCCACTAAAACTATACATTAAAAACATGTGTCCATTTTTTGAGGAATGTAAAAGTGGTTCGTTACTAAGAGTTATTTTTATAAAATTCATCAAATTAAAACACGTGAGAGAAAAATCATGATTATTCCCAGAGATGCAGAAAGAACATTGCCAAAATCCATTTACAGATTTTAAAAACTGATGTATTAAATAAAAAGAAAATGATTAAGTAAGAATTGTTAGATATTTCCTTATCATATGTAAAAATTATATTTTATTGCTGTTTAGTTGCTCAGTCATGCCCTACTCTTTATGACCCCATAAACTGTATTTCCCAAGCAAGAACACTGAAGTGGGTCACCATTTCCTTCTCCAGAGGTTCTTCCCAACCCAGGGGTCAAACCCATGTCTCCTGAATTGGGAGGCAGATTCTTTACCACCGAGCCACCAGGGAAGCAAAAATTACATACATAACCTTAATAATAAAGCCAGAGATTTTCACTAAAATTAGCCCTCAAAAGAGTGATATCCATCATCTTCATATAAAGAAATTCATGTAATCCATTGTATGTAACATTTGCAATGACTAATATTTCCAACAAAATGTTACATAGCAATGAATTTCACTCTTCTTATTCCTGAGGAGTGGAAGAGTCTCCGATTTTGTTGCTAAGGTCCTGTGTGCTATTTTTATATTAGTTGCATAATAAAACAGAATATTAATATAACAGAGGCATTAAGATAATATGTGAGAGTAAAGTGTTAGTCACTCAGTCCTGTCTAACTCTTGCAACCCCATGGACTGCAGCCCATCAGGCTCCTCTGTCCATGGAATTCTCCAGGCAAGAATACTGGGGTGAATAGCCATTCCTTTCTCTAGGAGAATGGCTTTATATAATTAATATTCATTAATATCTTAAATAAAACTCCCAAAGACCCCAAAGTAGACTTAAACCATACTGTTCTTATATAGAGAAGCTATTTTTGCCTGTCAACTTACAAAGATAATACAATCCCAATAGAAATATCAGCTGATTTTTTTTTTCCTCAAACCATACAAGTGGATTACAAATTCCATTTGGAACTGTAAACAAGCAAGAATAGCCAGAAAAACCCTGGAACTGAGGAACTCCATGGATGATAATCCTATCATACATGGAAACATAATACCAAGCTTTGGTATATCTAAAATTAGTGAATGGACAGGCGTATCAATGAATAAAAGAGAAAACAAAGAAATAGACAAAAATTACAACTGCAAATTTAGTATGTGATACAGATATCTTCTCAAATGAGTGGAGGAGAGATCGACTTTTTGATATCATTGGATAGTCAGATGAAAAAGATAAAAATGTATCAATTTCTTCCACCATACGCCAGGATAGATTTCAGATGGATAAGATATTTAAGTGTGAAAAAATTAAAACACAAGTACTAAACAAAACCATGAATGAATTCCACTACAATTTAGGGTTAGAGAAATGTTCTTATTATTCAAAATCCAAAAGAACTATAAATAAATGTCAAACTATAAAAAGAATAAAACATGTTTTCATGTTAAAGATGCCAAAAGCAAAGGGGAAAAAAGTCAAATTGGGAAAATATTAACTCCTTGGTTGTGATGGTTTAGTTGCTAAGTCATGTCCAACTGTTGAGATTTCATGGACTGTCGCCCACCAGGCTCCTCTGTCCATGGGATTTTTCCAGTCAGGAATATTGAAGTGGTTTTCCATTTCCTTCTCCAGGGGATCTTCTCGACCCAGGGAATGAACCCATGTCTACTGCACTGCAGGCAGATTCTTTACCATCTGAGCTACCAGGGAAGAATCATTAACTCCTTATAGAACAACAAATACATACTTGTGAATATTGCTAACATACATTTGTTGTTGTTAAGTTGCTCATTCACGTCTGACTCCTTGCAACCCCATGGACTGCCACATGATAAACTTCCCTGTCCTTCACCATCTCCCTGAGTTTGCTCAAATTCATGTGCATTGAGCCGGTGATACCATCCAATCATCTCATCTTCTGTTGTCCCCTTCTTCTCCTGCCTTCAGTCCTTCCCAGCATCAGGGTCTTTTCCAATGAGTCAACTCTTTGCATTAGGTGGCCAAAGTATTGTAGCTTCAGCTACAGCATCAGTCCTTCCAATGAATATTCAGGATTGATTTCCTTTAGGATGGACTGACTGATCTCCTTGCAGTTCAAGAGACTCTCAAGAGTCTTCTCCAACACCACAGTTCAAAAGCATCAATTCTCCGGTGCTCAACCTTCTTTATGGTACAATTCTCACATCCATACATGACTACTAGAAAATCCATAGCTTTGACTATGTGGACCTTTATCAGCAAAGTAATGTCTCTGCTTTTTAATATGCTGTCTAAGTTGGTCATAACTTTTCTTCCAAGGAGCAAGCGTCTTTTAATTTCATGGTTGCAGTCACCATCTGCAGTGATTTTAGAGCCCAAGAAAGTAAAGTCTGTCACTGTTTCCATTGTTTCCTCATCTATTTGCCATAAAGTGATGGGACTGGATGCCATGATCTTCAATTTTTGAAAGTTGTGTTTTAAGCCAGCTTTTTCACTCTCCTCTTTCACCTTCATCAAGAGATTTTTTAGTTTCTCTTCACTTTCTGCCGTAAGGGTGGTGTCATCTGCGTATCTGAAGTCATTGATATTTCTCCTGGCAATCTTGACTCCAGCTTATGCTTCATCCAGCTTGGCATTTTGCATGATGTACTCTGCATGTAAGTTAAATAAGCAGAGTGACAATATATAGCCTTGATGTACTCCTTTCCCAATTTTGAACCACTCAGCTAATGTACATAGTTACAAAAAAAATTTGTAAATACCTACAATTTACAGAAAACAAGCTAGAGAATAAACAAACGACTCACAGAAAAATTAATAGAAATGACTTGATCATGTTGCTGTTCAGTCGCTAAGTCACATCCGACCTTTGTGACCCAATGGACTGCAGCATGCCAGGCTCCTCTGTCCTCCTCTGTCTCCTGGAGTTTGCTTAAATTCATGTCCATTGGGTTGGTGATGCTATCTAATTATCTCATCCTCTGCCATCCCCTTCCCTTCCTGCCTTCAGTCTTTCCCAGCATCAGAATGTTTTCCAATGAGTCGGCTCTTCACATCAGGTGATCCAAAGTACTGGGGCTTCAGCTTCAGCATCCATCCTTCCAATGAATATTCAGGGTTGGTTTTCTTCAGGATTGACTCGATCACATGAATATTCAATTTCACTCATGAAAAGAGAAATCTGCTTCAGGTTGATTGAGATGTCTTTTCTTGACTACTAGGCAGCAAATTCAAACCTTCTTCTGAGTTTGGTAAAAATCCTATGGTGGTGGTTTAGCCTCTAAGTCGTGTCCGACTCTTGTGACCCTAGGACTGTAGCCTGCCAGGCTCCTCTGTCCATGGGTTTCCTAGGCAGGAATAGTGGAGTGGCTTGTCATTCCCTTCTCCAGGGGATCTTCCAGACCCAGCAATTGAACCCAGGTCTCCTGCACTGCGGGCAAATTCTTTCCTGGACTGAGCTACCAGGGAAGAATCTGTAGACAAGCCTTTTCAGGCAAATAAGCACTTTCATATATTGCTTATGAAAATACAAAATGGTACTATTCTTAGAGAAGAGAATTTGGCAACATCTAAGAAAATTTTATGTGCATTTAAACTTTGACTTTAACAACACAATTTTCAGAAATATACACCATAGATACACTGGCAAAATAAAGGAAGGAAAGACAATATTATAATTTCAAGGATATTTATTGCAGAACTAATTGTAATAGCAAAAACAGGAAAAAGACCAATGTCCATCAACAGGATACTGATTGAAAAAATTTGTATGTATTCATACAATGCAGTAACACACAGCTTTATAGACTCCCAAGAAATAATCTATCCACATGCTATTACAGAGTGAGAACCAGGATATACCATGGGAAAAAGCAAGTTAAGCAAAGTATGTGAATAGTGTTCTATTTTTAATCAGAGGGAATATGAATAGATGTATATATCTCCTTACATTAATAAAGAGCAAATGCTGGATGAAGAAATAAAAGAAAATGGGGACCTATGAGGGATTTTTGTAGATCTGACTCTCAAGCCGTGCAAATAATTTACATAATTTAAGACAAAAGTTAACTTTTAAAAATCAGTAAGGAAGAACACATAGTAAAATGAAACAGATGAACTTCACTGTGTATCCAGTTTGTGTCAAATCTACAAGACAGAAAGTATTCCAAGTGATTGTAAAACACAGTAATTTGACTTTTCGTCCCTAAAGAGATAAAGAACTGCACCTCCCACCCCCATCGCCTATGGCAACGTTATTTTTTTTTTTTTTTTATTATTATTATTTTTTTTTCCAGTGGGTTTTGTCATACATTGATATGAATCAGCCATAGAGTTACACGTATTCCCCATCCCGATCCCCCCTCCCACCTCCCTCTCCACCCGATTCCTCTGGGTCTTCCCAGTGCACCAGGCCGGAGCACTTGTCTCATGCATCCCACCTGGGCTGGTGATCTGTTTCACCATAGATAGTATACATGCTGTTCTTTTGAAATATCCCACCCTCACATTCTCCCACAAAGTTCATAAAATAGGGCTATGTTTTTAAAGGAGTTTTTAACTTTTTTTTTTCAGTTTTAGAATGATTTATTTTAGAGCAATAAGAGTTGAAGGGCTTTCTTGATGGCTTAGATGGTAAGCAACCTGCTTGCAATGTGGGAGACCTGGGTTCAATAGCTGGGTCGGGAAGATCCCCTGAAGAAAGGAATTGCTACCCACTCCAGTATTCTTGCCTGGAGAATTCCATGGACAGAAGAACCTGGCAGGCTTACATACAGTCCATGGGGTTTCAAAGAACGAAACTTTCAAAAAATGTCCTCAAATCAATACAAATATTAATGGCGGTGTGTAAGTAACAGACATGAACAAATTATTCATGTAAGAGGATCTCTACTGGTGGATAAGCATATGAAAACATGTCTAAATTTATGACTAATAAGACGTTGAAATGAAAGTCATGAAGTATGAATTCTTACCAATAAACTACACAATATTCAACACATTTCAAATTCTGAGTGTTTATGAATATGAACTTTTACTATTTTAACATATATATGGACATATTTATGGATAAAATGCTTTGACACTGAGGATTAGCTCATAATAATAACAGAGGGGGAAGTGGGTGGAAATATGGATGAAATAAATTAGCCATTAGCTGATGATCTTTGAAATTGAGGGATGAGTTCCTGCTAATTTATTATTTTATCCATTCAATTTTTGTGTATGCTTAAAAATTTTCCCAAAATAAAAAGAATTAAGTCATCATTACTTTGCAGAAATAAATAAATGAATTTGCTTGATTTAGAAAGGAAGCATAAATTTATAAGAATGAAGCTAAAATCCTAAGGGACAATTAGATTTTGTGAATCTGTCACTTTAATAAATTGAATATGAATTATTTAAGGCAAAATACAACTAGAGTAGTGTTTTCTATGCATAAGAGCCAATCTCAGGGACATGAAAACACACAGATAAAGCTGTGCCCTGGAGGAAGGCAACTTGAACTTAAATTCCTTCTCACCAGGAACCTGAATTAAAAAATACAAAGTATTTAGAACAATGCCTGGCATGTGGGTAACACTCAGAAAATTTAGGAATCATGATTATCATCAGCCTGGGCCATGGAAAGAGAAAAGACCTAGTTCAAATTTTTACCTTTCCATTTATGAAGTGGGGATTAGTTATTTGGTTCCATTTTAACAAGTGTATGTATTTTATACATACATACATATACATATATATATATATAGAGAGAGAGAGAGAATTTAATAGAAAATTCCTTGTGTGTGCTAGCCCCCCAAAACTAGGACACTGCTCTTAAAGAGTTAAAAATCTGGAGTCTAAAGTAACTATTTCTTCAAAATTGCTAAAACTGCTGTTCCAATAAGCACGGATCATAATACTTTCACTGAATTAGTTTGCAAATGAAGTAAAGTAGGTTCCAAGGATCTAAACAGAAAAATCCCCAAAGTGGGGGAAAAAAAATCTGTTTGCAGCATCCGTTTAGATGAAACTAGCTTTAAAGGACATTGAAGTGCTGAATTTTCTTCTTGGCTCACCATGCTGACTGTTGATGTTGACTTGCTCTCTGAAGGGACCTGCTTTCAACAAACTTCTGGTGCTTCCTAGTAATCCAAAAGGGGTTGGATTAATTCATAAACTGCAATTTGGATTTGTAAGTCAAGCCCTAGCACATTTTGTTAATGCGACCTAATCCCCAGAAGACAGGTACCATTCATCTTTCATTCATGCATTTCCTTCAGTAATTAGTTCTGACTGCTTACTATGTGCAAGGCATTGAGCTAGGACTTGGGACAATCACAAAACACAGACACAAAGGAACTTATATTCCAGCATGAGCAGACGAACAGTAAATAATATACTTAATCAATGAATGAACTATGTTAGATGGTGAAATGTGCCCTGGGAAAAAAAATCAAAGAGCAGAGAAACATAAACACAGTGTTTAGTAATATTTATTGATTGCTTTCTTTGTCTTTGACTATTACTGGCCTCTGTAAATTGTTGGCTACACTTCTTAAGCGAAATCAACCCTGAATATTCACTGGAAGGACTGATGCTGAAGCTGAAGCTCCAATATTTTGGCCACCTGATGCAAACAGCCGACTCGTTGGAAAAGACCCTGATGCTGGGAAAGATTGAGGGCAAAAGGAGAAGGGGACGACAGAGGATGAGATGGTTGGATGACATCATCAACTCAGTGAACATGAGTTTGACCAAACTCCCTGAGATAGTGAAGGACAGGGAAGCCTGGTGTGCTGCAGTCTGTGGGGTTGCAGAGTTGGTCACGACTTAGCAACTTAACAACAATGAACAACACCATCTCTCTGGAAGCCCCAAATTTCCTTTTCCTTTGTCTGGGCTCTTAACTCTTTATCACTTTTTGTTAAAATGGTATATACATTCCTGGGTCCAGCCACCTCTTTGGGGTTTTCACTTCTTCTCTTTGAAGTCTCCATAAACACCTAAAACTAACCTTTTCTCTTGTTAATCTCTTTTCTGTAAGTTTAATTCACAGGCCCCAGATACTGTACCTAATACAAAAGAGGAGAGTTTTTGTTTGTTTTTTTTCCTCCCCTCTCTTATATTTGCAAACTCATTTGCATTGGAATCTCCTGGAAATTTTGAAAAATTAGTGCCTAAGTCTCACCTTGATGGAAATGTATGTAGGTAGGGGGTGGAAGGTAATATTTTGTAAAGATCTTACATCGGGCTTCTGGCCTCTGTGTGCAAACAAGATGAGTGAATCTGAGGTCATTGCTTTGTATGGAAGCAACAGATGGTGGTCTTGTCTCCATTTTAGTACTTCCAGTTGGTTTCTTTCTTTGAGCCCCTTGCACAGTTTCCAGAGGTGGGAACCTGCCTTTTATTTATTGGTTCCTCTGAGCAGGTACCACAATTACTCTTTCAACCATTAATGAGCAAAAAGGGCCTGAAAAAGAGGCAGCTGGCACTATCCGATGGTCTGCTTCCACTGCAACTTGGTTAGCATCGCTGGGCAGAGCAGGAAAAGAATACACAGTGCACATAACAATCCTATCTGTTCTTTGTACGCTGCTAGATGGAGAACCCAAACCATGTTGCCATGGTTACAAAGGCCACTTAATGGACCAAAGGGCAGAATAAACATGGCATCAGGACCTCTCAAATGACAAATGTCAAGCTTTTGCCTGGAACCACATGCCGAGGAATCAAAACAGGACTTATGGAGTCCACTTTGGGCTTGGGAGGGCAATTTCTGGAATAACTTTTCATGCTAAGAAGCTAAGAACTACACACAGAGCTGGAAATCTCCCTCGATCAAATCCCTCCTGGGCTTGCCGTTGCTCAAAAGACGAAGTCCAAATTCCTTGATTTGGCAGCGAAGGCCCCGCACGACCTGTCCCCATGCATTTATGCATCTCTGCCTTTAGACACGTGGGTTCCAGGCTCACTGTGCCTGCTTCACTCTCCCTTCTTTGGTTGACAGACAGTACGGTTCTCTCCAGAGCCAGCTCATTCACCACTTCCTCATGCTGCCTTGATTCCCCATTGGCATTTACATCCCCACACAAATCCTCCAGAGACCCTATACCATTCCACTGATTGGTTTACATGCCTTTCTTTCCTATGAGGCAGGAAGATCTTTTATGGCAAGACTATGACATACGGTATTCACCTTTGCAACTCCCAGAGCTAAAAACATGGTAGATACTTAAAAAAAAAAAAAAAAAAAAAGCTTTTCAAAGTAAATGACACTAGCTACCAAGTGTTGAACGTGAACCTAAGCCTTCCAGATCTATTAATAGCTTCTTGTTATCACTTGAGTTTCTCAGGAAACTCAGACCAGAGCCTCTGTCTCAACCTAGGGGCACGGGATGGTGAGGGAGATGGGAGGGAGGCTCAAGAGAGAGGGGATATGTGTACACCTATGACTGATTCATGCTGAGGTTTGACAGAAAACAGCAAAATTCTGTAAAGCAATTATCCTTCAGTCAAAAAAAATAAATAAATGAATAAGTAAAAGTCAGCCCTGGAGGAATAAGGAAAATTACACCATCAGGAAACAATCATAATGTAGATTCTGTGGGCAGTTGGCTTGCTTTCTTTTTCTTTCTTTTTAAGTATAGTTGATTGACAATGTTGTGTTAGTTTCAGGTGTAGAGCGTAGTGATTCAGGTTTATCTCTATCTCTCTCCCTATATATATGTGTATATGAAGTGAAAGTGTTAGTCACTCAGTCATGTCCAAATCTTTGTGACCCCATGAACTGTGGCCTGCCAGACTCCTCTGTCCATGGGATTCTCCAGCAAGAACACTGGAGTGGGTTGCCATTTCCTCCTCCAGGGGGTCTTCCTGACCCAGGGATGGAACTCACGTCCCCCACATTGCAGGTAGATTCTTTACTGTCTGAGCCACCAGGGAAACCCAATTTTCAAATCCTTTTCCATTATATGTTATTATAAAATATTGGCTATAGTCCCCTGTGCTATAAGTGGGTCCTTGTTGGTGTCTATTTATATGGAGTGGTGTATCTGTTAATCTCAAAATCCCAACTTACCCCTCCCGCTCTGCCACCCTACCTCTCTCCCCTTTCATTATCTTAAGTTCATTTTTTTTATGTCTGAGGGTCTATTTCAACTTTGTAAATATGTTCATTTGTATCATTTCTTTCAGACTATGCATATAAGTGATATAATATGATATTTGTCTTTCTCTGACCTGGGTTTTTAATAAGTCAGGGAGAGCACGGGATTCTCCTTAAATAAAAGAGACCAAATGCAATGTGTAAGCCTATTATAAAAGTATCTATGAGATGATTGGGAAATCTGAGTATAGGGAACATTAGATAATATTAAGTTGTTATTGTTTGTTAGGTATGAAAGCATTATTTTGGTTATGCATGAGACATTGTTGTTTAAGGGTAGATTGATGCTGAAGCTGAAGGACCGATGCTGAAGCTGAAGCTCCAATACTTTGGCCGCTTAATGCAAAGAGCCAACTCTGGAAAAGACCCTGATGCTGGGAAAGACTGAAGGCGGGAGGAGAAGCGGGTGACAGAGGATGAGATGGTTGGATGGCATCACTGACTTGATGGACATGAGTTTGAGCGAACTCTGGGAGACAGTGGATGACAGAGGAGCCTGGTGTGCCGTAGTCCATGGGGTTGTAAAGAGTCAGACATGACTTAGTGACCGAACAATAGCAACAGGCGCAGACTAAAGCTGTGTAAAGGAGTTTCTTTAAAATACTGCAGCAGAATAAACAGTTACATACATACAAATAAAGCATCATTGGACCATGTGGTATGGGGATATCAAAAAAAGTATACGTTTAATCTTTGCCCTCTGTTTCTGGCACTGAGCACCTAGAACACTTTGGACTTCCTGAGTGGTGGGACTGTTTTTTGTTTCCATAAAGAGCCCCTTTCAGCTGCACTTGAGTTTATATTAATGAGGTGATTCATGGTGGTACCCTAGCTGGCTTCAGGATGGGGGTATATCACCCAAGGAACTAACCGTATGATTAGAAAGTTGGAACTTTCCACCCCCACCCTCAAACTTTGGGGGGTGGGGGGAAGGTCTGGAAATTGAGTTCAGTTCCCAATGGCCAACGAGTGGATCAATCCCGTTTACCCAGTGAAACTCCATGTAAAACCTGAGAACATCAAAATTTAGGCAGCCTCCAGGCTGGGGAACACCCTGCCGGGCAGGGAGGCTGGCACAGCTGGAGTGGGAAGGAAGCTTTGTGTCACCCACCTCCTCCCACTTTAAATACGCCCCGTTGCCATTGGGATGCTACTGGCCTTCGTTCCTCATAATAAAATGGCCCTCTCCTGTTCCATTTGTCATTCTGGTGAATGATCAGACCTGATGGAGGCTGGTGTGGGAACCTCCGAGGCTGCAGTCAGATAGGCAAACGCTTAAGAAATAGGGATCCCATTGGCAGCTGGCATGTGAAATAGGGGCAGTCCCATGGGACTGAGCCCTAGATCTGTGAGGTCTGAGTTAACTCTGGGGAGTTCGTGTCAGAACGGAATTGTGGGACACCCAGTGGGTGTTGGAGAACTGGCTGTGGCTGAAGAGTGCCACAGGGTACTTATGGCATGATGCTGATAATGGTCGCCTTTGTGGGGTGGTACCTGGTAATTCCATGGCAGTTCCAGAGTGGTTGCCTGAGGAGGCTTTATAAACAGCCGAGGAAAGAAGAGAAGCAAAAGGCAAGGGAGAAAGGGGGAGATATACACAGCTGAATGCAGACTTTCAGAGCAAAGACAGATGAGGAGGCCTTCTTAAATGAATAATGAAAAGAAATAGAGGGAAACAATAGAATGGGAAAGACTAGAGAGCTCTTCAAGAAAATTGGAGGTATCAAGGGAACTTCATGCAAAGATGGGTATAATCAAGGACAGAAACAGTAAGGACCTACCAGAAACAGAAGAGATTAAGAAGAGAGCAAGAACACACAGAAGAACTATACATAAAAGGTCTTAATGACCTGGATATTAATGACCAGGTCTTAATGACCTGGTGTTATCAGTCACCTAGAGCCAGATATCCTGGAGTGTAAAGTCAAGTAGGCCTTAGGAAGCGTTACTGCAAACAAAGTTAGTGGAGGTTATGGAATTCCAGCTGAGCTATTTCAAATCCTAAAATATGATGCTGTGAAAGTGCTGCACTCAATATGTCAGCATATTTGGAAAACTCATCAGTGGTTACAGGACTGAAAAAGGGCAGTTTTCATTTCAGTCCCAAAGATTGCAGTACCAAAGGATGTTCAAACTACCATAAAATTGCCCTCATTTTGCATGCTAGTAAGGTTATACTCTAAATCCTTCAAGAAAGGCTTCAGCAGTATGTGAACCAAGAACTTCCAGATGTACAAGCAGGGTTTCAAAGAGGCAGAGGAACCAGAGATCAAATTGCCAACATTTGTTGGATCATTCAGACAGAGCAAGGGAATACCAGAAAAAAACATCTATTTCTGCTTCATTGATTATGCTAACGCCTTTGACTGAGGATCACAACAAACTGTGGAAAATTTTTAGAGAAATGGGAATATCAGACCACCTTACCTGTCTCCTGAGAAACTTGTATGCAGATCAAAGAACAGAAGTTAGAACTGGACATGGAACAACTGGCTGTTTCAAAATTGGGAAAGGAGTACGTTGGGGCTGTATATTGTCACTCTGCTTATTTAACTTACACGCAGAGTACATCATGCAAAATGCCAGGCAGGTGAAGCACAAGCTGGAATCCAGAATTCCGGGAGAAATATCAACAACCTCAGATATGCAGATGATAACCATTCTAATGGCAGAAAGTGAAGAGGAACTAAAGAGCCTATTGATGAGGGTGAAAGAGGAGAGTGAAAAAGCTGGCTTAAAACTCAACATTCAAAAAACTAAGATCATGGGGGTTCCAACACTTCATAGCACATAGAAGGGGAAAAAGTGGAAGCAGTGACAGATTTTATTTTGTTGGACTTCAAAATCAATGTGGGCAATGACTGCAGCCATGAAATTAAAAAATTCTTGCTCCTTGGAAGAAAAGCTATGGCAAACCTAGACAGTGTATTAGAAAGCAGAGACATCTCTTTGCCAATAGAGAACCTTATAGTCAAAGCTATGTTTTTTCCAGTAGTCATGTATGAACATGAAAGTCAGATCATAAAGAAGGCTGAGCACTGAAGAACTGATGTTTTTGAATTGTGGTGCTGGAGAAGACTCTTGGGAGTGCCTTGGACTGCAAGGAGATCAAACCAGTCAATCCTAAAGAAAATCAACTCTGAATATTCATTCAAAGGTCTGTTGCTGAAGCTGAAACTCGAATACTTTGGCTACTTGATGCAAAGAGCCTACTCATTGGAAAAGACCTTGATGCTGGGAAAGATTGAAGGCAAAAAGAGAAAGAGGTGGCAGAGGATGAGATG
The DNA here is from genome assembly GCF_033118175.1 of Dama dama. NCBI lineage: Eukaryota > Metazoa > Chordata > Mammalia > Artiodactyla > Cervidae > Dama > Dama dama. The sequence continues at coordinate 5,346,112 of NC_083686.1, read as the reverse complement.
GTTAGATAGTATCACTGACTCAATGGACTCGAGTTTGAGCAAACTCTGGGAGATAGCAGAGGACAGAGGAGCCTGGTGTGCTGCATTCATGGGGTCACAAATAGTGGGACACGACTTAGTAACTGAGAAACAACAATATCTCATTGTAGTTCATTACACTTTTCTTCTACTCTTGTGTGTTTCAAAACTTTTCTAACAAGAACATTAAGAATTAAAAGAATGCTGTTTCTAGATTCATTTGCCTGTTCAAAGAGAGTATTTGTACAATGTAGACATCCTAGTAAGACAATGATGTTATCTCATAATGATCTTAATTTTCATCACTTTATGACTTATGATGTTGAACATCTTTACATGTGCTTATTGGTCATTTGCGTATCTACTTTTTCAAAGCAACATTCCAAGACATTTTCCTGAAGGAAATGAGACCCTCTGTGCACAAACAGTCTTATGGAAGAAAGTTCATGGCAGCTTCATCCACAATGGCAAAAAAAAATTTTTAATTAGAAAAAAATAAAATAAACCACCCAAGGCTGCCAACAGATAAAGAAATGGTGGCATATTGGGTGATGGAATACTACTCAGCATTGAAAAAGAACAAGCTACTGTTAATATGCAACATATTAATAAATGAGTCTTAAAAACCCTGTATTGAATGAAAGAAGCCAGATACAAAAGAATGCACATTGCGTAATTTTGTTAAGAATTTTGAGTTCAGGCAAAAGTAGTCTGTAGGTATAGGAGTGAGAACAATGGTTGTCAGGGGAGATGAATGAACAAGGGTAGGAGGGAACTTCCTAAGGTGATAGCTATGTTCTATTATCTTGTGTGGGCTATTGGTTACACAGGTGGATACGTTTGTCAAAACTCATCAGATTCTACATTTAAGATCTGTGTGCTTTACCCTATATAATTATACCTCAATTTCAAGAAAGAGAGAGAAAAAAATATCCAACACAGAGGAATGTGTTGCTAGTAGTAGAATTTCAGAGATTAGCAAGAGAGGTATTTTATGTTGGAAGGCCACACCTTCTGGGTCTGTCTGCCAGGTGTGTGTCTGGTATGGAAGACTGTAGGACCCCCTTAGAAATCTGAGTTCGGCTTTGCTTAGGCATCAGTGCAGAGCAGCAGGCCACCTCTGAGATCTGAATGAGATCTGAACTCTCCTTGATGCAGTCACGACCCAGAATTCTTACTTTGATACCATGGAAACCACACAAGCTTTCTCTGTAGGCCACACACGTGACCTTGCCATTGACGTCACTGGTGGAGATACTATTAGCTATAAGTGGGCTGTATTTGACTGCAAGGATCACAGTGAATAGGCGTATGTGACTTCTCAATGTGCTAAGTCACTTGAATCGTATCAGACTCTTTGCGACCCTATAGACTATAGCCCAGTAGGCTCCCCTGTCCATGGGAGTCTCCAGGCAAGAATACTGGAGTGGGTTGCTCTGCCCTCCTCCAGGGGATCTTCCCGACCCAGGCATCGAGCCTGAATCTCTTATGTCTCCTGCATCGGCAGGTGGGTTCTTTACCACTAGCGCCACCTGGGAAGCCCACGTTACTTGTCAATACTAAGAGCTTATCCCACTAAGTTCAAGGTTCTCACTTGTTCACGTCAATGTACCTGTGAGATGTCTCTGGGAACAGAAACGAGAGGTCGTTAACAAGAACGGCTAGGTGAGAACTGGGATTGTTTCCTCAATTTCGAGATGGTTATATATTCGGGGGTTTAATGCCCTAGAAATATATGACATTAATAACATTTGTTTAGGGCAACAGCAAAATGTGTTAATCCTTCCTAGGATTCCTGGGGCTGCCCTATCAAGGGACCTCAGATTCGGGGCTTAAACAACAGAAACTTATTTTCTCATGATTCTGGAGGCTGGAAGTCCAAAATCAAGGTGTTGGCAGGTCTGACTTCTTCTGAGGCCTCTCTCCGTGACTTGTATGGCTGTATTCTCCCTGTGTGCTCATGTGGTCCTCCAGCTGTGTGTCTATTTCCCAATCTCCTCTTCCTATAAGGACACTATTCACACTGGGTGAAAGGCCACCCATGGTGCCTAATTTTAACTTCATTAGCTCTTTAATGACCCCGTCTCTACCTATCGTCACCTTTTAAGATACTGAGAGTTAGGAATTCAACATATGAGTTTTGGGGCATACAGTTTAGCCTATAAAATCAGGGGAAGTAGGCATTCACCCCACCTAGCTCATAAGAAAGGCAAATCTCAAGAAATTAAAGAGACGAGGTCAAGGCTGGTAAGTAGGAAGGACGGGTGTGGTGGACAACATTCCTTGGGCCATATCATTTGAATGCTGTCAGACTGACTTCAAACTGCTGATTCCTGAGCCTTATCCACGGGGGACTCTCTCTGAAGCTTGGAAGGTCACTTTGCCTGACTGTCAGAGGCACCCCAAATTAGCAACCCCAAGGCGTAGTCCTCAATCAACTACTGATGGGAGCAGGTGTATAGATACCTCAGCCCCCTCACCCTTGATTGGGAACCTCTGAGATAAGCATCGATGCAGACTTTCTCTCTTTTGCCCAGAGAAATTCAGCTTTTTCTGGTCTCTGTGGTGGCTGGCTTGATGGCATACCAAAGTTGGCTGTCTTCCTTTCTCTGTGTCTCTTTCCCAATGAGTGTCTCCTTCACCTGCCAAGTAAATTCCTTGAACTTGAGTCCTGTGTCAGAATCTGATTCTAGGGAACTCACGCTAAGACCTTGAGTTTCAAACCTAAAGCTTTCTGTTTCAAGATCTGCTCTGGTGCACTATAAATTACAGGTCAAGCTACTTGGAATTGTGTCATTTGACCATTTTTGACCTACAAAAATGGTAATATTATGCAGTTCAACTGAATCATAGTGGAGATGTTTGTATAGCGTATACATATACGCTACATGAAAATGCATGCACAAAAAAACAGACATGTGTGTGTAATAATAAACATAATATACATTTTATAATATAAGGAGGCCACCCACTCTGTCTTTTTAAAGCAAAGGTCTTTGTGTCTCTCTTCCTTAAATCCTTCAGTAATTATATCACCACCATAGCAGAATTCAAGTTCCATAAAATGATAACTGATATCCCACTATTTTCTGGCTCCAGGCCTCTTTCTCCTGTCTGATCTCTGTCCTCTTTGTTTTATCCTAGTATCACTAAACTGCATAGAATTAAATAAAAAATGAAAGAGGAAACAGTGTCCTATTTTGTGAGTTTTTACGCTTCCCCACTGGTAAATCCTCTTTCCTCTTTAACAACTCACTAGCCAGAAGCTTTTTCCTGGGTCCCTTTTCCCACACTGAATGCGTCCAGCCCTCCTGGGACCACCTCTCTCTCTTGGAGATGAATCCACAGTTATATTAATAACACCGAACTGCAGTATTTTTATTTGCTTGACCATCTCCTCTCTCAGAATACAAGCTCCTGAGGTCAATGCTTGGTTTTGACCTCTCATATGTCCAACATGTCTCATAGCACCTGGTGAATAGTAGGAACTTATTAAGTGATGTTAAGAGATGTCAGAACTTGAACTTTGCTATCTAGGCTTTAGTAAGGAGCATCGTGCAGAGATACATGAACAATGCCCATTTCTTTAGGTTGCATAGAGATGATCAACTCAGAAGGCAAATTTAAAGATGTGTAACCTTCTGGATAAATTAGTAGGAGTATGAGATTAATAGATACAAGCTACTATACATAAAATACATAAGCAACAAGAATTTACTACAGGGCACATGAAACTGTAATCAATGTCTTGTAACAATCTGTAATGGAAAAGAATTGGATATATACATATACATATCAGATTCTTACATATCTATCAGAAATAAGAATATATATAAAAGAATCTGATATATATATATCTCTGAATCATTTGTGGCATACCTGTAGTTGTTCAGTTGCTAGTCATGTCCAACTCTTTGCAACTCCATGGACACACACTAGGCTCCCACGTCCTTCACTATCTCTAGAGTTTTCTCAAACTCATGTCCATTGAGTCAGTGATGCCATCCAACCATCTCATCCTCTGTCGTCCCCTTCTCCTCCTGCCTTCAGTCTTTCCCAGCATCAAGATCTTTTCCAATGAGTCAGTTTTTCGCATCACTTTGCCAAAGTCCTGGAGCTTCAGGTTTAGTATCAGTCCTTCCAATGACTATTCAGGACTGATTTCCTTTAGGATGGACTGGTTTGATCTCCTTGCTGCCCAAGGGACTCTCAAGAGTCTTCTCCAGCACCACAGTGTGAAAGCATCACTGAAGCTAACACAATATTGTAAATCAACTCTGTTTGTTTTTCAGCCACCCAGTCATGTCTGACTCTTTTCAACCCCATGGACTGCAGCATGCCAGGCTTCCCTGTCCCTCAACTATCTCCTGAGGTTTGCCATGTTCATGTCCATTGCATTGGTGATGCCATCCAGTCACCTCATCAACCATAAAGAAGGCTTTGAGGAATTACTTAATCTTTCTTTCTCCTAGATTAGCTGTTTAATTCAGTGCTTCACAAAGTTTTTATATGTAAATAAATATTATATTTTTAGAAAAGAAGAGGTGATGATGGGAAATCTTGGAGAAAGATAAATGGATCTACTCATTGTGGAACTTCTCAGGACCTTTGATATGCTCATATACAGACAGAATCTCTAAGAGGAGGTATGAATGACTATATACTAAACTTGTGTGATGGTAAAGCTCTTTAATCACATGAGATCCTGAAGACAAGTGTATCATAAGATATACTTTGGGAAAGGATAATTTTGTAATCAAAATAGATGTATATTTGCCTAATTTTGAGAATCAATAGACTCAAATTTTTATTTCCTTCAAGATAATATTTTTATAGTTAACTTTAATACCAGTCACATTTTGTTAAAGTGACTTGAATTTCAGCTCTTAGAATGTAAGCTATATCAGTCAATAAGTATTTATTGAGAACTTACTTTGCAAAACTGGGCAGTTCTAGCTCGGAAGCTTCTGAAGCTACATGTCAGCATGTATGTTGAAATAAATGTGTCTTTTCTTACACTGAAGTCTTATGTTCACTCACCCTTCTGAATTTTACATTCAAGAATTGCAATAGTTCTTTCTTATTATATAATTTGAACTCTCTTTTCAGTGCAATTTCTACTGGACAGAGATCTAAGAGTTTGTCAACTCAGTATCCTCACTGTAAATGAGAACAGTGAGACAGAGGAGAAAGCCTGATCCAAAATTACAGAGCAGTTACAGATGCAGGTGGGCTCCAGCTTAAGGCCAACCACCCACCTTGTTCTCACTCCACCAGCCTGGCCTTCCCTTTGGTCCACTCTGAGCTCTCAGTGGCTTAACTCAGATCTTCAGGTTATAGAGTCCACATCCCTAGAGCCTGAAAGATTCTTGGTAGAATGTAAAGAATTGCTTGTAGTCCCAACACCCAAAACTTTAACCCGTGGAAAGTGGCTGGACTGCGAACAAGCATGGCTTTAAATCCCATCTCTGCCACTAATTGAACAGTGTGAATGGGACAAGTTCCTTCATCCCTGGGCCTCAGCTTATTCATCTCTTGAATGGGGACAAAATGACTGACAACTACTGCAGTAATAACGAGGCTGTGTGTGCTTGCTTAGTCGCTCAGTGGTGTCTGACTCTTTGTAACCCTTTGGACTGTAGCCCGCCAGGCTTCTCTGTCCATGGGCTTCTCCAGGCAAGAATGCTGGAATGGATTGCCATTTCCTCCTCCAAGGGAATCTTCCTGTAGCAGGGACTGAACCCAAGACTCCTCCATCACCTGTGATGCAGGTGGATTCTACCTGCGGAGCCATCGGGAAAGCCCAATAATGAGGTTACAGGAACTGGGAATGAAATACTTGGCTTTAAGTGCAGCTCAGTAAGTAGCGCTGAAACTAAACATCCTTCAGATTATTAAATGCGTTCACTAGGTTTGGCCTCATCCCCTGTGACACACAGGATCGCAGGCAAAGTTGGTCAGTACTTGGCCAGCAGGTCACTTCTCTTCTCACAGAACCCTTTCCTGGAGCTACTCTGGGAGAAGAGGGGAAAGAGAGTGAAAACAATGCAAATTAACATCTCAACAAGCTGTCCCATTGCACCCTGCAATCACTCATTGTTTCACTTTATAGCTGTGTACTTGTCTTATTTTTAAGCCCTTTGAGAACAGGAAATATGTTGTGTTCCTTTTTGTATTATCCAAGCATATTACATAAAGCCACTCTTAATGCAGAGCCTCCCATATGCTAAGCACCTATTGCCTATAGGCTAGAAGGAGAAATAAATAAATGAATGACTGAGACCCACAGCATCTCCACTCCCGTGCAGTCCTTCTCTAGCCTCCTCTCTGCGTCTGCCTGTGGTCTCATGTACCAGGCCTCCTCCCTTCCCTTTAACCATCTGCTTCTGTCTTCTACCGGGCAGTTTTGTTTTTCTCCTACCAGAATTGAATCAACACTTGCTACAAAACGATGCAGCCAAGCGACACTTGGGCAAAGAATTATCTCCAGCATCTTAGCAGATCCCAGCTAAATAAAGCACATCATAGATTTGACAAAAATGCAAGATTGTGTCTATCTCTCAAGTCGGAGTGAATAGAAGGGCCTTGAGACATGAAGAAGAGGAGGGAAAAATCACTATTTGATACTTACACACTGCAGACCATTAGGCCAGAAACTAGAAAACAAGAGTGATCTGTTAGTGAGGGAAGTGACACTCCAGAAGTGCCTGCTGCCCATGGAACATCCATCTTCAGATCCAACTCTGCCAGCCCCTGCCGTCTGAGTCTCATTGCTGACACCTGGGTGCTGCTTTCTCTACTCTGTTTATGACCAAGTCTCCAATAACTAGCCTCTGGGACCTGGGCTCCGAAGACACGTGTGTGTAATTTCTCTTGCCGTCTTCCAGGAAGTGAAGGTTAGGTGTGGTTACTGTCAGGGGACCTGAGTCGGGGCAGTCCTTTAGAAAGACGCTCCCAGGGCACGCGTTGCTGTTGATGGGAAGGCTGGCAGCTCACAGAGCAAGCCCCTCTTTGTATACTCCTGCCGACCTAGCTTCGTCCCGGAGTTGGGTTCATTCACCCGCCGTGTTTACACACCTGGCAGACTCTCATATACCTGGGTAATTTTCTAGTTGCTCTGACTCTGTAGTTAAGACCCAGCAAGTCCTCTCTCTGCCACCCTGCCTTTCGCATAGCAGCCTGAAGTATCGGCTTGGGAGACCTCTGAATTGCCTTGTCCCTGTGGGATTTCAGACCTTGGAGAACTTGAACTCAACGTGCAGGTCCAACACTAACGACTGAGCTGCATAACATGTGGAAACTGGCTGAGCATCCCTTCCTGGGGCAGGGGCAAGGGAGGATGGGGAATCGTCTTGTCCGTTCGTGCATCAAAGTTACTCAGTCATGTCCGACTCTTTCCACCCTGTGGACTGCTGCCTGCCGGGTTCCTGTATCCGTGGGATACTCCAGGCAAGACTACTGGAGTGGGTTGCCATGCCCTCCTCAGTTATGTCCAGACAAAACAGTTTGTGATATAATGGAACGATTGAAAACAAGCCAAATGTCCCACAAGGGCTGATTATAAAAATTATGGTGCACCCACACCTGGGGAACTCCTTCTCCATTTCTGACGTTTCCTTTGATGTGGAGGGTGCTCACAAGGACAGTCTCCATCCTTCTGGGTCCTCTTTTCATGCTTCCGTGGGAAAGGAGGAATGATTCTCTAACTGGTGCTGTGGGGAGAATAGACAGGGCAGCCCACACCGCCCTCTCTTAGGAATGAGATGTTCCTCCTCTCTCTTAGGAATGAGATGTTCATAGGAGTCCATCTCCATAGAGGCAGAACCTGCCTGTCTAGCACTGCCTGGGGCTGGGTAGGAGACTTTGTATTGTTCTGGGGTTCAAGGTCACGAAGGCTGTGTGCGTGCTTGCTAAGTTGCTTGAGTCATGTCCAGTTCTTTGTGACCCCATGCACTGTAGCCCACCAGGCTCCTCTGTCCATGGGATTCTCCAGGCAAGAACAGAGGAGTGGGTAGCCATGCCCTCCTCCAGGGGATCTTCCGGCCCCAGGATCGAACCTGCCTCTCCTGCACTGACAGGCAGGTTCTTTAACACCAGTGCCACCTGGGAAGCCCTTAAGGAAGGCTACCAGTCTTCAACTGTTGGCCACCTTGCCTGATAGCAGCCCCATGGGGGTGAAGGTGACATTTATGTCTCAAATAGCTCACAGCTCAGGTAGGAAAGATATTGTCTCTTTTGCAGGTATTCTCGAAGCTCCAACATAATACCATGGAATAACATGCAAGAAGCTTAAAACAATAGCTATATGTTTATTTATACATGTTAATAGGTACAGAATGATAGAATGATATCATTATATGCTGTTATAGGAAAAAAATATTAAGTGGAATGTGTGCTGAGATTTTGGTTTTGTTTAAAGTACATGCATTTACTTGCATGTAACATTTCACAGTGGATCAAAAGCCTGAAATGGCAGCATGAACCTTTAATAGCAGTTATCCTGCAGTGGTAGAATAATGAATGTTTTAAAAATACTCTTTTTTTGGATTACATATACTTTTAAAAAGTCTGCAATAAAAGTATATTCCTATTTTATTGATTAAAAGTCCCAGAGTTATTTATTTCCTAAAAAATAGAAGCCATTCTCAAAATCATCAAAACACAACTGTTTCACAATTACCTTTTCATGAGCTCATCGCCTGGTTTGTTAGCTCAAGTCAGAAGCAATTGTATATTTGGTTGGGGACCATCTGGTGTCACTGACTTGCAATGGGCAAGTTTCCACAGGCCTTAAATCCCTTTGAGTTTCAGAACAGTCAAGAGGGAAAAAAAGCTACTTCAAAATCTGAATAATTCTACATGCTCAGTATGTGTCAAATAAAAGGGAAGGGAGAGGGTAATTAGTAAACCGAGCCCATGAAAACGTAGGATCATCTCACTAGAAAGAGACTTAGAGCTGCTCTAGTACCGGATGGAAGCCCTGGTCGCTTCCTTGCCTGTTTCCCCACGGCAGATGTTGGTAATTGATAACTGCCTCTTTCACTGCCAATGTCTGTCCCAGTCACATCCCACAAGTCCAAGAAAGTACAAGACATTTATCAGCCGTGGCAGGACCAAAGGCACCGAGAGCCCATCTCTTCAGTGGCTGAACCCCCGAGTTCACAGATGAGGAGACTGAAGCAAGAGTTAGTTAAGTGATTCAAGGGGAGTCACGCCGCTGACAACAGAAAGAGAAAGTGTTAGTGGCTCCGTCCAGTCCCACTCTTTGTGACCCCACGACCCCCTCTCGCCATAGGAGTTCCCAGGCAAGAATACTAGAATGGGTAGCCATTTCTTTCTCCAGAGGATCTTCCTGACCTAGGGATCGAACCCAAGTCTCCCGTATCGCAGGCAGATTCTTTACCATCTGAGCCACCAGGGGAGTCTTGATAATAGAACAAGATCCCAAATTTTCAGTTCACCCAGTAACAATGCTTTTACTGAGCCCTCTGCATGAGCAAATCGCTGTCTTAGGCCTTGTGGAGCTGCCTCGGTGAATAGGGCATTTATCTGCCCTGGAGAAGTTTACAATGTACCCAAGGGAGTTTTTTATTCATGACAGAAGGTAATAAAATCATGTAGAACAGGGGGGAAAAAATGACATGCAGTAACCAAACATTGGAAAGAGGAAAAGAAACTAAATGTGATTGAAAGGATTCAGAAGCCCAAGGATCAATCCACTATACTGTGAAAAATGTATACTACAAATATGAGTCAAGCTCATCAATAGGTGTTCAAAGAACACAAATTGAATAAGATAGTACATAAATATTAAAAAGAATATAATCTATAAGAATATATATCATGTATTTAAGCTGCAAGATAAATATCCAAAATAAAAACACTACAATAAGCATGTATATTCATGAAAAAGAGTAACTACTATCAAACTAAGCATGATTGTTTCTAAATTTTCTTAGTGTTTGCTATTGATTTGTTTTGTTGTTTTGCTAGTCCTCACTAACCAATAAGTTAGTGAGTTAAAGAAAAATAATTAGAAATTAAGAAAATCTTTACACTAACTTATTTCTTATCCTTTATGAATGAGAAAAGAGTGTATTCATTCACTTTTGGCAGTATAATCACTCAACATTTACTTTAATTACTATTGGTTGTTAAAATATTATTTAGGATATTCCTATTACTATAGAATCTCTAAGGATATGCCATTATAAAGTTTTAAAGCCTTAGAGGTGTTGAAAATACAATGTAAATAAATTTTAATGACCAAAGAAAAATGTGAGAAAGTATTTATTAAATGAATTAACTACAAAGATTGAAAAATCTTAATACATAAACAGCTTCTATAGATCAATAAGAGAAAAGATATATATTTTTTCCTAAAAAGCATGAAAATCATAAATGAAGAAACAGAAAAGGCAATGGTCATAAAAGGAACGTCATTTCGGTATTAATCAACTAAACAGAAAATAAAACGATATGTATTTTTAATCTAATCAGATTTTCAAAGATTGAAAATTGTCTCATGTTGATAAAGGGGTATGGAGACACCATTTCACAACCTGAGGGATTTGGCAACATGTATCAAACTTTAAATGTGCAAACTCTTTGATCCAATAACTTTGTTTCTTTCTTTTTTTTCAATAACTTTACTTCTAAGAAGTTATCCAAAGGAATCAATAAAGATTATCTGAAAAGATGCTTAGTAGTAATTGTGAAAATAATAATGAAACAGTAGCTAATATTTATTGAACTAGCTACTAGTCACTATGATATTCAGTTTCCATTCATGACCTGTTTTAGTTCCTAAATATCTTTGAGATAGATATTGGTATTATCCCCCTTTTGTAATTGAGAAAACTGTTTCTTAGAGAAGTTAAGAAAGTTAACAAACTTCCATAGGGACTGTGAATAAAAAATCATTGCACCATATTTTATAATAGCAGAAACTTGAGCACAACCTAAAAGATTAGGTGGTTAATTTAATAAATTAAGGTATATTTACACAATAGGAGGATACTACTGAAAAGAATGAAATGGATATATTGACATGAAGAGGGAACCATAATACATTATTGAGTGTAAAAAGGAGATTACAGATGCCATATATTTCTTTAATATACATAAGCGTTTCATTTATGTACTTCAAACTATTCACAACAATTATCTTTAAGGGGAAAGATTATGAAATCTACTTCATAAAATGTGTATTATTTTAGTTACAATAAATAACATGTGACACTGCTGGTATTCTCCGGGAAGAATGTCCACTTTCTCTGAGTCCTATACCAATTGTGAAATTGGTCCTGAAAACAGGACCCAAAATAACATCACCATTACTATGAAGTTCCTATCAGAGCCTCCAGCCTTCCCCATCCCCCAACCCAGGGACACAGGTTTTAAGGCTAGGATTATTGCATGTGAGGAGTTAAGCCAGGATCACATCTTTCTCCTTTCCTATTTACCAACCAGAATAAGTCATTTTTCATTCTCAGCTGGGATAGAAAGAGTGAGGGGCCAGAATGAGATGAAGGTGATGATAGGCAAAAGAGATCAAGTGGAGAAGTGTCCCCCCTCTTCCTAGATTATACAATTAAGTTAAGGATCTTGTGATGGGGAGATGATCCTAGAATATTCCAAATGGCCTTAAATGTAATCACATGTCCTGGGGACGCAGAGGGAGGTTAGAGAGAAAAGACCACGTGACAACAGACCCAGTGGGAGAGAGAGCACGATCTGAGGATGGGGTGCAGTGGTCTGAGGATGGGGTACAGTGATGGGAAGGTGGGGTACAGTATCTGAGGATGGGGTGCAGTGGTCTGAGGATGGGGTATGGTGATCTGAGGATGGGGTATGGTGATCTGAGGGTGGGGTGCAGTGGTCTGAGGATGGGGTACAGTGATCTGAGGATGGGGTGCAGTGGTCTGAGGATGGGGTATGGTGATCTGAGGATGGGGTATGGTGATCTGAGGGTGGGGTGCAGTGGTCTGAGGATGGGGTATGGTGATCTGAGGATGGGGTGCAGTGGTCTGAGGATGGGGTATGGTGATCTGAGGATGGGGTATGGTGATCTGAGGATGGGGTGCAGTGGTCTGAGGATGGGGTATGGTGATCTGAGGATGGGGTATGGTGATCTGAGGATGGGGTGCAGTGGTCTGAGGATGGGGTACAGTGATCTGAGGATGGGGTGCAGTGGTGTGAGGGTGGGGTGCAGTGGTCTGAGGGTGGGGTGCAGTGGTCTGAGGATGGGGTACGGTGATCTGAGGATGGGGTGCGGTTGTCTGAGGGTGGAGTGCAGTGGTCTGAGGATGGGGTACGGTGATCTGAGGATGGGGTGCAGTGGTCTGAGGGTGGGGTGCAGTGGTCTGAGGATGGGGTACGGTGATCTGAGGATGGGGTGCAGTGGTCTGAGGATGGGGTGCAGTGGTCTGAGGATGGGGTGCAGTTGTCTGAGGATGGGGTACAGTATCTGAGGATGGGGTGCAGTGGTCTGAGGGTGGGGTGAGGTGGTCTGAGGATGGGGTGCAGTGGTCTGAGGATGGGGTGCAGTATCTGAGGATGGGGTGCAGTGGTCTGAGGGTGGGGTGCAGTGGTCTGAGGATGGGGTGCAGTGGTCTGAGGATGGGGTACGGTGATCTGAGGATGGGGTGCAGTGGTCTGAGGGTGGAGTGCGGTGGTCTGAGGATGGGGTGCAGTGGTCTGAAGGTGGGGTACAGGGGCTTTAAGGACCGAGGACGTGGCCTGGAGTCAAGGACTGCAGAGACCCCTGGAAACTGGAAAGGCCAAGGCCACGGGTTTTCCCCTCAAATCCTTCTCAAGGATCCAACCCTGCCAAGCCTTGACTTGTGCGGAGCAGACTTCTGACTCCCAGAGCTGTGAGCCAACATGTCTGTGGTGCTTAAGTCACGTAAGCCTGTGTTGTTACAGCGGCAACAGGAAACTGATACATGCTAAAAATTAAAAACAAAAATCAGTGACCATGTTCGCATAATTACCAAAGTATTCAGAGAGCTCTGTCAACTGTGATTTGGCATAAAATAATCCACATCCTGTCTCTTTCTTACAAATATTCCTTATGCTTAAAGAAGGGATTTCCTTCTCTCAAATACAGTGAGATGTTTACCTGAGCGACCGAGTGGATAATGGAAAGAGCATATCAGTAAATTGTCCAGATACTATAAATCCCCAAAGTTGAACACTTTACTATGTTGTTCTAAGCTTCTCTTCTCTTCTTCTACGTCTTCTTCAATACATCACCCTGCACAGATTCGAGTCTTCATTTTGTGTGTAATTGAGGCTCATACATGTGACTGTGTAAAGTAGAACCTGTGTGCTCAAATGTCCATAATGTATTAAGATGTAATATCAACTCAACTATCAACTATTTCAAACTCCCCCATAACCTGTATGGTGTCTGAATTCTCTGGCCAGACCATTCCGATTGTTTTGTCTTCTTCCTTACTCTTGAAATCCTGATCTGTCACCATACTCCTGCTCCTATGCTGTGGTTAGCCAGAGCCAGCACTTCTTAATTACTATTTCTAATGTACAGCAAAACAGGAAATTAGAAAACCAAGCTTCTAATAACATTTTCTGAAATAAATAAGAACTCAGCTTTCTAAGATGCTGTCTTGTGAGTACAGTGCTTCTATCTGAGTAGAAAACGTGTGCTTGGTTATGCCAGGTCCCGTGGACCAATGATCAGTACATGAAACGATCTATTTGTCTGTCTGCCAGGCTATGAGCACTCTGAAGGCAAGAGTTGTATCAGCATTAAATCCTAAAGTAGTAAATATTTAATACATTCTTACTATGTATTAGGGGCTTCCCAGGTGGCTCCGTGGTAAAGAATCTGCCTGCTAATACAGCAAACTCAGGTTCAATCCCTGGGTCGGGAAGATCCCCTCCAGAAGGGAATGGCAACCCACTCCAGTATTCTTGCCTGGAGAATTACATGGACAGAAGAGCTTGGTGGGCTACAGTCTATGGGATCGTAGAGTCAGACATGACTTCGAGACTAAACAACAACAACTATGTATCAATCATTGTATAAAATGCTTAGAAATCTCATTTCACACACACACACACACACACACACACACACTTCCCACGGTAGTTATCCCATTCTTATTTGACAGAAATGGAAACTGAGATCAAGAGATGAAATGACCCATCCAGAACTAATAGGGAAATGACACCTTGTTGTGGGTACTACACCACACTGGGGGCCCTGTGAAAAATACAATTCCTAGCACTTAGTAGGTGCTCAGCAAATGGTGTTGGAGATGAACAAGCTGCGTGACTCCAACCTCGTAACTCCTTGGAGCACATTCAGGGGAGTGCACGGCCCATAATATCCAACTCAAATGTTTGTGAAATGAAAAACTTGAATCATGCCTGTCACTGCATGCCTCTACTTCCAATGGTGCAATAAAAGGGCAGAGTGTTCACTGTGGATTCCCGGGAACAGAAACCACTAACAAATGTACCTTGTTAGTCTGCTGTCAGGAGCAAGATTTTTATCAGGAATGTTGTATTTCTGAAGACACCAGAATAATTTCCTCCTAATAAATTTCCATCTTATTCAGAGCAGCTAAGCTTCTGCCAGGAGCTCAGAGCCTCCTGGGGGCAGGGCTCCGGCAACTTTCACGGGCAGATTAGATGTGTGTGCACCGCTCTGAAAGGCAGGCAGGAACCCAGCCATCAAGGCACGTGGGGCACTGACAATAACAGCTCAGAAGCACACGCGGCATTGGTCTGGGTTCCCAGCACCCTTCTGAAAGGACCTGAAATGTGGTGAATGGGCTTTCTTCCCTTCCAGCAGAGGAGGAACTGAGTTTGTCTGCCGGATCATTCTTGCAAAAAGAAAAGGAAACATTTTCCGGTGTCTTTTTTGAGATTTGATTTATTGAAGTTTGAAACACTGTTAATACTGCAATTTTATTTAATTTTCTATTTCTTTCCATAAATTCCCCCTTTACACTAGCACTTACTCTTGATAGGAGGGAATTTCTAAAGGTCCTAATGGATTAATTCTTGCAGAGATTGTATGATAGTTTTAATTGTTAAATGCAGATGCCATTTCTTTAAATAGATAAGTTCAGACTTTCCTTTCTCTCCTATGTTTTCAGTCTCCCCCCTCCAATTTTCTAATAAATAGAAGTTGAGTCTTAGATTCCTTTTCCTCTTTTTACTGATTCCAAACTATATTTAAACCCTAAATTCTTTTCTCTGTTCCCCAGGGATCACCAAGCAGCCTCCTCTGAACAACACAAAGGCAATGAAGAGAAATGGGGTGGAATTTTTTCTTCTTTAAAAAAAAAATACCATTCCAGCCAGCAAACTAATTCCATTTGTGATTTAGAGGGCCTTGGCACCTTCCCCCCAGAACCCCCCTGGGGAAAAGGATGAATGGCCATCTCAGTGTTGCATGAAAATTAGTATCAGGCCACAAATTATTTGACCCTATTAGAGTTTTCTTTTAAGTAAATTAAGGTTATATATCACCATCTTCCAAGAGGTTTGGGTGCTTTGAATCCTCCAAGTTAAGAGAATTTTCAAGATTTCCTGAAATCCAATAGCAAATATGATTCAAAGACATGGATGTTGCAAACACAGCTTCCTTTTCGTGGCAGCCTCACTTGAAAAAAAAAAATAGAAATGAGATGATGAATCTTATAACCGAAGGATTTTCAACAAAGAAAAGAGATCATATGGTCAGCAAATTATGCATCAAGAGCCCATCACCAATTCCCTAATCCATCAGGTCACCAGGAAATTTAGGAGAATACACTAGTGTTTGTGTGTGTGTGTGTGTGTGCGCACACACTCAATTCAAGCAATCCTAAGGCAGTTATTATTTCCTCCAGCCAGACGCATTCGTATTAATGTTCTGTCTATTTCTTCAGTAATCAGGTTTAAGCCCAATTTTATTGTGTTTTCTACATCTCCCAAGTAGCAAGTTGATATTAAACTCTAGTATTCATGCACTATTGAGGAATCTATACATTACTGCCCAGCATGGAGACTACACCTTTTACATTTCCTCTTAATTTCAGGAAAAAATTTTACTAGTTTAGGTGGAAAACCTACTTCATGGATAGTCCCCCACCCTCTGCAATGATTCCTTTCCGGGATCATCTTCACTCCATTTCCCAGCATTCCAGGCCCCGCCCCCTCCCCATCTTTCTGTTGGAAGTTTCATCAAGAACTGTTGTCTTCTGCTTATAGTTCCAGCTTCACTTTCAAAAGGAGGTTTGTCCCTACAGCTGCTCCCCGTCCCCCCTACTCCCACCATGCCAACAGTAAATAAGATCAATAGTATTTATTGATTATTTTAAAGAAAGAGAGAGGGGAGAGAAGAATCAGGTGGTTTTTTTCTGCCTTTACTCATCTCTCCCCACATCACCGTTTCGAAAGCCCATCCATCACAGGCTAAGGCCCTCAGGCCTCCCTGGATGATATCAGGGGAAGATCCCTGCCCTGGGACTGAAGAGAATTAAGTCCGAAGTCCTGTTCTGTCACCAACGGGCAGAACTAAACTCACTGGGACCTCACGAGCAATGGTACACAGGGCTTAGACCTCAAGCACATCAGTTCTTTTCATTCCGAGGATGCTTCATGGAGTGGATGGGGTAGTAACTCCATATCTGACCAGGAAATGAAGGCTCAGATTTTCTCAAAGGAGTCTCTGAGACTTGAATCCAGGCATCAGGACCCAGTGCTGCTGCCTGCAAGTGGATCTCACCAGCCCCAGGGTTTGTCTGTTAAATGAGGATGTTGACCATTCAACCTCATTTCCACATTTCCTGGCAGCTCTAATAGTTTGTAAAATGCTCTGTCTCTCTAGTTTTAAGTCACATTTTAAAGGGCTTCCCTGGTGGCTCAGATGGTAAAGAATCCAACTGCAATGCAGGAGACCTGGATTTGATCCCTGGGTTGGGAAGAACCCCTAGAGGAGGAAATGGCAACCCACTCCATGAACAGAGGAGCCTGGAGGACTACAATCCATTCTGTTGCAAACAGTCAGACATGACTGAACAACTAACACACAAGTTTGTGAAATTCTCTGTCTTTCTAGTTTCAAGTCAAATTTTAAAGAGGAAGCCAAAGATCTAGTCATGCTTTGTGAGAAACAGCTCCATGCTGAAGGTCTACAGTGAAGTTCCCAGAGGTTTTGTGTATATATTCTCAAGCCCAAGACATTGACACAAATCCCAAGCAAAATGTAGGATTAAGAAAATTGCCCAACGCCAGCTGACAATATGCATGGTGAGATTACAGATGCTTTTGTTCTTAATTTCTGCCTGCTGAAAAAACACATACCACATTGTAAAATCTTACTTTTTCTAAATGTCTTCCATCAGAGAATTGTGTATAGATAGATTTGCTCATTTTTCTAAAAAAAACCATTGTCTCAACATTTAGAAAAATAAAGCTCCAGAAGGATATATAGCATGTTGTAGACATTTTCTCTGGGTAGTCAAGAGCTTGAAAGTCTTTTATTTATTTATTTATTTTTGGTTGTTGTACCTAATTTTTACA
Source organism: Dama dama (assembly GCF_033118175.1). Taxonomy (NCBI): domain Eukaryota; kingdom Metazoa; phylum Chordata; class Mammalia; order Artiodactyla; family Cervidae; genus Dama; species Dama dama. The sequence goes on along the minus strand of NC_083686.1, from coordinate 5,328,550 downwards.
TGAATTTGTATGACTTTCATAAAAAAAAAAATAAAGAACAATAAACTAAAGAAAAAAAAAATACAAAGAGGAAATCTGCTCCTTTTCCCCATGTGCTAAAATCCTACAATTTCAAATGGAGGAAGGAAACAGGATATGGAGCGGTGGGTGGGAGAGAAATTTCCCTGAGATTTAAACCAAAATGCACAGATTCTTAATGTGTTTAATTGAGCAATGTTGTGATGGGGAGAGAAAGTCTTGGAAATTTTCCCCAGGATTTTTCTCCAAGACAGCTGATGGCCTGAAAATGAGATTATAGAGTTTTTTTCTTTTAATTACGCACTGCAACTTCACAATCCCTTCTTCAGAACTCTGAAATCCCAAGTACTCTGAAAACTTGGAAGCCTTCTTTAAAACTCGTATGGCTGCATATCTATCCACTACTGAGGGTCTTTATCCCACTTAGTGTGATTATTAGCATGTTTTCCTGCAGAAATAGGTTAGGATACTAAGTCCTCATAGCTTCTGCTGTTATCATTTGTTTGTTGTTTAGTTGCTAAATCATGTCTGACTCTTTGGCGACTCCATGGACCGTAGCCCGTCAGGCTCCTCTGAGTATGCGATTCTCCAGGCAAGAATACTGGAGTGGGAAGTCATTCCCTTCTCCAGGGGATCTTCCTGACCCAGGGATTGAACCTGGCCTCCTGCACTGCAGGCCGATTCTTCACTGTCTGAGCCAGCAGAGCTCAATGCTCTTTAAACCTTAACAAGAGAAAGTAGCTCCATCAGGTACCTTCAATTCTCTCTCTTGACTTTTCTGCTCAGGATATTCCTCATGACACACATCATATTGGACTTGTTGAAGAAAAACAATGTACAATCTTGGGAGGATGGGACCTAGGGAGAGAACTTCTGTGAACAAAGCAAAATTTTAAGACCAGTGGAAAATAATTGTCAGATGAATAAAACACTTATTTTCTATTTTTGCTCAAAAAATAGCCCTGTCTTTCAAATCAGAACTGCCCTCATATGTTCTTACTTTAAATATGCTTTTCTTTGATTGATGGTATTTTTCAAGGTGTTTATACACATAGAGGATGACAGAGTTGAGTGTATTTTTATAGATGGGTGCTCTAACCTTCATAAACATTCCAGGTGATTACATTCACTAGGATGCCAGATCACAGATCAAAAAGCAAAATCACTTTAAGCCTCCTAACTTGGGTAAATGAGTCTCTTTTATCAAATATTTATTTTTCTAACCTTGCAACACAAATAATGCAGTAGAAGAAAGATGCTTCTGAGGTGGTACCAATATAGAACAGGCTGTTCAAAGAGAAGTAGACATTCATCTCGTAGTTGACATCTTTAACAAAATTGAGCAAATTCCTGGGCATTTTGTCCTATCAGATCACTCATCAAAATAACATTCAGTCACAGATCAAGCCAGGACTGGCCTCCTGCTTACCACAACGAGTCTTCTGTAAGTCAGAATAACAGTAAGTAAAGATCCAGCTTAAATTATTAAAAATCAGCCAAGGGGATTATTATGGGCTGAATGTTAATGTCTCCACAAAATTCTTATACTGAAATTCTGACCCCCATAGTGATGTCGTTTGAAGGCACGGCCTCTGAAGGTGATTAAGTTTATATGAGGTTATAAGGGTGGGGCCCCCAGTATGGGATTAGTGCCCCTATAGGAAAAGGGGGGAGGAGAGGCAGAATCCTCTCTTTTCATCATGTGAGGGCAGAAAGGTAGCCCTTCGCAAGAGAGCTCTCACTAGGAGCCAGATCAATCAGTCCCTTGATCTTGGATTTCTTAGACTCCAGAATTAGGAGAAAGAAAGTCTATTTTGTAAGCCAACCAGTTTATGGACTTCTGTTGGAGAAGCTCAGGCTGACTGAGACAGGGTCTGTGCCTTCAGAAAAAGATTTACACGCTGACCTTTCACAGAGCGAAATTTGGTAATATGACTTCTTGAGAGATAATTGTCTTTTTTTTTTTCCCTTCGATACCAAACTTTGTAAAAGCTAAAAACTAGAATACAAGCAAACAACTGAATATCACCTCTGAGCTCCACCAATGGGTCTCCAGACGGGTTAGTTTCCTTTTGACTCAGAATATGTGAGCCCCAGGGCTTGGTTTAAATACAAGGAGGGAACTGTGAAGAGGAAAGAATTGTAGGGACAGGAGAAGGCAACTGAGGCATCCTAGGAGAAAGAATTTCTAAGAAGAGAAGGTTAGGGATTTCCCTGGTGGTCCAGTGGTTAAGACTGCATCTTCCAGTGCAGGGGACATGGGTTCCATCCCTGGTCAGGGAACTAAGATTCCACATGCCTCGGGGCAACCAAGCCCCCATGCCACAGCTATGGAGCCCCCCCACAGCAACAAAGAACTCACGTGCTGGAAAAGAAAGATTCCTTGTGACACAGCCAAAAATAAATGAACATTTTTTTTTTTTTTTTTAATAAAAGCCATCTTCTCTAAAAAAAGAAAAAGAGAAGGTGAGAGCAGGGCCATTGCTGCAAAGAGCAAGGAGTGTTTGGGATAAATACTGGCTCTGAGACCTGAAGGCTGCGTGTCCTTGAGTTGGTTATTCACACCCTCTTAGCAGTTTTCCTGTCTTTGAAATGAAAGTATTCATTGCCTGTCAATACAAGGGTTAAATAGGATCATATATGTAACATAACAAGCAAAGTGCCAGGCAAGTAAGTGAGAACTCAATAATTTGCAGTTTTATTATTTCCCTTAATATCCCAATCTCACCCCTTCCCCCTCACCCCCTGCCTTGCACTTTTAAGATTAAAGAAATGACAAATCATAGTCTCAAGCTTCCATTTGTGGGTGAGCAGAGCTAATCTCGCCACGATTCTCGCAGAAAGCCTCACAATTAAAAACTAAAATAAAGCGTTCACACTCCAGATTTTATTTTAACCAGCCCACAAAATTTTTTATCCATCTTTGCTTTTCAGAAACCCTGCAGCTGATGGCAGGGAAGTCAGCAGAGCTGCCTTTAGATGTCTCAGGTTCTTGAATTTTCTGCTGCTCATTAGAATTCCATCTCACCCATCGCCTGATCCCACAGGCCCCTGACGGCAAAGCCTGCCGAGCCAAGCCCGTTCTGGTTTTATTCATTTATTCATCAAACATTTATTGAGCATCTTCTACATGCCAGGCTCCACGTTAGGCTCTGGACCAGCAGTGGATAAGACAACATTTGTATTCTCATGGCAGGCAGGGGGGTCAGACATATAAAAACACAATGAAGAAGATGCAGTGATTGTTTATCAGGAAGCAGAGAGGAGAGGGCTATAGACGATGCTCTTCAAAGGATGGGGGAGGGTCAATAAGAAAGAGGCTTTAGGACAGAACATACCATGTGACTCATCAGAGGAGCAAGACTTGCCAGAAACCTCTCCCCTCAGTCAAGGAGAGTCCCAAGAAAATGCCCCCCTTTCTCTCTCCTTATTCTCGTCAGTTATCACTCCCCCTACGTTCTTTCATTCACTGCCGTATCTTTAGCATCTTAGAACAATGGCTGGCACATGCAGATGCTTGTCACAGTCTGACAAGCATCTCCAAAGCATCTCTCCGTGCCCCATCCCCAAATCACATATTGAAATCTCACATGCTTGTGTGCGCAATCGCTAAGTCGTGTCTGGCTCTTTTGTGACTCCAGGCACTGTAGCCAGCCAGGCTCCTCTCTCCATGGAATCCCCCAGGCAAGAATACTGGAGTGGGTAGCTATTCCCTTCTCCAGGGGATCTTCCCGACCCAGGGATTGAACCCAAGTCTCTTGCATCTCCTGCATTGGCAGGCAGCTTCTTTACCACTAGCACCACCTGGGAAGCCCTGATGGGGTCTTAACCCCTCAGTATGGCAGAAAGTACTAGGAGATAGGATCTTTATAAAGGTTATTAAGGACAAATAAGCTCATCAAGATAGACCCTAAAATGGTCTGACTGGTGTCCTTATATGAAGAGATTAGGACATATGGAGAAGATGATGCCCTACATGCCAAGGAAAGAGGCCTCAGGAGGAAGCAATCCTTCGCACACCTTGATCATGGACTTACAGCCTCCAGAGATGTGAGGAAATAAACTTCCATTTGTCCGTGGTATCTTGCTATAGCAGCCCTAGCAATCTCATAAAATGTTCAAACCGTGTTTGTTGAGCAGATTAATGAGTAATGTTTACTTTATTGTAACAAGTTAGTTGGACCATAAAGAAGACTGAGCACTGAAGAATTGATGCTTTTGAACTGTGGTGCTGGAGAAGACCCTTGAGAATCCCCTGGACTGCAAGGAGATCCAACCAGTCAATCCTAAAGGCAATCAACCTTGACTATTCACTGGAAGGACTGATGCTTCCAAATAGTGGTGCTGGACAAGCCTCTTGAGAATCCCTTGGACTGCAAGGAGATCAAACCAGTCCATCCTAGAGGAAATCAACCCCGAATATTCATTGGAAGGACTAATGCTGAAGCTGAAATGCCAATACTTTGGACCCCTGACGGGAAGAGCCGACTCATTGGAAAAGACCCTGATGCTGGGAAAGAGTGAGGACAGGAGGAAAAGGGGGTGACAGAGGATGAGATGGTTGGATGATATCACTGACTCGATGGGCGTGGGTTTGAGCAAACTCCAGGAGACAGTGAAGGACAGGGAAGCCTGGTGTGTTGCAGTCCATGAAGTTGCGGAGAATTGAACATGACTGAGTGACTAAACAACAGCAAAGATACATAAACTTGAGTCCTCATTTAAGTCAAAAGTCCAGGGTGAGTGACATGGAAAAGCTCTCGGGATAAGGTGACTCTTTGCTTCACCTGTACAGTTCCAGAACCCTGCAGAAAAACAGGCGGTTGGCCCTAGAGAGTCAGGGTGCATGTCTGAGGAATGAGTCCAGTGAGCCCACACGCCTGCATCTTCCCAGCAAGGGAGGATGCGTACCTTCCTTGGAAACCTGAGTCACCATATCTGAGAACTGGCTGTGATTGTTTGACCTCTGGCTTTCCTGCGTGGTGCAGGGCAGGGAAGAAATGAAACAGCAGGTAACTCCTCCTGCACAGACCCTGAGCCAGGGGCCGCTCTAATTTTTGAAGCAGTCCTGGGAGGCAGACTGTCAAACTGCAAAGGAAAACGGAGTCCCTGAGAGGTGAAATGGCTTGCTCAAGGTCACACAGGAGGATACAGGAGAGCTGGGATTTGAACTCAGGCCAGCGGATTCAGAAGTACAGCCTGCAGGACTTACCAGCAGCTCATTGTCCTTGCTGTCCCTCCATGCCACTGTCCTTCCATTGCAAGGTGGCCGAAAAGTGCCAAACGAAAGATGCAACAGAAATCAGAAAGCAGAGCCTAAAGGCAGCTTTTCTGAGTGAATAACAAGCAAATGAAAAGGCTAGCAAATGGCAACTGGGCATCACAGAAGCAAGAGGGGAGGAGCTGTCTCTACTGGGAGGTGACAAGAGAGTGCGGTCTTCGCATACAAGCCAAGGGAAGCAGCAAAGAGCTCTGACTTGCCCATGATACGAGGGAGCCCGCTGCTCACAAGCTCCTCAGGAGAATGAGCTGTGACCATCACTGCTGCTAAGTGTGAGAAATGTTCCCCAGCTCCCTTAACTTGGCCCTAAACTCCCGCCGTGTTCAGTTTGCCTATTTACCGCTTCCCGGATTCTCCTTCCGTTTAGGAAGGCAGACTGCTTTCTCATCCTCCCTCTCTCTTTCTGTCTCTGCTAATCCAGGCTCTCAGGATTTCATCCCCAAGAAGTTAATCAAAGGCATTTTCCTCAATAAATCAAGTCTCCCTGAAGATGAATTCCAGAGCCAGCTGTTCTAACCCCGCGAGTGTCCACCTGCTTCACAAGCATTTTTACAACAGCTATTGTCTGCGTGTGAACGTTACCTGCTTTGTTACATGAGCCTTGGCTTCAGCTCTAACTCTCAGAAGAAAGATCAAACGGCTTCATCTTGGGAATCTGATCTGAATCGCTCCTTCCTTTTCTGGAAATGCAGACGAACTCGGGCTGTGGCTGCATCTGGAAGGCCAGCCGGCGCTTCTCATAGAAGCCAGGGTGCCGTCTGCCAGGCACGGTGACCAGCAGGACAGTGGGAGGGTGGGGTGGGCAGTGCCCAGGGAGGAGATGGCAAAACAAGAGCTGAGCCCCACCCTCCCCCCGCCACCCTGGAAAGATGTCAGCTGGAGGTCTACATCTACCAGGGCCTTCCGAGGGAGCCTGTGTGTGCATGCGTGCATGCTAAGTCACTTCATTCGTGTCTGACTCTTTGACACCCCATGGACTGTGGTTTCCATGTCCTTCTCCAGGGCCAAGTAAGCCTACCTCCTCACAGAACAACAGACAGTGAAGGTGAAGGGCAGGATCTTCAGTGGAGGTCTCAACGGAAGGACTCAGCCAGGACCCTTAAAACCATGCTGCCTATATATATATAATGGAATATTACTTAGCCTTAAAAAGAATGAAAGAATGCCACTTGTAGCGACATGGATCGACCTAGAAATAATCATACTAAAGTGAAGTATGCCAGACAGAGACAGATAAATATCTTACAATACCATTTGTATGTGGAATCTACCAAAAAAAAAAAAAAATGGTACAAATGAATTTATTTACAAGACAGAAACAGACTCACAGATGTAGAAAACAACCCTATGGTTATCAAAGGTGAAAGAGGGCAACAAATTAGGAAAATGGTATTTACAGATACACATGACTAAAATAAACAACAAGATTTACTGTTTAGCATAGGTTACTAAATTCAATATAGTAACTTCCCTTATGGCTTCCCTTATAGCTCAGTTGGGAAAGAATCTGCCTGCAATGCAGGAGACCTGGGTTTGATTCCTGGGTCAGGAAGATCCCCTGGAGAAGGAAATGGCAACCCTCTCTAGTAATCTTGCCTGGAGACTCTAATGGACAGAGGAGCCTGGCGGGCTATAGTCCATGAGGTTGCAAGAGTTGGACATGACTTAGCGACTAAACCACCACTGTATTCAATATCTTGTGATAACCTATAATGGAACAGAATCTTAAAGAGAATAGATATACATATGTATATCTGAGTTACTTTGCTATATACCTGAAACACTGCAAGTCAACTATATTTCAATTTTTAAAAGTCATTAACTAAAAAATAAATAAATTCATACCGCCATGGCCCTTAGACACAACCCAGTTTCTTACAATGGAGACCAATGAAGACTAAAGAAGATAAGGATATACCTATGGCCAAGAAGGAAAACACCTCATCAGAGGAAGTTCTTTTTCATGAAAGAGCCTTTCATTAAAGACTAGCATTTTAGTGTAGTCTCCCTTTTTCCCTCTGTTCATGGAATCACAGATGTATTTTTTTTTCCTTCAGAGTTGAAAAGAACCTTAGAAATGTAAACCATTCATAATATTTTGCAGAAGGAAGTAAGCCCAGAGACGTAAGTGACTTACCCAAGATCACTCAGCTAGAAAAGGGCCAGGCCAGGATCTGGTGTCCTGACTCAGCTCGGGGCTCTCAGATTTGAGAATTTCCAGACTCAGCTTCTTAGAAAAAGTAGCCCCTTCCTCCAATGAGGAGGTATAAATCCCCCTCCCTCCAGATGACAGGATCTTATTTCCCTTGATTGGGCTTCCCTGGTGGCTCAGACGGTAATGAATCTGCCTACAATCTGGGGGTCGGGGAGGTCGCCTGGAGAAGGGAATGGCTACCCACTCTAACTTCAGAGTAAATGCTCATCTTTGTTTACTAGAGAGACTGGAATTCAGAGAGTTCTAGAGACCTGCAGCAGGCCTCCAGGAGGGTGTGTGAAGGGGCCAGATGTCAACTGCAAGGAGACTCACCCCAAACCTCAGGCTGAATATCATTCCCCATCCTTTCCTGCCCGGATTTCCCACAAACCTGCTGTCACCTTTTGTGTCCTTCCTTGTAGCTGCTTTAGGTCTTTCAATATTGGTACTTGTAAGACCCTGAAAGGGAGCACCTCCTTACATTTTTTTGTCCTGGGCACCTCACCAGCCTCCCCAAGTCCCAGCACTGTTGTCACAGCTTTTTGGCATTGCACCCCTTATCCATTCTACAGGCAGAAAGGTCTTTGCAGAATTCAGCTCTCTGCCTTGCTTAAATACATCACTTCTCCCCTTGGTCCCGGGGTAGAGTCCACATTCCGTCACTCAGTGTGTGAGTTAATCGAGGAGCCCCTGGAGAGGAAAGGTCTCTGCTGCAGTGGCCCATCTTCACCCCTCTGCAGGTCCAGGGACACCCCTGGTTCCCAGGAAGCTTGATCACAACTCATCCCTCATTCTCTGTTCCTCACACTTCTGTGAACCTCTCTAGATGGCCTTTCCTTCTGACATGCATGGCAAAATCTAGCAGCATCACTCCTCCCCCAGGTTTCAATTTTCTTCTGAGTGTCTGGTAGATGGGGTTCCCTAAAAGAACAACAAGAGAAGACCTCATCCTAAGAGATAAATGGGGAAAGTGGGGGTGGGTGCCATCCTTCATCTCACCAAGTACCAAATACCTGTCTCCCACAATCTGCTCTTGACCTCTGTCTGCAATTTCATTCAGCTTTTCGGTCATTATCTTAATAGGCATCTACCTGTCATTTACCAAAATGCAGTTAAGTGGGGTGATCATTTTTCTGAAGATAAAAATGACATCTCTCTTTTCTCTTTTTCTCTCTCTTAAAGGTGATGCTGGTCCATTATTTTAACTGAAGCTCTTTGGGGCTCTCTAGGATGGTTCCATATTCTGGCTTTGTCTGTAAAACTTGGGGAGGCAGAGAGTTAAACCAACAACTAGAGAATTTGATCACGACAGACCTAGACTCCTGGTAGTTCAGTGCAAAGGAAAACAACAAGTTTCTTTTAGCCTTAATTGTCTGTGTAATTGCCTTAGCTCAGAGAGACAGAGGCTCAGAATCTCAAGAAAGGTGGATTTCTTTTCTTCAATCAACAACATTTATTATATCCCAACTGTATGAAGCAAATCTGCATTAAGTCTTGAAGGGTACCCAGGAGGAGCATTATAGATGCTGCTAATGAATCTCTAAATAACCTAACTATAGAATCAAGTTCATTGAAATGCTTGATAAGTACCAGGCAGTATACCACTGCAAGGATTCAATATGAGGAATTAAGGAGGTAGTAAGCAAGTATAAAAGCAAGCCAAAAATGTGTGTATGGTGGAGCTGGATCATATTCTGAAATACTGACATAAAGGTGGCAGGAGTTTAGGGGAGGAACAGTCAAAATGCAGAAGTTGTCAGCCAACAGTTACTGGAAATCTACTCTATGCCAAGCCTTACCTCTTAGACGTTCACCCACCAATCATCACAGCTCAAATGCCACCTCTTCCATGAAGGATTCTGAGCCCTTAGACAGAAGGAATCATCTCCTACTTGGTCTTCCCAGAAAAAAAAAAACAGCTATTTGGCATTGACTTCACCCTGTCCTATGTGGAAATGAATTATTTGCAAGTCTGTTTCATCCACTAACTCTTAAGATTTAGAAAGCTTGCCTTACTCATATCTTTATCATTGAGAACATTCATCCCCATGAGTTGCACAGAATAGTTTTCAGCTCAGTTCAGTCACTCAGTTGTGTCCGACTCTTTGCGACCCCATGGATTGCAGCACGCCAGGCCTCCCTGTCCATCAACAACTCCAGGAGTTTACTCACTCATGCCCATTGAGCCTATGATGCCATCCAACCATCTTATCCTCCATCGTCCCCTTCTCCTCCTGCCTTCAATCTTTCCCAGCATCAGGGTCTTTTCAAATGAGTCAGCTCTTTGCATCAGGTGGCCAGAGTATTGAGTTTCAGCTTCAGCATCAGTCTTTCCAATGAACACTCAGGACTGATTTCCTTTAAGATTGACTGATTGGATCTCCTTGTAGTTCAAAGGACTCTGAAGAGTCTACTCCAACACCACAGTTCAAAAGCATCAATTCTTCAGCACTCAGCTTTTCTTATAGTCCAATTCTCACATCCATACATGACTACTGGAAAAACCATAGCTTTGACTAGATGGACATTTGTTGGCAAAGTAATGTCTCTGCTTTTTAATATGCTGTCTAGGTTGGTCATAACTTTTCTTCCAAGGAGCATGTGTCTTTTAATTTCATGGCTTCAGTCACCATCTGCAGTGATTTTGGAGCCCAAAAAACTAAAGTCTTTCACTGTTTCCATTGTTTCCCCATCTATCTGCCATGAAGGGATGGGACCAGATATCATGATCTTAGTTTTCTGAATGTTGAATTTTAAGTCAACTTTTTCACTCTCCTCTTTCACTTTCATCAAGAGGCTCTTTAGTTCTTCTTTGCTTTCTGCCATAAGGGTGGTGTCATCTGCATATTGAACATTATTGATATTTCTCCCAGCAATCTTGATTCAAGTTTGTGCTTCATCCAGCCCAGCATTTCACATGATGTACTCTACATATAAGTTAAATAAGCAAGGTGACAATATACAGCCTTGACATACTCTTTTCCTGATTTGGAATCAGTGTTCCATGTCCAGTTCTAACTGTTGCTTCTTGACCTGCATGCAGATTTCTCATGAGGAAGGTCATCTGGTCTGGTATTCCTATCTCTTGAAGAATTTCCCACAGTGTGTTGTGATCCACACAGTCAAAGGCTTTGGCGTAGTCAATAAAGCAGAAGTACATGCTTTTCTGGAACTTTCTTGTTTTTTCGATGATCCAGTGGATGTTGGCAATTTGATCTCTGGTTCCTCTGCCTTTTCTGAATCCAGCTTGAACATCTGGAAGTTCACGGTTCACATACTGTTGAAGCCTGGCTTGGAGAATTTTGAACATTACTTTTACTAGCGTGCGAGATGAGTGCAATTATGTTTGAACATTCTTTGGCATTGCCTTTCTTTGGGATTGGAATGGAAACTGACCTTTTCCAGTCCTGTGGCCACTGCTGAGTTTTCCAAATTTGCTGGCATATTGAGTGCAACACTTTCACAGTGTCATCTTTTAGGATTTGAAATAGCTCAACTGGAATTCCATCACCTCCACTAGCTTTGTTTGTGGTGATGTTTCCTAAGGCCCACTTGGCTTTGCATTCCAGATGTCTGGCTCTAGATGACTGATCACACCATCATGGTTATCTGGGTCATGAAGACCTTTTTTGTACAGTTCTTCTGTGTATTCTTGCCTCCTTTTCTTAACATCTTCTTCTGTTAGGTTCATACCATTTCTGTCCTTGATTGAGCCCATCTTTGCATGAAATGTTTCCTTGGTATCTCTAATTTTCTTGAAGAGATCTCTAGTCTTTCTCATTCTACTGTCTTCCTGTATTTCTTTGCACTGATCACTGAGGAAGGCTTTCTTATATCTGGACATGCACTCATCTTCTCCTGCGAGAACTCCAAAATTACAACTCACTGCTGAACAGCCATGGACAGGACAATGTTGTATCCCACCAAAAAAAGATATCCCAAACTCAAGGGCAAAGGAGAAGCCCCAGCATGATGGTGGAAGGGGTAAAATCACATTTAGAATCAAGCCCCATACCCACCAGAGATGCTCGGAGGGCTCAAACAAACTTTGTGTGCACCAGGACCCAGAGACTGAGCCAGAACTGTGTTTCACTGTCTCCTGTGGAGATACAGGTCAGCAGTGGACTGCCGCAGGGGCAGGGGCTCCGGGTGCTGCAGACCTGGGTACGGCATAAGCCCTCTTGGAAGAGGTCGCATTAACCCCACCATAGAGCTGCCAGAACTTACACAGGACTGGGGAAACAGACTCTTGGAGGGCACAAACAGAACCTTGCGCACGCCAGGACCCAGGAGAAAGGAGCAGTGACCCCACAAGAGACTGACCCAGACTTGCCCATGAGTGTCCAGGAGTCTCCGGTGGAGGCATGGGTGGGAGGTGGCCTATTGCAGGGTAGGGGGCACTGTGTGCAGCAGTGCTTGCTTGCATGGGGCCTTTTGAAGGAAGTTACCATTATCTTCATTACCTCCACAACAGTTTCCCCTCAGGTCAAACAACAGGGAGGGAACACAGCCCCACCCATCAACAGAAAACTGGATTAAAGATTTACTGAGCATGGCCCCACTCATCAGAACAAGATCCAGTTTGTCCCTCAAGTCAGTCTCTCTCATCAGGATACTTCCATAAACCTCTTATCTTTATCCATCAGAGGGCAGACAGAATGAAAACCACAATCACAGAAAATTAACCAAACTGATCACATGGACCACAGCCTTTTCTAACTCAATGAAACAATGAGCCATTCCATGGGGCATGGAGGTCATGGTGGAGAGTTCTGACAAAACGTGGTCCACTGGAGAAGGGAATGGCAAACCACTTCAGTATTCTTGCCTTGAGAACCCCAAGAACAGTATGAAAAGGCAAAAATATAAGACACTGAAAGATGAACTCCCCAGGTTGTTAGGTGCTCAATATGCTACTGGGGATGAGTGGAGAAATAACTCCAGAAAGAATGAAGAGGTGGAGCCAAAGCCAAAACAACACCTAGTTGTGGATGTGACTGGTGATGGAAGTAAAGTCCATTGCTGTAAAGAGCAATATCACATAGGAACCCCGAATGTTAGGTCCATGAATCAAAGCAAATTGGAAGTGGTCAGACAGGAGATGGCAAGAGTGAACATCGACATTTTAGGAATCAGTGAACTAAAATGGACTTGAATGGGTGAATTTAACTCAGATGGCCATTATATCTACTACTGTGGGCAAGAATCCCTTAGAAGAAATGGGATAGCCTTCATAATCAGCAAAAGAGTCTGAATACAGTACTTGGATGCAATCTCAAAAATGACAGGATGATCTCTGTTCATTTCCAAGGCAAACCGTTCAATATCACAGTAATCCAAGTCTATGCCCCGACCAGTAATGCTGAAGAAGCTGAAGTTGAATGGTTCTATGAAGACCTATAAGATATTCTAGAACTAACAACCCAAAAGGATGTCCTTTTCATTATAGGGGACTGAAATGCAAAATTAGGAAGTCAAGAGATACCTGGAGTAACAGGCAAATTTGGCCTTGGAGCCCAAAATTAAGCAAGGCAAAGGCTAACAGAGTTTTGCTGAGAGAATGCACTGGTCATAGCAAACACCCTTTTCCAATGACACAAGAGAAGACTCTACACGTGGACATCACCAGATGTTAGGGTCAATATCAAAATCAGATTCTTTATATTCTTTGCAGCCAAAGATGGTGAAGCTCTATACAGTCAGCACAAACAAGACCAGGAGCTGACTGTGGCTCAGATCATGAACTCCTTATTGCCATATTTAGACTTAAATTGAAGAAAGTAGGGAAAACCACTACACCATTCCATTCAGTTCAGTTCAGTCACCCAGACATGTCTGTCTCTTTGTGACCTCAACACCATTCAGGGATGACCTAGATCAAATCCCTTATGATTATACAGTGGAAGCGACAAGTAGATTCAAGGGATCAGATCTGATAGACAGAGTGGCTAAAGAACTATGGATGGAGGTTCATGACATCATACAGGAGGCAGTGATCAAGACCATCCCCAAGAAAAAGAAATGCAAAAAGGCGAAATGGTTGTCTGAGGAGGCCTTACAAATAGCTGAGAAAAGAAGAGAAGCTAAAGGCAAAGGAGAAAAGGAAAGATATCCCCATTTGAATGCAGAGTTCCAAAGAATGGCAAGGAGAGATAAGAAAGCCTTCCTCAGTGATCAATGCAAAGAAATACGGAATAGTTTTAAGAGCTTTTAATAGTTTTCAAGTTTCTCATGGGGCTTATGGCTTAAACCTCCTTCTATTTCCTCAAAGAGACTTGGAACATCTCTGCTCTGCTTTTTTTAGCTGTTAGTTTCATATTTGAGCCCTAAGGGCCATTTTATTTCCCTTCTTTCCAAATTTGTGAGCTATCACATCACAGATCACAAATATGATAAAACTAAGAAATCAAAAATATTTGTTGTCTGTAAAGATGTGTTATTGGGGCTGGAACATTAACATGGTGATTGGAAGGTGTTGAGTTGGAATGGAAGGGCATTCTATTAGAGAATGGAGAATTATAAGCAGATGAACATGAATTTGAAAACTTTCTGCCATCGCTGGGTTGTTTCCTGAATCAGATATGACACCTCTGGCTCTTTCGTCCTTAACGGCATTTGGGGAGCGGGGGTGGGGTGGGAACTGAGATGCCCTTAGCCAGCTTTTCCAGCCGCCTATTTTTTACCCTTCTTTTAATATTTTAATATCTAACACGAAATGGTAGGAAGGACACTGAGAGAGAAAAAAAAGACAAAAAGGAAGCAAAGAAGGAAAGATGAAAGGGAGAGAGGAGGGCAAGAAGAAAGAAGGACTATACATTTGTGATCTAAATCCTGCATCCAAATCCTGGCTCTGCCACTGACCACCTATGATACTGAGACAAAATGTTTTTCTGTTTCAAACCTTATGATTCTCCTTCAGGAGAAAGGAGAAGATGGTGACTCCCAAGATGGTAATTTACAGGACTGACCAAAAGAATATGTATACAAATAGTCTAGAACAGAGATTACATAAAATATCAATCAAATCACTCTGGAAACCTACCTGAAATGAACCAGGAGAGCGAAGTTTCCCCAGGAACAGGCGGCCTTCTGCCCGCACACGCACATGACATCATCACCACCCTGACCGTGTCCTACTCTTCTTCTTCCAGGTCCTTGTCCCTTACTAGGCTAGAAATTCCCCCATGATGGTCACCAACCCACATTCACTCGTGAACCCCTAGACCTGAGACGGCCTCTTACACAAAGGAGGTCTTTCCAAATATTTGCAAAATGAATGAATGAATGTCATCAAAAACCTCCAGACCTAACTAACTCAGAAAATAAAGACATCATTATCATTCCTATTATAAAACCTCTCTCTCACACTGGGTAATCCTTTAACTTCCCGAAGCCCCGGCACACATGGTACCTCGGATTTGCACTCTACAACCCCCAGATGGGTTTACAACTTACCTCTCCTCGGCAGGTTTTTGCTGATTCTCTGTGATGTACAATTGCCCAAGAAGAGTCTCGGGCATATAGGAACTGTCATATCTATTAGCTTCTTCCTTCCTTCACAAAAAGGGAAGAGTGAAAGAGCGGTGCCCTGACTCCTAACTGATGTCAAAAACGACATTTCCTCTCCACAGCTTTTGGTTTTTGATTCCTATCTGTCATCCATTATAATTTTACACCAGAAATTATTTAGTTTTCTATGTATTTGTGAAGATTTGAAGAGTTATAAGCTGGCTTCGCTTATGTGTGCCCAGAAAAAAAAAAAAAAGTAAGAGGATTTATGGGAAGAGAATGAATAGGACAAAAAAAGAAAAAGAAAGGTCTCTAAAGGAATTCAGAGTTTAAACTGGTTCTAAATGCTTCACTCTGAGGGCCAGAGCAGATTTCAGGGTTTAAAAGTAATGTACAATTTTTACAGAGCCCTCTTCTTTGTTTTAACTTAGAATGCGATGTAGCAAGGTCAATGGACTTTCCCATTAGCATTATTAATGTTAGTTTAATGCAGTGCATAGATTTGTAAGTGCAGTATTTTTTTTTTTTCTTTTCAATTTTGGCCGTGCTGGGCCTTTGTTGCAGCACATGGACTTTCCATAGTTGTGATGCGCCAGAAGATTCTCTTGCAAACGAGCAAGGACTGTAAAATGTGTGGGCTCAATAGTTGTGGCAGGCCGGCTTTCTAGCTGCAGCATGTGGGATCTTACTTCCTTGATCAGGGATCAAACCTGCATCCCCTACATTGGAAGGCAAATCCGCAACCACTAGACTTCCAGGAAAGTCCCTAAAAAATGCAGTTTTATGAGTTTTACAAATGTCTATGTATACCCTTAATAACTCCGTTGGAATCAACATATAGAACAACTTCATTTCCTCAGAATTTTCCTTTCTGACGTTTTTTGGATCCTCTCTTACATGCCTGGAGAATCCCAGGGACGGGGGAGCCTGGTGGGCTGCCATCTATGGGGTCGCACAGAGCCGGACACGACTGAAGCGACTTAGCAGCAGCAGCTTACATACTCTTTCTCAAATCAGGGGCTCTAAATAGTGTGACTCCATGGATTATTTCTTAGAATCTGATGAAAGCTACAAATCTTTCTGCAGTGAGTCAGGGAAGTGGGAGTGTGTAAATTCATCACAGATTAAGGACCCCAGGGAAGTTTTATTAATTCTTTTATTTGTTCATTCAAAATCTCTATTGAGCACTCACTAGGTGCTTGGGAGAGGTGTTGGACAGACAGCGGGAAAGAAAGATAGCATCATTCTTGCCTCCTGGATTCACAGCAAGGAGAAAGGTAAGAAATAAGAAAGCAAACCAATAGATAGAATTTCATACAGTGACAAATGCAATGAGGGCAACTGTCAACCCAGGTGTGGTGATAAAGGACAGCATGATGAGGCTCTTTTATAGATTCAAGGAAGGCCTCTCTGAGGAGGGAACAGTTTGGTGGGGCCCTAGATGTGAGAGGAAACTGGCTGTGCAAAGAGGTCCAACTGTTTGATTGCTGCCATATCTGAATTATCCCTTTCTTCCCCTCTGTCCACCCAAGGCCAGAAGCTGCATGCTTAGTCGTGTCAGACTTTTCAACCCCATGGACTGTAGCCCACCAGGCTCTTCTCTCCATAGAGTTTTCCAAGCAAGAATACTGGAATGAGTTGCCATTTCTTTTTCTAGGGAATCTTCCCAACCCAGGGATGGAACTCTATATCTCTTGCATCTCCTGCATTGGCAGGCGGATTCTTCAGCACAGGCACCACCTAGGAAGCCTATCCACACAAATTCTATCCTAAAATACAGAATGGTAACTTCACCCAATTACAAAGCAGTCCAAATGTTAAAAGGACATTTATATTTTCACATGACTTGACTTTTACTTACTATGAAAGTAGTTTTCTATAAGTGTGTTCTGTGATTCATGTCAGTGTTTTCCTCTAGGAATTTTATAGTATCTGGTCTTACATTTACATCTTAGTCCAATTTGAGTTTATTTTTGTATATGATGTTACAAAATGTTCAATTTCATTTTTCCTTTTATGTGTAGCTGTCCGGTTTTTCCAGCACCGCTTATTGAAAAGACTGTCTTTTCTCCATTGTATATTTTTGCTTCCTTTGTTATAGATTAGTTGACCATAAGTGCATGGGTTTACTTCAAGAAAATTGAATTTTTAATTTAAAAACTACCAAAAAAGAAATCTCCAAGCCCAGATAGTTTTATGGTAAAACTCTTCCAAATGTTTAAAGAAGAATAAACAACAATTGTACACAATTTCTTTCAGACATAAAAGAGGAATAAATAAGTCTCAATTTGTTTTATAAAGCTAGTATTACCAAAAACAGAGACAGTACAAACCAGAAAACTGCCGATCAGTATTCCCCATGCACACAAGCACAAAAATTCTTAACAAAATATTAGCAAAGAGAATTAAGCAATATATAAAAATAATTATACAACATGACTAAATTGGGGTTTATTCCAGTGATACAAGGTTGATTCAATACTTTCAAATCAATCAATGTACTCTACCACACTAACAAGCCAAAGAAGAAAAAAAAAAAAAACACATGATCCTATCTGTTGATGCAGGAAAAATATTCAACAAATTTCAACATCTTTTCATGATAATACATTCAGAAAGTTAGGATAGAGGGGAACTTCCTCAATTGATAAAACATCTTGCGGGGGAGGGGGGGGACGACTATTATCATTATACTTAAAAGTGAAAGACTGAATGGTTTTTCCTTCAGATCAGGAAGACAAGGATCTTTGTTCTCACTACTCTTTTCAACAAAATGTTAGAAGTTACTCAGTGTCACAGAAAAATAAAATAAAGGGCACGTGGTTTATTTGGAAAGCAATAAAACTTTCTATTAGAAAATGATATAATTTTCTATATAGAAGAACCCCAGGAATTAGTTTAAAAATTTCCTAGAACAAATAAGTGATCAGTCTGATCACAGGATAAAAAATAAGCATACAAAACCAATTATATAGCTATATAATACCAATGAACATGTGAATGCCAAAATAAAAAATACAATTCCACTTATATTAAATAAAAAATTAAGGAAATACTAAGGTGTAAATCTAACAAAGCATGGGAAAAATTCTTATGATGAAAATTACACTGCTTATGAACAAAATCAAAGTACTAAATAAATGGGGAGACGTCCTATATTCACGGATTGGAAAACAATATAGTGAAGACGTCAATTCCTCTCAAAGTCAAGTATAGGCTTAACAGAATTCTTGTCGAAATTTCAGCAAGATGTGTGTGGGTATAGATGCAGATCATTCTAAAATATATATGAAAAAGTAAAGGAACTACAATAGCTGAACTAAGTTTGAAAAATAGAAGGAGACAGTAGACTTGATTTCAAGACAACTATTGAGCTATAGTAATCAAGACTGTGTGATAAGGATGGACATGAGAATAGACAAAAAGATCAATAGAACAGAATAGAAAATTCAGAAATAGAGCTACACAATTATAATCAACTGATCTTTAGGGAAAAAAAAAAAAAAAAAAACAGAGGAAAAATAGCCTCTCTAACAGATGATTCTGGAGCAGTTGAAAATGTATAGGATAAAAATTAACCTCTACCTAAGTTTCAGCTCTTATACAGAAAATTAATTCAAAGATGGTTGTGGAATTACATGTAAAACCATAAAACTTTAAGAAAAAAAAATTAGGAGAAAATATTTGGAATTTAAAGCTAGAAGGAAAACTGATTAATTTGGACTTCATCAAACTTAAAAACTTTTGCTGTATGAAAGACCCTGTGTAAAGAATGATAAGGCCAGCCACATTTGAAAGTAAATATTTGCAAGCCACATATCTGAAGAGGGACTAGCATTTAGAATACACAAAGAACTCTCAAACTTGATACACACACACGAAGAAAGCATAGAATCCAATTTCAAATGGGCAGGATACGTGAAGGGACATTCACGAGAAGAGATGCTGTGTTGAATTGTGCCTGGCTCTTTGTGACCCCAAGGACTGCAGCATCAGGCTCCCCTGTCCTTCACTATCTGTCTCCCAGAGTTTGCTCACACTCATGCCCATTGAGTAGGTGATGCCATCCAGCCATCTCATCCTCTGTCGTCCCTTTCTCCTCCTGCCCTCAATCTTTCCCAGCATCAGGTTCTTTTCCGATGAGTTGATTCTTTTTTTTTTTTTTTTTGCATCAGGTGGCCAAAGTATTGGAGTTTCAGCATCAGTCCTTCCAACGAATATTCAGGGTTGATTTCCTTTAGGATTGACTGGCTTGGTCAGCTTAGCTTAGCCATAGACAGACTCCTAACACACAGAGACTGTGAGATAATGATGTGTTCTTTCAATGTACTAAGTTGTGGTAATTTGTTACACAATAATAGATAAGTAATGCAGGTAGAAACTTGATTGGAATATCCTTCCTTCAGATAACAATTCTAAGAACTAGAAAAAACATTCTTTAAAATCATCATGAAATGAGTTAAATATATTTCAAAACACTGATATCTACAAAATATGTCTTCTAACCACAATAATACTGAATTAGAAATTAATACTAATTGGACTGTTATACTTGGAAATTAAACCATATACGTTTAAGTGATCCATGAGTCATATAATGAATACAAAATGTTTTTGTTAAATAAGTTTAAGAATATATCAAAAATTATGTGAGGCAATTTGTGGTAAAAATATATCTGAAATTCTTATGTAAGAAGAAAACTCAAATCAACTATCTAGTTTCTAATCTTAAAAAGCTAAACAAACAAGAGGAGGAAAAAATGAAACCCTAAGAAAGTGTAAGAATGGATAGATCATAGTCGATATCAGTGAAATAGAAAACAAACAAGGAGTAGAGAATATTAAAAAATTAAAACATGAGTTTCTTAAGAAGATCAATAAAATTGATAAATCCCTATGGACGCTGATCAGTGTAAAGGAAAATATATAGATAACCAATCTACTATGAAAGAGAAAGAACTTCTGAAAATTCTATACACATGAAAAGGAAAATAAGAGAACATTATGAATAGCATAATGCCAATAATGTAGCAATGTTGATAAAAAGATAAATACCTTAAAAAATACAATTTAACAAAACTGACAAAAGACGAACTACAAAATCTGAATAGACGTTTTTATTAGAGTAATTAATTTGTTATGAAAAATCTGTTTACACTAAAATGTCTAGGAGCAGGTGATTTCTATCAAACAAGAAAAGGGCTCTACTTTAAAGGAGAAGTGATAGCAATTCTACACAAACTCATTCAAATGGGAAGAGGATGGAACACATACCTACTTATTTTATTGTAAAAGCACTATTTGATACCAAAACCTGACAAAAAATGTACAAGAAAAAAATATACATCAATATCCCTTATGAATATAGATGCAAACATACTTAGAAATTGTAAATAATATAAAAATATAAACACATTAAAAGGATAATATATTATACTAAGTAGGGCTTAAGCAAGATTGATTTAACATTTGAAAATCAAAGTAATTTACACTACAGAATAGAGAAAAGCATGGTAAACTCAATAAATGCATAAGATTTTATATTCAGTCACAATAGTAACTCTTGGAAAATTAAAATCAGAAGAGAAATTCCTCAATATGTTAAAAGGCAACTATGAAAAATCTAGAGCTACCATCATACTTAATAGTGAAATGTTAAACTAATTTATCATAAGTTCAAAAACAAAGTAAGGTTCTCATTCTCACCTCTTCCACTGAACATTGTACTAGAGGCCCTAGCCAATTCAATACAGCAAGAAAAACAAACACAAAGATTAGGAATTAAGAAATAAAACATCCCTATTGATTTTTATGTGGAAAATCATAAGTAATCAACCCCTCTCCCTCTCAAAAAAACTAGAACTAGTAAGTGAGTTTAGCAAGATCTATAATACAAGCAAGTTCAACATCCAATCATTACTTTTTTTCTATGTACTATTAGCAAATATTTAGAAAGCCAAAAAAGTTTCTTTTTTTATTAAAAAAAAATTTTTTTTTATTCCAACTACTAGTCATCACAAATACTTCAGATGTTTGGGAATCAATTAAACCAGATAGACAAGAACTCCTTTCTCAAAACCACAGAGAGAAAGTTTTTTTAAGAGTTATTTACTTGTTTTATTAATGGCTGCACTGGGTCTTTGTTGCTGTGAGGGGGCTTTTTCTCCTGTTGAGGTGAGTGCCCGCTGGGGGGCTACCCTTCACTGTGGCACAGGCTTCTCACTGCTTCTGCTTCTCTTGTTGCCGAGCACGGGGCTCTGCGTGCGTGGTGTCAGTAGTTGCAGCTCATGGGCTCTAGAGCACTGGCCCAATAGTTGTGGCCCATGGGCTTAGTTGCTGTGCGGTATGCAGGATCTTCCCTGACCGAGGATCCAACCCATGTCTCCTTGCATGTGTCGACTGATTCTTCACCACTGAGCTGCCAGCGAAGCCCCACAGAGAGAAATTTTAAATGATCTAAATAAATGAGAAGATATGTCCTATCTACAGTTAAAAATGCTTAGTATTTTTAAGATATTAGCAATGGTTCCTCAATAATTCAACACAATCCAAATCATGATTTCAGCAGATTTTTAAAATAAAAATTGGCAAGCTCTATGTAATGTTTGGCTCAGCTTATGGCTGAGCTTATAAAGAATCCTCCTGCAATGCGGGAGACCTGGGTTTGATCCCTGGGTTGGGAAGATCCCCTGGAGAAGGGGAAGGCTACCCACTCCAGTATTCTGGCCTGGAGAATTC
Source organism: Dama dama (assembly GCF_033118175.1). Lineage (NCBI taxonomy): Eukaryota > Metazoa > Chordata > Mammalia > Artiodactyla > Cervidae > Dama > Dama dama. Next base: position 5,306,810 of record NC_083686.1, on the reverse strand, counting down.
CATGGACTGTATAGCCCACGGGGTCCCAAAGAGTCGGACACGACTGAGTAACTTTCACTTTCACTTTCTTTTATACGTAATATTTATACAGAACTGTAAATGACCTAGAATAACCAAATCAATCCTCAAGAAGAATACAACTAAAGGACTCACACCATGTTTTCTAAGTCTACCATACTGCTATAGTCATCAGGACAGTATAGGATTTGCAAAAGGATAGATAAATCAATCAATGGACCAGAATGAAATTCAGAAATTGATCCTTTCATGTGGTCATTTAATTTCCCCAAAGGTGCAAAGCAATTCAACTAAGAAAAGTTTATTCAACAAATGGCACTGGAATTAATAGATATCCATATAGAAAAAAAATGCTTACATTCTTACTTTATACTAGTATCTGTTCTGTGCTGTGTTTAGTCGCTCAGTCACGTCTGACTCTTTGCAATCCCATGGACTGTAGCCTGCCAGGCTCCTCTGTCCATGGCATTCTCCAGGCAAGAATACTGCAGTGGGTAGTCTATCCTTTCTCCAGGGGATCTTCCCAACCCAGGAATCAAACCAGGGTCTCCTGCATTGCAGGCAGATTTCTTTACCAGCTGAGTTACCAGGGAAGACCCTCATACTAGTATACACAAAGTTCATTTGAGAAAGATTGTAAATCTAAACATACATGTCAGAAAGGTAAATTTCTAGAAGAAAACATAAAAAGAAACTCTTCACAGCCTTTAGGTAAGAAAACATTTCCTTGAGGGGACATGAAAATCATGAATCATAAAAAAGAAAAGAAAAAGATAAGTTGTATATCATCAAATTAAAGTCTTCTATCCACCAGTAGGTGAACCAAGAACTTCCAGATGTTCAAACTGGATTTAGAAAAGGCGGAGGGACCAGCGATCAAATTGCCAACAGCCGTTGGATCATAGGAAAAGCAAGAGAATTCCAGAAAAACATCTACTTCTGCTTCAATGACTATGCCAAAACTTTTGTGTGGATCACAACAAACTGTGGAAAATTCTTCAAGAAATGGAAATACCAAACCGTCTCACCTGTCTCCTGAGAAACCCGTGTGCAGGTCAAGAAGCAACAGTTAGAACCGGACACGGAACTAGTTCCAAATCAGGAAAGAAGTCCGTCAAGGCTGTATATTGTCACCCTGCTTATTTAACTTATGTGCAGAGTAGCATCATGAGAAACACTGGGCTGGAGGAAGCACAAGCTAGAATCAAGATTGCCAGGAGAAATATCAATAACCTCAGATACACAGATGACACCACCCTTATGGCAGAAAGTGAAGAAGAATTGAAGAGTCTCTTGACTTTTAAAGAGAAGAGTGAAAAAGCTGGCTTAAAAGCCAACATTTGAAAAATGAAGAGCATGGAATCCAGTCTCATCACTTCATGGCAAATGGATGGGAAAATGATGGAAACAGTGACAAACTTTATTTTCTTGGGCTCCAAAATTACTGCAGATGGTGACTGTAGCCGCGAAATTAAAAGACACTTGATCCTTGGAAGAAAAGCTATTACAAACTTAGACAGCACATTAAAAAGCAAAGACATTACTTTGGCAACGAAGATCCATACAATCAAAGCTATGGTTTTTACCAGTCGTCATGTATGGATATTAAAGCTGTGCCATAAAGAAAGTGAGTGCTGCAGAACTGATGCTTTTGAACTGTGGTGCTGGAGAAGACTCTTGAGAGTCTCTTCAACTATAAGGAGATCAAACCAGTCAAGCCTAAAGGAAATCAGTCCTGAATATTCATTTGAAGGACTGATGCTAAAGCTCCAATACTTTGGCCACCTGACTTGATGAGCCAGTTCATTAGAAAAGACCCTGATGTGGGGAAAGATTGAAGGCAGGAGGAAAAGGGGATGAGAGAGGAGAGGATGAGATGGGTGGATGGCATCATCGGCTCAATGAACATGAGTTTGAGCAAGCTCTGGGAGATGCTGAAGGACAGGGAAGCCTGGCGTGCTGCAGTCCATGGGGGTGCAAAGAGCCAGACAGGACTGAGTGATTCAACAACAAATTCACCAGAAGATATCATTAAGATAACAGTCAAGACAGAGACAAGGAAAAAAAAAGTATTTGCATATGAATATCTGATAAAGGAGTTCTTTCAGACTATATAAACTCAATGATTAAAAAATAGTTTTAAAATAGGCAAAAGATATGAATAAATGCTTAACTAAAAAAAGATACAAGAATGACCAATCAGTATTTGAAAAAATGCTTCACCGACACTGTGAAACACATAAATGAAAACAAAAGCTATAATGACGTACCACCACACAAGAAAAACCAAAATTAGATAGATGGTAACATGAAATGCTGTTGAGGATGAAGAGTAATTACAATGTTAACATTTCTGATGGCAATGCAAAATGCTACCACCATTTACAAAGTAAAAATTCACCTCTCCATTGATCCAACAATATCTCTCCTGGGAATTTATACAAAAGAAATAAAATAAATGTTCACTAAAACTTGTGCATGAATATTCCTAGCAATTTTATTCATAATTGCTAGAAATTTGAACCAACCCCAAAACCCAACAGTAGGAGAATGGATTTTAAATTTGTGGTAAATGTATATAATAAAATTCAATTTATCAATAAAAAAGAACAGACTACTGATAGAAATAACAGAGATGAACTCTATAGATATTATATATCAAGCAGAAACAGAAAAAAGCTACACAGGCATGACTGCAAGTACCAGAAGACAAAATTGATCCACGGTGTGTGACAGAAGTTAGAAAATCAATGACTCAAAGTGGAGCATAAGGAAATTTTCTGGATTGATCAAAAGATCCCACATTTTATTGGGGGTGTTTATTATATAATTATAAAAATTATTCAAAACTAATTGAACCAAATACTTGAGATTTGTGCAATTTATTGTCTGTAAGTAAGACTTCAATACAAAAGAAGCTAAAATAAGATAACAATTTCAATGAAAAATATTTCATATCTTCTTCAACATGTTTTATATCACTGATTTTCTAATAGCTTAAGCATAATCTGTTCAGATTTATTGGCAAAAATTGATGAAAATTGATTCCTCAAATTGTCTCAACATTGCAGTTTTATCTTCCCCCATCCCAAGTTTCTTATCTGATCTGCTTAGGTTGTCCTTGTTTTAGGAGGAGATGAGATATCATCTCTGCCTCCTTGGTCTTCCTTTATGCTGGCTTGATAATATTATCTTTAATACAAGTTGGTTTCTTTACAGGAGTTTTTCCAAGTGGCTTGTCCATTTTGTGAAGGTTAGTTTAGTTATAATGAATTAAAACAGTCTTGATACAACAAGGTACGGGAATCCCTCAGTGTCCAAAATATGGTTAAAACAAACGAATAAAGAGTAAGTTCTACATGCTACGGGGCCCTGGATCTCCCCATTGGGACTCCTCTCTACCTGTTAGTGACAGTTAGAGCTCTTGCCTGTTTCACCTGGGGACTTATGTAGGACCTCAGTGCTGGTCAGTATATTAAAAATGAGTAAAGTTTGTTTTATTCTGAAAAAGAATGAACACAAATGGGGGACTGATCCATATCCAGTGGGGCACTTCTGCGTTCACTTTACTCTGTTTACCACCTACCTTGATTTTTATTGTGACTTACTATTTAGGTCTTGGGGGCTTCCCTGGCAGCTCAGCTGGTAAGAATCCACCTGCAATTCCGGAGACCCTGGTTCAATTCCTGGGTCAGGAAGATCTGCTGGAGAACGTATAGGTTACCGACTCCAGTATTCTTGGGCTTCCTTGATGGCCATGCGGGAGACCTGGGTTCAGTCATTGGTTTGGGAAGGTACCCTGGAGAAGGGAATGGCTACCCACTCCAGTATTCTGGCCTGGAGAAATGCATGGACTGTATAGAGTTGGACATGACTGAATACATTCTTTACCATTTAGGTCTTAGATCTTAGCTGCTCTGCTGTTTCTCTGACTCTCCAGGGCTGATCAGATGCCTCAGGGTCTTTGCACAAGAAAACAGGCCATGATATTTCAAGGTGAGCCTACTTGTTAATACTGTTCTAGACAGTGGTGTTATGTACCCTCCTTAAAATCTTCCTACCTTATTTTTTCAGCTAATCACATCCCCTCTACTGCTACATGCACAGGGGATTTAGTGGTGAACGAACCAACCAGGTATATCCCTACCCATGGTGGGGCAGACAGATGATTAAAAAACAAATGATGCCATGATACGTATACAGGAGAAAAATAAGGCCAGAGAGGATGTGAAATACGAAGAGTAGGCTTGACAATAGCATGGAGCGGTCAGGGAGCACCTCACTCAGAATGTGAGTGGGAGTCAAGATCAGAAGGAACCACATGAATACAGGAAGGAAAATTGTTACAAAGAAAGGAAAGAGGATCCTTGCTGATGGAGCCAGGGCAGAAACAGGGAGAGACAAGGTCAGGTTCAAGATCATTTTGCAAGTCCACAGATCTTTCTTGCAGATGGGTCAGATACGAGAGACAGCAGGGATGCGGAAAAGGAAGAAGAAAAGATGGCTCTCAGTGGCCCTTGGAGGGATGGAGAAGGGCCAGGGGCGCTCATGAGGGTGCACACACTGGCTTAAGGGTTCATACTTGACCTGGTAAATTTGAACTGTTAGGTACATAGTGGTCACCCATTTTTACTTTGAGGGCATCCGGGCTCTCAGAGTATAATTTACTTGCTGAAATAGATTGTCTATGTCTCCTCACTTGCAATGTGACCTTGAGACACTTCTCATCAAGACAGGAGTCTACTTCTCCACTCTTTGGATGTAGGCTTACTTATGCTTTACCAAGTCAGGTGTCAGCAAATACGACAAAAAGTGGAGGTTTAGAAAGTCATGTTGCCTAGACCATGACCATCACGATGGGGGATGAGCTGGGGTAGCCTGCTGGAAGGCGAAACACACATCACCCCATCACCCCAGCTGACATCACTGAGGTCACCTGTCTAAGGTGACACCCAACCCTATCAGACCCAGCCCAGACTAGGCGGTGAGAAATAAAAAACAATGTGCTTGAATCTCTAAATCCTCTGAGCAAAACTTAATTGATATACTTGTTTCAGATGGAGAGCTGGTGAGTGACCAAGTCAAGCCTTATGGCTTCCTTCTCCTAAATTCACTGTTTCTCCATCATTCCTGGACTAATCTTTTTGTATATTAGCTCACACAATGAAAAGCAAGAACATTCTGGGGCTGTGGCCTCCAAGCTGCCGTCTTAAGCATGTATGCCTAAAATCCACACCCTTTGTTAATTATGCAATCTCTCTCCCCACCCTCTCTCTCTCTCTCTCTCTCTCTCTCTGTTGCTGAGACAATGTTTCTGTAAACGTAACCAACAGAAATCCAATTCAATCTCTGGGGAAATTTATAGAAAAAAAATTTTGCTATGCCAGTGCTTTTTCCATGGCAATATGAAGCATATGGGATCTCAGAAGAAGCATCTATCACAATATGTTGCATTGCAGTGCAGGAATTGGCATTTTTTCCAATTTCTCAAAGCACTGCTAAGAGCAAACTAAAGGTATGAGGTCCAGGTTACTGCTGACATGCTGTCCCTTTCAAACCATTCTGCTGGCTTAGGGAAAAGGAAAAACAAAAAGCAAAAAACAAACGAAAAATCTCCCAAGGCCCTCAAATGTTGATCCCAGAAGTCTCTCTGAGCTGAAACTCGAACCTAGAGCATATTCAAAATAGTAAAGTGTCAAAGGGGGTCGCAGCAGGGACCCCAAATAAAACACAGGGGCTGAAGGACAGTATCCCAGGGCCCCAGAAGGAATGGGAAGGAGGGAATGCAACTGCCCACCCTGGCTTTAGAAAGGAGGAGTCCCGAGTCCCAGCCTTCCCTTTACTGCTACACACTGCATGACAGCGGACGAGTCTCCTAATCACAGAGATAACCCGTGAAGCCATCATTAACCACGAACACTCTGGCACAGAACGCTGCTTGCAGCGAGGGGTGAGCAGAGGGCTGTGTCCCCAGGGAAGGGGACGGGAGACTGGCACATTTTGATGTGACGGGAGAGGGATGTGGGAGGGTCTCCTGGCAGCTGAGAACACATGGAACCCAGGTCTCTCAAATTAGCCAGAGACCACCGGAAGAATGCTGGGTGCTTGGTTTAGATGTTGAAAGGAAGGAGGGCAAGGACTGCGGGGTGTGGAGGGAGCCTTCCTGCTGATCACCGCGCAGAGGCCCGGGACCTAGCAGGTCCCCATCCAGTGCCGGGGGCCCTGCTTTTCCAAACCGAGTCAGAAGGAGGGAAGTGACTCGATCCCACTCCATAGCCGGTGAGTGATGGAGCTTAGACCTAAACGCAGGCCTGCCTGTCTCTAAACGCTGTGCCTTCCGTCATTTTAATCTTCTTGAAATCCAAGACTGGAAAATGATGTGGATATCTTCTAAACTATCATGGAAAGGATAACATGGCCCTTTCAGGCAGAACGCAACGCTAGTTTATTATAAAACACCCTTTTAAGGGACGGAATGGGTTCTTCCTCTTCCTGCGCCCATCAGTTGAGCCTCACACAGCTCCCCTCTCCTCTCTGGTTCCTGTCATCGAGTGTGGGTGACGCAAAGCAGTGCCTGGGAGTGGAAAGGCCCAGAATCTTAGATCCAGCCTGATCGTCCCAGTGATCAGCGTCTCAATACCACAGCAGCACAGCCCCGGCCTGCTGCCCAGCTTCCCGGGAGATCAATCCTGACGCTTCTATAGAAGGGGAGAGAGAACACCCAGAAGTACTTAGAAGTGGGAATCATTGTGAAGAGAGGCCTGCCCCCAACCCCAGCTTCTTTTTTAAATTTTTTAAAAATTTAAATGAAAAACAGTTCATTTATAATGCTGTGTTAATTTCAGATGTGTATAAATATTCATGCATATATTCTTTTTAGATTCTTTACCATTATAGATTATAGCTTATTATAAGATATTCAGTATATTCCTATGCTCCACAGTAGATCTTGGTTGATTATCTATTTTATATATACTAAGATTCCATATATCATATATATTTTAATACCAAACTCCTAATTTATTCCTCTTCCCTCTTCCTCTTTGGTACCATACATGTGTTTTCTGTGTCTATGAATCTATTTCTGTTCTGTAAATAAACTCATTTGTATCATTTTCTTAGATTGCACATATAAGTGATATCATATATTTGTCCTTCTCTGACTTATTTCCCTTAGTAATTCATTTCTAGGTCCCTCTGTGTTGCTGCAAATGCCATTATTTCATTCCCCAAATCACTTAAAAGTTATATTATGAACCTTTTCATTAATATCTGACATTAAGTGAAATGGTTTAACTCCACCTATTTGTGTGTGTTTTATGTATATCAGATTAAATGCAAAGCAACAGAAACACTACTCAAAATTTAAAGACTATAAATCCAAAAGTTTTCCCAAACAAAAATAGCTTGTATCCAGTAGGTGGGAAACACATACAGAATCACCAATGAGACAAAAATTAAAAAAAGAAAAAAAAAAAAAAAAACCCTTGATGGTAAGCATAGGTCAGTGGGGTCATAAATATAAAGGGCAGCCTGGGTGTGTGTTAGGATGGAGTTGGGTGCTGCAAAGATGCAGAAGAGCAAAATCAGGGTCTGCAGGAAGGGAGGGGAAAGGAAGGAGTGCCTGCCAGGAGTTTCAGAAAAGGTGAGTGTACAAATCCAGGGAGGTTAGATGAGAGTCCTAAGAAAAGCATACTAGAGAGTTCAAAAGAGGGAGAAACTGAATTTCAGCTTTATCACGTATCAGACCTGTGATCCCGGCAAAACAACCTCCTTGAACCTCAGTTCACCCCTCTTGCCCTCCTGATAACTGGGAAAATGCTTCTCACTTGCCCGGGGAATTAGATAAACAAATGAGGTAATGCTGTTTCTCACACTCCCCTTAGAAGGATCAAGCGGAGGAGCCTGTCCACATGTGGATTCTCAGGCTCCTGCCCTGAAGTTTCTGGGGCCGGTGACCATGCTTTCAGCAAGTGTTCCAGAAGCTTCAAAGCCAAAAGGTGGGCCTCGGGTTTTGTCTCAATTTTCCCTCCCATCTCCAGCAAGCTTCCACCCTAGTCACTTTGAATCCACCTAAATATTCTCATCTGTTCTTATTTTTAACTCTTCACTTTGAAATAATCTGACTTGTAAACAAAGTTGCCAAAAGTATAAGAGGAATTGTCTTATGCTTTACATCCAGCTTCGCCAAATATCAGTGTCTTCTGTAGCCATAATATTCAATACACTACTTAAAATTAGGACATCGACATTAATCCAATCCTCTATACTAATCCACAGCCCTTACTTAAATGCTGCCAATTGTTCCATTCATGCCCTTTCTCTGGTTTGGGATCTAACCCCGGCAAATTCAAATAAGTTGAGTATGGAGTGAGGCTAGGAAAAGCCTCTTTGAGACGTGTCCCCACCAGCCCTGTAAGCAGAAAGTCCTTTAATTCCATTTCACAGGGACCCTCTAGAGCTCCCCTGATACCTCACATGGCCCTTATAATCAGGAAATCTAGGTAAACATTGAGATAATGATTCTGACGGTCTTGGCCTGGGTTACTAGGATAAGTAAAAGCTCACAAAAAGCACTATCCATATCTAAGCAATCAAGGAAAGGGCGGTGAAAGGCAGAAGCAAGCTTCCGTAGAGAAGAGCCTGAGATGCTATGGCTGTTACCTTGCTTCTCCCTTGAGTAATGGCACCTCCGACCCTGACCGTCACCTGTCACAGCCCCGCCTGCCAGTCAAGGTCCATTTCAAGGGCTTCCCTGGCGGCGGTCTGGTGGTTAAGACTTTACCTTCCATTTCAGGGCATATGAGTTCAATCCCTGGTCCAGGAACTAAGATCCCATATGCCTCTCAGCCAAAAAAAAAAAAAAAAAAAAACCTAAACATAAAACAGAAATGACATTGTAATAATTCAATAAAAACTTTAAAAATGGTCAACATTAAAAAAATGTCTTAAAAAAATAGATCCATTTAATGACATGATGCATGGAAAGGATTTAGTTCTTGAGCACACACAGAGTTCTTAATGAAGGTTGCTTCTAGTTTTCATGTGTTTCTCTTCCCAAAGACACTCTCTTCTTGAAATTTCTTGATTCAATCCAAGAAGGCTGACACTGCCAATTTGCAACCCTTTTCTGTTCTTTGAGTCTCTCACATAGCTCTGAACACATCCTGATTTATGTTGTAGTTACCTGTGTACTTCCTTATCTGTTAACAATTGCCCCAATTAGATTGTAAATTCTGATCCTTCTGTTGCCTGTGCAGATCACAGGCAACAGTGGCTGGGTAACTGGCTTCCAAACGCACTGGGACATCCAGCCTGCAGATTCTCTTATTTACTTTACTGCCAACTCTCTAGGCTTTAACTTGTCTTAAGCATCTTCCCATAAACCTGACACTCAGCTCAACGGAGGAGGCACCTGTTCAACTAGCCTCTTACAGGAGGCAAGTCCTCTCCTCTGCAGGAAAAAAGGCACGCCCCTATTCAGGTAGACCTCTTATTAATGATGAGACTTTGGGGCACGGTCTGTATTTGGGGTCCTGTCCGTTGCCCTTAGGTAAAAGAGAGACAAAGAAAGTTTAAGGAGGTTGATGACAGTTTCTAGCACTTTGGTGCCTCACATCTTCAAAGCACTTTACACAAATCAACTAATGAACACTTCAAATCACACAGCATGTAGTCTCCCCTGGGGATGTGGAGGCTCCAGGCTTCAATTCTATAGCCAGAGACTTGAAAGGAGTGGGCAATTTCAAGTTAACAATTGCATTTATGATTGTGCTCCTTTAAAGACAGGCGATCACATCTCCTGCCTTTCACTGAGCAAGTTTCTGGCTGGATGTTTGTTGACTGGCTGAATCCCACTGATAGCAGATCCTTAAATGAGGCTCTTCCTCTGCCCTCCTCCTTCCTCAGGTCTCATACAAAGGCCCAGGCCAAGTTCATTCTAGAAAATTCTTTCCAATGCTGCATTAGATCATTTAGTGTAAAATGTCTAGGGTGAAGGTCCATTACAGAAATTAGGTGCAAGGTCTGAAATTTGTTCCCAGAAAAACACTCAGTGCACATTTGCTTCAAATGTTCATGTGATTTTTCAGCGCCCTCTCTGAAACCCAAACTCAGACTCTGCTTCAACAATTGTTTGCAAGCAGCCAGCTTAAAAAGGATCACCTATGTCCAGTTCGGGGAGATATAATCTATTCTGCCAAGAATACTTTGGATCCACTGGTTTAAAAGCTAAATTTATAAGTGCAGTTGCCCTTTTCAGATGAGGCATCAGGAATATTTTAAAATGTTCTCTGACTGTGTTTCGTTTAAACATCATTAAGTGAAATTGTGTGCTTTCTGGTCACAGCCATTTGCAGTGACCTTAGGGACTTGTTTTTCTTTTTCTCAGTCTCATCTAATGGCAGAGTCTCATATTTGGGAAAATAGGAAAGGTTCTGCCTGTCTTCTTAGTTAGAGGCTGTGTCATTAGGAAAGAAAACATTTCTGAAAACTACTTGGCAGTGCCCACAGTGATGTTAACTAAATTCTCCATAAATATCCCCCAACAGAGCTCAACAAGTGATGTCAGTAAGCCCTGACATCCCAACACCTAATTCCCAGCCTTACTGAAAATCAGGAAGGAAAATAAATTGTAGGCATTTGATGGAAAAGAGCCTCACTTTCTAGGAAAACTGAGCATTTTTGAGGTGGAGGCTTCCCTGGTGGCTCAGATGATAAAGAATCTGTCTGCAATGCAGGACACCCGGGTTTGATCCCTAGGTTGGAAAGATCTCTGGGAGAAAGAAATGGCAACCCACTCCAGTATTCTTGCCTGGAGAACCTATGGACAGAGGAGCCTGGAAGATACAGTCCATGGGTCCCAAAGAGTCAGACATGACGGAATGACTAAGACACACACTGGGAGAGAATAATGCCGAGAAAGATCAAAAGGAAGTTTGAAGCGCCTTGGGAGAGGCCCTCCAAAACCCATAGCTTGCATTTCAATAGTCAGTTTTGAAATGCAGAAATCTAAGATTCTTTCTTAAAGACCTTCTCCAAGAAGCTTAGGCAGAGTTTGTTTACCCTGAACACAGTATCGCTAACACCTGCTCCAAAGGAGTGTCCTCACTTCCTGGTGTTTGGGGGCAGGAGGAAGGAAGGAATCAGCAAATTTGCAGTCTGGAGGGTGGATTCCACAAATTAAAGCCAAGGGTGAAAGGGTTTCCCAGGTCCTCTCCAACTGATGTGCAAATTTGCCCCTCCAGTGGCCCAGGTGACCTTGAACAACTGAGGGGTCCAGCTGTTTTTAAATAGAACAGGAATTTAGGAGCGCATCAATGATTCTTTTCTTTTTAAAGATTTTACTGGAGTATAGTTGATTTACACTGTTGTATTAGTTTCAGGTGTATAGCCAGTTTATACACACACACACATCAGTTCAGCTCACTTCACTTGCTCAGTCATGTCCAACTCTTTGCGACCCCATGGACATACTGGAGTAGGAAATGGCAACCCCCTCCAGTATTTTTGCCTGGAAAATTCCACAGACAGAGGAGCCTGGTGGGTTACAGTCCATGGGGTCAAAAAGACTGGAGTGTCTGAGCACAGCATATATCAGTTCAGTCGCTCAGTCATGTCCGACTCTTTGCGACCCCATGAACTGCAGCACGCCAGGCCTCCCTGTCCATCACCAACTCCCGGAGTTTACTCAAACTCATGCCCATCGAGTTGGTGATGCCATCCAGCCATCTCATCCTCTGTTGTCCCCTTCTCCTCCTGCCCCCAATCCCTCCCAGAATCAGGGTCTTTTCAATGAGTCAACTCTTCGCATGAGGTGGCCAAAGTATTGGAGTTTCAGCTTCAGCATCAGTCCTTCCAATGAACACCCAGGATTGATCTCCTTTAGGATGGACTAGTTGGATCTCCTTGCAGTCCAAGGGACTCTCAAGAGTCTTCTCCAACATCACAGTTCAAAAGCATCAATTTTTCGGCGCTCAGCTTTCTTCACAGTCCAACTCTCACATCCATACATGACCACTGGAAAAACCATAGCCTTGACCAGACGGACCTTTGTTGGCAAAGTAATGTCTCTGTTTTTTAATATGCTATCTAGGTTGGTCATAACTTTCCTTCCAAGGAGTAAGCATCTTTTAATTTCATGGCTGCAATCACCATCTGCAGTGATTTTGGAGCCCAAGAAAAGAAAGTCTGACATTGTTTCCACTGTCTCCCCATCTATTTCCCATGAAGGGATGGGACCAGATGCCATGATCTTAGTTTTCTGAATGTTGAGCTTTAAGCCAATGTTTTCACTCTCCTCTTTCACTTTAGTATATAAAAGTATGTATTTATGTACATGCATCCCACTCTTTTTTAGATTGTTTTCCCATGCAGGCCATTAAAGAGTACTGAGTAGAGGCCCCTGTGCTATTCAGGGACTCCTTATTAGTCACCTGCTGTATCTAGTAGTGTGTATCTGTCAATCCTAGTCTCCCAATTTATCACCCCATTCCCTTTGCCCTCTAACAAGCATAGCGCTTGTGTCTGATTCTTTGCGGCCCCACGGACCATAGCTCACCAGGCTCCTCTATCCATGGGATTCTCCGGGCAAGAAATAACTGGAGTGGATTGTCATTTCCTCCTCCAGGGGATCTTCCTGACCCAGGGATCGAACCCATATCTCCTGTGTCTCTTGCATTGTAAGGCGGATTCTTTACCACTGAGCCACTGGGTTAAGTTTGTGGTGAGGATTAAATAAGGTAGTTAAGTATATGTAAGTATACCTCCCTTGTTTCATAAAAAAATTTGCAGTGGTACACTTGCCTGCTCCAAACACACATTAAATATTTTAAAAAAAGAATTCAAATGAAAACTATTAAAGACTTAACTAAATATGCCTTTCAGTTAAAATTAGATGTGCAAAGTTATATAATCATTTTTTAATTTGAGGTTTGGGAAATATGTTTTTTGCTTTGCTTTTTTTTGGAAAAACTTTAAAAAAATTTATTGGAGTACATTGATGCTTTACAATGCTGTGTTAGCTTCTGCTATAAAGCAAAGTGAATCAGCAGTAAGTCCACATGCATTCCCTCTTTTTAGACTTCCTTCCCATTTAGGTTCCCACTAAGTAGAGCTCCCTGTGCAACACAGTATATCTATTTTATACATACTAGTGTATATATGTCAATTCCAACCTCCCAGTTCATCCCAAGCTGCTTTCCCCCATTGGTGTCTTTATATTTATTATTGACAACTGTGTCTCTACTTCTGCTTTGCAAACACATTCATCTGTACCATTTTGCTATATTCCACATATATGTGTTAATATGCATTGTTTTTATATTCCTGTTTATATTTTAGAAACCACTGTTTTTTTTTTTTTTTTTTTTTTTTTTTTAACTTCAGGGTTAATATACTGAAAGAGATATGAATGATATGTCACCTCCACATCCTGTGGAAAGTCACTCAGTCGTGTCTGACTCTTTGCAACCTCACAGATTGTAGCTCATCAGGTTCCTCTCTGCATGGAATTCTTGAAGCAAGAAGACTGGAGTGGGTTGCCATTCCCTTCTCCAGGTGATCTTCCTGACCCAGAGATCTAACCCACATCTCCAGCATTTGCAGACAGATTTCTTTACCACTGAGCTACCTGCGGTCATTAACAATTGCAGCCGCCAGGTAAGCTGAGCTGGTGAGCCCTGAGGGAACTCAGGAAGGAAAGAATGCAGCCTTCAGACTGCGTCCACTCCCTACCATGAGACCCAGGGGAGCCCAGGATGGGAAAAATGCAGGATACTGGCCCCAGATAGCTGGGGTGTATATCAAAGCAGTGACTTCACTGAACCCAAACTTTTGCATCTTCCTGTACATAGAAAACCACTAAATTCCTTAACCTGGGATATTTGGTTTTTCTTCAATTTACAAAAAAAACTGTTGATGATTAGACTACATGCCCTTTGTTGCAAAAACTTCTATATAACCTGGCTCTTCCCCTCACCTCTTCAGAGGAGTTCTCTCAGGGTTACTTGAGACGCTGCCTCGCTTGTTGTAGTCCTAAGATTTCCACTGAATAAGACATAACTCTCAGTTTTTACATTGGGTGTATTTTTTCATCAATACCACTCTATCCCAGGCCCCTGGCTCAGAACCCTTAAGATGCCATTAAACTTTTGAATCTCTACTTTGCTAATTTTCTCTATTTTTGAAAGCTCCTTTCTTTATTCCCTCCCCAGCTGAAGTTTAATATATGAACCTGTTTCTTATGAATTATGTCTTCATTTTATCCAAAGATCAAGATATTAACCTCCTAGAGCGACTCTCCCTAGCAACAAGCTGCTGCAGAGATAAGGAAAAATACTGGCACCCATGTCTCTCAGCTTAGCTTTCCTTCACAAGATGGAAGGTGGCTGGTGCCCCCTTGGAAAGGTCATTTCTAATGATTAATCCAAACATAAGAACAATAAATTTTACTCATTAAGCATGGGTTTCCCTGGTGTCTCAGACAGTAAAGAGTCTGCCTGCAATGCAGGAGACCTGGGTTCAATCCCTGGGTCGGGAAGGTGGCCACCCACTCCAGTATTCTTGCCTGAGAATTCCATGGAAAGACGATTCTGGTAGGCTACAGTGCATGGGGTCACAAAGACTTGGACACAACTGACTGGCTAACACTTTCACTCTCATTAAGCATAGTTCTCAAATTCCGGTATTTTAAGATAACTGAAAATCGGAAGGCAGTCCTAATGCTTTCTTTTTCTGGGGAAGAAGTGTGAAAAAGCCAAGTTCAAAACTGAGAAGCTATTAATTTTCCTCTTCTTCTGTTTCTGCTATCACTACCAGATGGCAGAGAATGCCAAGCACTGCATGTAGGTGTGGTGTGTGCATTATCTCATTACTGTGCACAACAGTCTAGGAGATAAGCACCCTTATCATCCCCATTTTACCAGTGAAGAAATGAGGGCTGAAGGAGGTTAAGTCCTTCAAAGTCGTAAGAATAACAAGTGGGTAGAGGCCAGATTCAGATCCAGTCACTTCTCATCCCAAACATGTTCTCTCACCCTCACTCTGCCCTGCTTTATCGGCTCTATGGAAAGGAACTCTGTAAGATTCTAGAAGAGTCGACAATATATTGATTTTCATACTATAAGGTTTTGATTACAGTGAAGGAAATGGATAACACAGAGAAATTTACCATTTTGGTCTTCCATTTGGAAAAGCAAACAAGCGACCACATATACATACACGTGTGCGCACGTGCTAAGTCGCTTTAGTCATGTCGGACTCTTTGTGACCCTGTGGACCATAGCCCGCCAGGATCCTCTGTCCACGGGGCTCTCCAGGCAAGAATACAGGTGTGGGTTGCCATGCACACACCCTCTAAATTTGTGTGCTCTATGCCAGATGTCAAGGATGCTAAAAATGATGAAGACATCATTTTTAAACATTCACAGTGTGAAGGGGAAAGGAAAGGAAATGTTTCTACCTTTATTTAGAAGTTAGGACAGAGATACAATTGTGCGTGTACTCAGTCATGTCCTACTCCTTCTGACCCCATGAAGTGTAACCCGTCAGTCTCTGTCCGTGGAATTTTCCAGGCGAGAATACTGGAGTGGGTTGCCGTCTCCTCCTCCAAGAGATACAAGAAGTTAAAAAAAAAAAAAGAAAAAATTCTTGAGGATGTCAGGAAAGGCTCCCTTGAAGAAGTATCTTCTTGAGCTGGCCTGAAAACATGTCATCCTTCAGGAAAAAAATGCACTAATGCAGAAGTCTGGGCAATAGCAAAAGCCTGCAGCCCTGGCAGTAAGTTCAGGGCATGTAGGGGCTGGGAGCAGAGATGAGGCTGTGGAGTGGAGGGTTGGTATCAGATCAAGAAAAAGATCACTTACCTTGTACTTTTCTGTCAATTTCCAACTCATCTCTGCCAGACCACGCGCTAGTGAACGGTGGTTGCATCAGTACGGGTTGTTCAGAGAAACAGATCCAATAGGATTTCTATTATAATAATATATAATTATTATGTATGTATTATATGTAATTGTAAGTTATATAATTGCATGTCTTTATATACATATGTCATTATATTGTGCATATAATTATATTATTATACTATATTTATAAAGAAATTTATTATAAAGAATTGACTCTCTTATTCACGGAGGTTAGAAGTCCTAAATCTGCAGTCAGAAAGCTGGAAACCCAGGAGAACAATGGCAAAGTTCCGGTCCAAATCTAAAGGCCAGAAAAACCAATACTGTAAATCACAGTTTCAGGTTTGAATCCAAAGGCAAGAAAAGACTGATCATGTCCCCCCAGCCAGCCATCCCCAACCTTTTTGGCACCAGGGACCCGTTTTGTGGAAGACAGTTTTTCCATGGACAGTGCCCGGGATGGGAGGGTGGGTGGTTTCAGGATGATTCAAGACTGCTCCATTTATTGTGCACTTTATTTCTATTATTATTACAACAACTCCACCTCAGATCATCAAGCATTTGATCCAGGAGGTTGGGGACTCCTGCCACCAGGTCAAAGAATGCCACACACAGAGAGAGTGAACTCTTGCTTCTCAGCCTTTGAGTTCTGTTTAAGCCATCCTTATAAGGGTTGGATGAGGCCTGCCCACACAGAGGAGGGCAGTCTGCTCTTCTCAGTCTACTGGCTCAGATGCTAATCTCATCCAGACACACCCTTAACAGACACACCCAACATAATTAATCGAGGCAGTTTGTGACCCAGGCATCAGAGTGTCCCAATTTTGTTCCTAGGGAATATGGTCACTGATGCTAAGAAATGTGTCTTAATGTGTTTCAAAAGCAGAGCCTTTATTAAACTATGACATACTATATATGCTTCCATGGTGGCTCAGCTGGTAAAGAATCCACCTGCTGTGCGGGAGACCCCAGTTTGATCCCTTGGTTGGGAAGATCCCCTGGAGAAGGGAAAGGCTACCCACTCCAGCATTCTGGCCTGGAGAATTCCATGGACTCTATAGTCTATGGGATCGCAAAAAGTCAGACATGACTGAGAGCCTTTCACTTTCATACTATATAAGCATTTCAGTGTTAGTATTTGATTCAACAGAAAGGCAGTGGGCATGGTAGACAAAAAATAGCCTTTGATGCCATACACAAATCATGGCCATTTTCCACTCTTCTGGCCTGTTGTTTTAGAAGCTTGGTCTTCTTATCTATAAAACAAGGATAACCAGAGTGATATGCAAAATATTTAGCAGCTGGTTTGTACAGGCGCCCAGCAATTAAAAGGGAAGTCAGCCATTGGGGAGGAGAGTTGTATCATTGTGTACCATCAGCATATCCACCCTAGAGCTGATGATGCCCACTTCACAGGAGAGAGGCGAGGGTGAACTGGTGGAGAAATTGACACAGAGACACCTAACAATGGCCAGACAGTCAAGAGCTCATCTTCCATCTTCTTGAGTCTTTGAAAGGTACTGTCTTTGTTTCCTAATCAGGCAGACATGGTTTCTTTCAAACTTGCCTCTCTGCAGCAGGCAGAGGTGAGCTCATTTCACATAAACTCTGCTCATTTCACATAAGGCTCTGCTTCTGGTTTCCATGGTCATTCAGGAAAAGGCAGTTGGCTTCCAGTTTTATTGACAGAGGCTCATCCAAACAACTTACCCTGAGGTTTGGTTGACCTCAGGCAGCTAAGCTGTCTCTGTCAAGAGGTCTGGGGGCTACTGAAGGAGGAGATATGTTCTTACAAAGAGCTGCCCTTTTTTATGCAGCTGAAGAACCTTGCTGTTTGTATTCCAGGCTTCCACAGAGGAGCCAGTGGAGAATTAGGCACCGTTCTTTTCCTTCACATCAGCTCTGTGCCCACAGCATCAGAGCAGACAACGAGAGCCAACCTCTTACAACATCTCAGTTCAGTTCAGTTGCTCAGTCGTGTCCGACTTTTTGACCCCACGGACTGCAGCACGCCAGGATTCCCTGTCCATCACCACTTCCCAGAGCCTGCTCAAACTCATGTCCATTGAGTCAGTGATGCCATCCAACCATCTCATCCTCTGTTACGCCATTCTCCTCCTGCCTTCCATCTTCAAAGGAAGTTCATGGGGGAGGACTCTTGTAGAAGCAGGCAGAGGGGAAGGGCAGCCTGCAGTGCTGAAGGGGAAAGGCTCTTATTTCTCTCTGTGCTTTCCAAACTCTGAGGAAAAAATCTTGGTTTTCTTCTATTTCACTACTTATATTACTTCACCGCTGGTCACCAAATGTGTGAAATTTTGGTACGAAACAATTCTCCAACTGCAGAAACTGGAATCCCTACAATTTGATTCGATTCTGACACTATCTCCCTGGAGCTAGCACTGACTCTCCAAGGTTGAGGGCTCCATCCCACAAGACTGCCCACCCCCATCCATTTCAGATGCCAACTGCAAGTCCAGATTGTCACCTGCACTTGTAACCAACTGCCTGGAAGTCAGAGTTTCCCAGGACCTCCTCCTCAGGTGCAATAATTTTCTAAAATGGTTCACAGAACTTAGGGCAACAGTTTGTGGTGGTTTAGTCACTCATTTGTGTTCAACTCTTGCAACCTCATGGACTGTAGTCTGCCAGACTCCTCTGTCCATGGGATTCTTCAGGCAATAATACTGGAGGGGGTTGCCATTTCCTCCTCCAGGGGATCTTCCTGACCCAGGGATCAAACCCAGAGCTCCTGTGTTGCCCGCAGATTCTTTACCAACTGAGCCACCGGGGAAGCCCTCGGGCAACAGTTTGCTTATTGGTTTAAAGTGTGAAAGTGTTAGTCCCTCAGTCGTGTCTGACTCTTTGTGATCTCATGGACTGTGGTCTGCCAGACTCCTCTGTCCATGGGATTTTCCAGGCAAGAATAGTGGAGTGGGTTGCCATTCCCTTTTCTAGGGGATCCTCCCTACCTGGGGATTGAACCTGGGTCTCCCACATTGCACGTGGATTCTTTACTGTCTGAGCCATCAGAGAAGCCCCACTCATTAGCTTACTGACTCGTTATAAAAGAATACAACTCAGGAGCGGCCAGCTGGACTGGATGCACAGGGCTGGGGATGGGGGATGGGACACAAAGCATCCAACATCATCTCCAGATCCACCATCTTCCCAGAACCTCCACATGTTCATCAACCCAGAAGCTCTCCAAACGTCATCACGGAGGATTTTTATGGAGGTTTCATTACATAGGTGTGATTGAGTACATCATTGGCCACTGTGATTAATTCAACTTCTGGTCTTTTTTCTCTCCCTGGAGGTCAAAGGGAAGGGCTGAAAATTCCAACCCTCTGCTCTGATGCTTGGTTCTCTTGGCCACCAGCACCCTTCTGAGTCTTTGCAGGAAGCATCAAGTCACCAAGCATCTCCTTAGCATACAGGAGAGAGTTATCATTCAGGGACTCCAGGGGTTTCAGGAGCTTTGTGCCAGGAGGCAAGGGAAGGAGTGCGTGTGTATGTGCTAAGTCACTTCAGTCGTGTCCCACGCTGTGTGACCCTATGGACGGTCACACCAGGCTCCTCTGTCCGTGGGATTCTCCAGGCAAGAAGACTGGAGTGAGTGAGTTGCTATGCCCGCCTCCAGGGGATCTTCCCAACCCAGGAATTGAACCCACATCTCTTATGTCTCCTGCATTGGTAGGCAGGTTCTTTACCCTTAGTGCCACATGGGAAGCCCAGGGGAAGGAGAGCAGAGACCAAACATGCAGTTCTTATTATGCCACAGGTGCAGTCTAATAAGGCCTCGGCTAATTCAGAAGAAGCCAGAGGCTGGGTGGCCCTTCAGAGTCGTCCCAAATTGGCACAAAGAGCTGGGCCTCCAGTTCCCCATGGCAGTCAGTCTTAGGATGTGGGAGCCCCAAAGGAGAGGGGCCACCTTGGATGAAGGGGCTCTTGGTTGCTGAGGGCTGGCAGCTGAGAACTGTCACAACCTTCCCCCAGCTGGGGCCATAAATCTTTTCAGCCTGAAGGGGACCAGAGGGCACAGCACTGCAAACCCCACAAATGTCACCCATTCTCCTATGCTCACCGAGCCCCTTGCTCTCCTCCACCCCTGCTCATGTAAACACCTCTCAGATGGGGTCATCCCTGAATGGCTGACTTCAGCCTGCTGCCCTGAGCTTTTACCTGCTGTTTTCCCCACTGCTTCTCAATGAAAAAACACAGGCTAAATGAATGTACCCTCAGGGCTAAACTCGGCACAGTCCACACAATTTCTAAGTTCAGGATATCCCTGGCCCCATGTAACAGAGGAGGAATCTGAGTCCCAGTTAGATTTGATAACTTACCCAAGGTTGCAGTTGCTAATCACCTCCTGTTCACACGTACCAGCAATGCTGCTTTATCACAGATGGATCTCAAAGGATGGCCTCGAAAGGAAAAGAAGCCACAACAGCACAGTCCGAGGGGGTCTGTGGGAAGAGAGAGCGTTGATCCAAATGGCAGCTTCTGGGAGTGGCGAGGGTCTGAGTTATTTTTATGTGTGTTCATCAGCCCCTCCCCAAACCATGCTAAGTCACTTGGGCTGCAAGGAAAAGACACCGCTCTTGGTTAGATGTCCCATTTGCCACTTCTAAGCCCCTCAAAGTTAGAGATTCTCCATCACCACTGGCGAGCTCATCCTTGCTTCTTCCCACCATGGCTCTGAAAGTCCCACTACGCAGAGGGGAATCTATTAATCAAACTTGCTAAAAGACTTGGCTGTAGGCACCCCAGATGGTGTGTGTGTGGGGGGGGGGGGGGGGCGGGGGGGGCACCTGCCCCTCCCTTATTGCGTGATCTTAGTTCCCCGATCAGGGACTGAACCTGGGTCACTACAGTGAAAGCAATGAGTCCTAACCACTGCACCTACCAGGGAACTCTCCCAGACACTTCACAGTGCCCAGATCCCTGTAGGTCTACCTTATTTCACTGTGCCTTGACTACCCTCCCCTCTCTGCTCCAGGGGCTGTTTTAGAAAATTATTACTATTATTACCGTGAAAGGAATCCGATGAGCCAATGTGTAAAATTAGAATGTAGACAATAGACTCACCCTGCCCCCTCCCTCCACGCCCCAGCTCTGTCCCAAGCTTTGCATTAAAGGGACTAAGGCAGCGGTGCCCACAATTGTTAGTCACTGAACTTATTTTTAAAAGAAAGAAAAGAAAAAGAGACGCCTAAATGACGCTATTATGGTGGCTAATTAAATGTCTTCTTTGCTGTTACAATGCATTCATTTTTGAGGATCATTACTTCCCTCGTAGCTTCTTTTAAGAGCTTGGTTTAAAGTTTCACGTTAGGGAAACCACAGAGCAAGGCTGAAAGCCACAGGCCACGTCACCACCAATGGCAGCCTGTGGGTTTGCCAGGAAAACTCCAGGAAGAGAGCGTGATTATGGAGCTGCTCTTCTTCTGGAAGCACACGAACTGCGGAGAGAGGGGAGGCGCTACCCACTTTATAGGAGATCCTGCAAGTTTATAGATACGGGTGTGTTTGCCTACATAGCCTTTAGCTAATGTTCAAAATTCAAGGTGTTCGTTTCCTACTGAATATTCACTTATCCTGCAAAGAGACATGAGTTGCCCTAGGGGGTCCCAGATACTCTGATGGATGTTGGGGGAGAGGGCAGAGGGTCGGCAGGACTCAGAGATGGCCCTGGAGCAAAGGCAGCACAGGAGCTGGATCTGGTGGATGAGGGTCCTGGAGACAGGAGACGGTGGCCTGGGGCCCGTGAGCATCTCTTCCCAGCTTTGTGTGGTCTTGTTTGGGTCAATGAAGTCGGCCATTCTGGATTTACGCGTGTGGCCATGCGCATTTACGTCTTGCGCGCATGCTCAGTCACGTCTGGCTCTTCGCGACATCATGGATTATAGCCCGCCAGCCTCCTCTGTTGATGGGGTTTCCCAGGCAAGTGTACTGGAGTGGGAGGCCATTTCCTTCTCCAGGGGATCTTTCTAACCCAGGGATGGAACCCATGTCTCCTGCAGCTCCTGCATTGGCAGGCGGACTCTTTACTGCTAAGCTACCACGGGTGGTCAGCAGACATTACCTGCCTCACAATGGTTGGGCATCATTTTTTTCCAGTTAGAACCCGAGGCAGAAAGAGGAAGGGAGTTTATGCTGCCTTCTTTAGTGCCAGCACGCCTGTCAGCACTCCATAGGTGCTCAGGAAATATCAACTACAACAACTAACATAGGGACCCTCAAACTTGTTACCTCCTCCTTCCTGTGGTGTTGGTAAAATGTCTGTGAACGTGTAAAAGAAAATGCAGTTACAGCAATTCTCCTACATGCGAACAAGTACCATTCCGAGGGTACGTTCCTAAGTCCAATTTGTTTGTTAGTCCAACAAAGTTAGCCTAGGTACGCAACAGAATCGACTACATAGTACTGTACTGTAGTAGGTTTTTAGTCCTTTTGACACAGATGATGCATAAAAAAATAAAAACAAATATAAAGGAAACATTTTTACTCTTATGGTACAGTACCTTGAGAAGTACAGTAGTATAGCACAATAGCTGGCATGGGGTGAACACGCGAATATCAGCTACATCACCACTGTTTTTACACTTGCTCTGGATATCCTGGGCTTGAAATAAAGATACCGTGCTCTATGGTTCAGTACCATAAAGTGCACAAAAGCGCGGCCTCGTGTAGGGGGTGCACGCGTGTGACAGCGCACACCGGATACCTGAACTGACTGATGTGGTTGGACAGGCCAACACACGTTAACAGCTTGAAGGTTCGTATGTAGGGGATTCACTAAACTAAAGTGAAGTTGGGGAAACATGTGCCAAAGCTTAGAAAATGTAATACTGGTTGTTACAGAGAAAACAAATGGCTAACATATTCTACCTAGCGAAGCTTCGTGTGCCCTCCTTTTCTAATCAGATGAGATACTGGACATGAGCCCTTTCAGATCTCCAACGTGTGGCCAAGAACTGCAGAGCTGTTTTGGACTAAGGCTCCCTAGTTTGAACAGTTGAAGATTTCATCCACTACGCAGACGTTTTAGGCGCTGAACAAAAACATTCATCCAAAGTGAAACTCTGCACAGTAAATATTTAGGTAAAGGCCAAGTCCAATTTCAACAGATGATACCAGCAAGTAAAAAAAAAAAAAAAAAAAAAAAAAAGTCTGCTGACATTTAGAAATGGGTGTTGGCTAAAGCAAATAAGAATGATAGTATATTTTCCCATCAGAAAACGATAGGAGTTAGATATGAGATTTGAATGACCAGGGGTACTCACCATACTAAAACAGTTCATTTTTAGGCTTACCTTTTTCAAAGTACCCAGGAAAAAAAAAAAAAGAGACAAAAAACAAAACTGTTAGTGAGAGAAACAGCACAACAAAAACCCCTCGTGGAAAAAAAAAAAAAAACCCTCGTGGCTGCAGTGCTGCAAATGTCCAGTTGTAATTACAAGCAAAACCCAGTTCTGAATCCTTCTGCCACCCCATCCCCCCTGTTTCCTCCCACCCTCCACTCTGTAATGATGTGAATGCTCAAAAGTCAAGACTGGGTTAAGAGGGGACCAAAAAGAATGTTTTAGATGAAATCAGATGTGACCCCTGGAATCAGAAGCAGTTGCTGAGCATGGTTTTAATTACAAGGGGCTCAGTCAGCTTCCCAACCCCATTCTTGGTGCACCTCTAAAAATGT
The DNA here is from genome assembly GCF_033118175.1 of Dama dama. Taxonomy (NCBI): domain Eukaryota; kingdom Metazoa; phylum Chordata; class Mammalia; order Artiodactyla; family Cervidae; genus Dama; species Dama dama. Next base: position 5,283,188 of record NC_083686.1, on the reverse strand, counting down.
GCAGGGCCTGCCAGCCTGCCAGCAGGAAGGGTTTATGGCCTCGCACCCCATTAAAAAAATAAATAAATCAGAAGGCCCTGAGGCAGTCGCATGTTTAGAAGCAATGAAATTGCAACCTATTTGCCTTTCCTTAGACATTTCAATTCCCAGCCCAGGCACAGCCTTGCAAGCTAAGACTAAACCTTATTGTGAAGGAATTAAAATTCTTTAGCTCTGATGCAGTTTGGCTCATGGCATATGGCCCGTAGCTGAAGCCCAAGGGCTCATCCTGTGTTTTCTGATCTCTCATAAAATTGTCAAGCCCTAATGGAAGGAAAGAGTTTTTCGTCTTAAAAAAATGTTGGTACTTCATTGCAAACTCAAGTTCTTTAAGCAAGGCAGTTGGTTGAACTCTAAGAGCGAGGCCACTTCAAGATGCAAAGGAAATGAAGTCCATAAATGCTGGAGTTTGGATCTAATATCACTGGGTGGGGTGGGGTTGAGGGTGAATTTCTAAGTCTCTGGAAAGGAAGACGTGAAAGCGCTTAGGAATGAAACCAAAGGAAGAGTCACTAGTCATGGAATGGGAAGGAGAATCTAAACATGTTCAGTTTTGAGAGAGAACAGTGCAAATCATCAAAATTGTCCTCTTCAAATAGTTGAAGTTCGAAGGGCTTCCCTGGTAGCTTGGATGGTAAAGCATCTGCCTACAATGCGGGAGACCTGAGTTTGATCCCTGGGTCGGGAAGCTCCCCTGGAGGAGGAAATGGCAACCCACTCCAGTATTCATGCCTGGAAAATCCCATGGACCGAGGAGCCTGGTGGGCTACAGTCCATTGGGTCGCAAAGAGTCAGACATGACTGAGTGACTTCTCTTCACTTCACTTCACTTCAAATAGTTGAAGTTTGAAGTGTTGGTGTGGTCGCTAATTTTATGAGTCAACTTGGCTAGGGGTTGGTGCCCAGTTATTTGACTAAACACCAGTCTACCTTTTGCTGTGGGGTATGTTTTACATATGATAACCCACACCCTGGGTTAGATATCCTGATGATAACTCAATCAGGAGATTGAGTAAAGCAGATTACCCTTCATAATGTGGATGGGGCTCACTCATTCAGTCAAAGCCCTTAAGAGAAAAGATTGAGTGCTCCTGAAGAACCCACTCCAGTGTTCTTGCCTGGAGAATCCCAGGACAGCGGAGCCTGGTGGTGGGCTGCCGTCTATGGGATCGCACAGAGTCGGACACGACTGGCGTGACGTAGCAGCAGCAGCAGCAGCAACAGCCTCTGAAGAAAAAGGAATTCTGTCAACAGATGGCCTTCAGCTGAACTCAAGACTTCCACATCAGTTCTTCCTTGGGTCTCCTGCCCATGGCCTGTCTTATAGATTTCAAACTTACTGACCTCCAAGAGTCAGTTTCATAAATAAGTCTCTCTCTATGTAAATGCACCTGATTGGTCCTGCTTCTCTGGAGAACCCCGACAAACAGAGTTGGTATGTGAAGAAGAAAGAGATCTAGTGTTTGGCAGGTCCACTGAGCCCTTCTTATGATTTCCCACTCATCTCTTTAAAGCCTACAACAACCTTGCAAAGCAAGCAACTCCTCTGTTTTCCTGGTTATAAAACTGAGGTTTTGATCTTTTCCAGAATCACAAAGCAGGAAAGTGGTAGATCTTATATTCACTCAGGTCTATCTTTCTCCTATGCCCATGTCCTTCGAAGGACATCATTTGGCTTTCCTCTAAGGCTTGAGGCCTTGCACCTCCAGAGGGACACAGAGAGAAGCTGATCTGTAGACAGAAATCAGGAGAGAGAGAGTCCTAACGGCATCAGGACCTTGGCTTCCATGCTGTCTGAGGCCAGTTCCACCTGCCACTCTGTACCAGGCACATGCTTTGCTGTTTACCATCTTTATGATGGTGTAGTTGATGCACAACAAACCGAGTATATTCGAAGTGTACCATTTGACAAGTCTTGACATATGTGTACATCTATGAAGCCAACACCACACTTCAGATCATGGATATCCCATCACTCTCAAAAGCTTCCTTGTGCCCTTTTATAATACATTCCTCCAACCTCCCTTTCATTTGTTTCTGCCAGCCACCATTGATCTGCTTTTAGTCACTATATATTACTTGGAATTTTCTGAAATATTACATGTCATTCCATATGTTGTCTTTTTAAGGGGCGGGATGTTCTGGCTGTTTTCATACATCATAATAATTTGGAGATTCATCACATTGTGTTGATCAATAATTCATTATTTTTGATGATGCTAGTGGGACATGAATTTAATTCATTATCTTTCATTCCTGAGTACTATTCCATCACATGGCTATACTACCAACTGCTTATCCGTTCATTTACTGGTGGAACTCTGGGTGGTTTCCAGTTTGGAGGTGTCACAGAGAATGCTTCTGTGAGCATTCTTGTACAGGTCTTTATGTGGATGTATGCAGAGGTCCAGAGACAATGACTTATTTTGTACTTTCCACAAATTCAGCCATGCACTTGCATGTGTTTATTTGCTTATTGTCTGCAGCTGCTTTTAAATTAAAATAGTGGAATATGTAAGCATGTTGTCTTACAATACCTGAAATGCTTATCTGACAGTTCTTATATAAATTCATAGGAGTTAGTGATTAGACATGAAGTAGGTGTATGTTAGTGCTAGTCTTTTGTAGAAATGGCTAAACTGTTTTCCAAAGTGGTTGAACTATTTTACATCCCCATTAGCAGTACCTGAGAATTCCAGTTGCTGCATATCCTTGCCGAAACTTAAAATGCTTATTCTTTTTAATTTTATCCATCTCAATATATGTGTAGGGGGTTTCCCTGGTGGCTCTGACAGTAAACAACCCGCTTGTAGTGTAGGAGATCTAGGTTTGATCCCTGGACTGGAAAGATGCCCTGGAGAAGGGAATGGCTATCCACTCCAGTATTCTTGCCTGGGAAATCCCATGGACAGAGGAACCTGGCAGGCTACAGTCTGTGGGGTCACAAAGAGTCAGGCATGACTGATGAGCACACATTTAATTTTTATTTTAATTTGCATTTCTTTGATACCTAATGCTATCATTAGGTATCAAAACTCTTTTCACATGTTTGTTTTTTGTCTCTATATCTTTTTCAGTGCAGTGTCTATTGCAAATGTGTTTCCTATTTGAGAAAAGGAGATTTATTTTCTTATTTGGTATTGAGAGTTCTTTATATATTCAAGGATACAAGTCCTTCAGCTCCCCTGGTGGCTCAGATGGTACAGAATCTGCCTGCAAAGCGGGAGACCTGGGTTCGATCCCTGGGTCGGGAAGATCCCCTGGAGGAAGGCATGGCAACCCACTCTAGTATTCTTGCCTGGAGAATTCCCATGGATAGAAGAGCCTGGAGGGCTACAATCCATGGGGTTGCAAAGAGTTGGACGTGACTGAGCAGATAATCCCAAACACAGTCCTTAATTAGATATGTGATTTGCTATTATTATTTTCTCCCATTGGCTTCTCTTAGCATTTTCTTAGCAAGATATTATACAGAGCAAACATTTTTAATGTTGATAAAAGCCCATTTTATACTTTTTATTTTATAAGTCATGCTTTAGATATTATGTTTAATAAATGTTTGCCTAGAAAAATAAATGACCCAATCAAAAAATGGGCCAAAGAACTAAACAGACATTTCTCCAAAGAAGACATACAGATGGCTAACAAACACATGAAAAGATGCTCAACATCACTCATTATCAGAGAAATGCAAATCAAAACCACAACGAGGTACCATTACACGCCAGTCAGGATGGCTGCTATCCAGAAGTCTATAAGCAATAAATGCTGGAGAGGGTGTGGAGAAAAGGGAACCGTCTTACACTATTGGTGGGAATGCAAACTAGTACAGCCACTATGGAGAACAGTGTGGAGATGTCTTAAAAAACTGGAAATAGAACTGCCATATGACCCAGCAATCCCACTTCTGGGCATACACACTGAGGAAACCAGATCTGAAAGAGACACGTGCACCCCAATGTTCATCGCAGCACTGTTTATAATAGCCAGAACATGGAAGCCACCTAGATGCCCAACAGCAGACGAATGGATAAGGAAGCTGTGGTACATATACACCATGGAATATTACTCAGCCATTAAAAAGAATTCATTTGAATCAGTTCTAATGAGATGGATGAAACTGGAGCCCATTATACAGAGTGAAGTAAGCCAGAAAGATAAAGACCAATACAGTATACTAACGCATATATATGGAATTTAGAAAGATGGTAATGATAACCCTATATGCAAAACAGAAAAAGAGACACAGATGTACAGAACAGACTTTGGGACTCTGTGGGAGAAGGCAAGGGTGGGATGTTTCGAGAGAACAGCATAGAAACATGTATATTATCTAGGGTGAAACAGATCACCAGCCCAGGCTGGATGCATGAGACAAGTGCTCAGGGCTGGTGCACTGGGAAGACCCAGAGGGATCGGGTGGAGAAGAAGGTGGGAGGGAGGATCGGGATGGGGAATACGTGTAAATCCATGGCTGATTCATGTCAATGTATGGCAAAAGCCACTACAATATTGTGAAGTAATTAGCCTCCAGCTAATAAAAATAAATGGAAAAAAACAAACAAAAAACAAATCAACAACAACAAAAAAGAAATGTTTGCCTTACCTGAAATCATAAGACTTTCTTCTATAAGTTTTGTAGTTTGGAGTTTTACTCAAACTATTTGAGAATCATTATGTAATAATCAAAAATTTAAAAAAAAAACACAATTTTTATCAAAAGGATATCTAATCATGTTAAAAAACATTTTATTTCTCCACTGAGCTGTCTTTGCATCTTTGTTGAAAATTAATTGGTTGTATATGCATAGGTCAATTTCTGGATTATCTGTTCTATTTCATTGCTCTGTTTGTCCTGAAGGCAGTACCACATCGTTTGTTATTGTGGTGGATTAATAAGACACATTGATCTGGAGGAGGAAACGGCAACCCGCTCCAGTGTTCTTGCTTGGAGAATCCCATGGACAGAGGAGCCTGGTGGGTTCCGTCCATGGGGTCACAGAGAGTCGGACATGACCGAGTGACTGAGAACAATAAGACATATTGAAGTCAGGTAGCAAAAGTCCTCCAATTCGGTTCTTCTTTTTCAGAATTGTTTTAGCTATTCTGTTGCTTTTCATTGACTCTTAGAATCAACTTCCTAAATTCTACCAGGAAATTATATTGGGATTTTGATTATAATTGTTAAATCTATAGATCAACTTGGGAAAAACTGATCGCTTAATAAAACGAAGTCCACTGACCCATAAACACAACACAGCTTTCCAGTTTCGTTTATGTGCTCTTTAACTGTCTCGGTTTTGTAATCTTCAGTATACAGGTCTTGCAACCACCAAGTGATTGGGATAAACTATTCCTCTTGCACAATAATGTAGAATCACAAACCAAACAGCATTCTGTCTTTATTTAGAAATTTGATATTTCACTAAGGACAAACTTTTACATTAATTTTGGTATTTTTAAGAGATTACTCTATACTACCATTTGTCCATTTTTGATGCTTCTTTAAGTTCTGGGACTGAGGTGAGTGTTTCATATAGTCTACCCTCATTCCAGCTCATCCTTGTTTCATATTTGTGCGAAGTCACTTCAGTCGTGTCCGACTCTTTCCGACCCTGTGGACAGTAGCCTTCAGGCCCCTCTGTTCTCGGGATTCTCCAGGCAAGAATAGTGGACTGTGTTGCCATGACCTTCTCCAGGATGTTTCATATTTACTGATGCTGATTTTTTCTTTCGATTTCCAGTGGTCATTCCTAGCATACAGAAATACAATTGACTGTTGTACATTGATCTTGTATCTTACAAACTTCCTAAACTAACTTATTAGTTTAGATACATTTCCTATAGACTCATTTGGATTTTCTTTGTATTATAGTTGAACATGTTGCCACTTCTCTGAAAGAGATTAAATAGAATTGTTATTATTTTTCTGTTAAATCTTTGGTAGGATTCATTATGTAAAACATCTAGGCCTGGTGTTTTCTTTGTGGGAAGGATTTTAACTACAAATTCAACTTTTTTAACAAATATAAAGTTTTTTGTCTCGTTGCCTTTCTTAAGTCAGCTTGTGTGTGTGTGTGTTTAGTGGGCTCCTCTGTCCACGGGATTTTCTTGCAAGAATGCTGACGTGGGCTGCCGTCTCCTCCTCCAGGTAATCTTCCTGATCCAGGGACTGAACCACCGTCTCCTGAGTCTCCTGCATTGCAGGCAGATTCTTTACTGCTGAACCACCAGGGGAAGTCCTAATATAACTTTATTATCGTGCTAATATCTGTAGAATCTATTTATATGTCATGTTTCACATTCCTAATACTGCTAATTGACCGTTTCTTCCTTTCTTTTTTTCTGATCATTCACCTCTCTTCTAGAAAAACAATACTCTGATTGCATTGATTTTTAAATTGCTTTTCTGTTTTTTATTTCATTGATTTTTCAGTTCAATTTTTACTATTTCTTTTTACTTTGAATTTCATTTGCTCTTTTTAGTTTCTTAAGATCGGAAGATTTGACTGTTTTCTATTCTAATATAGATGTTTAGTGTTGTAAATTTTTTATTTAACTACTGTTTAGCTGCATCCTACAGCTATTATGTGTATTATATGGTGTTTGTATTTTAATTCATTTCAAAATAGTATCTAATTTCCCTTCTGACTTCTCCTCTTCCCTGATAGCTCAGTTGGTAAAGAATCCACCTGCAATGCAGGAGACCCTGGTTCGATTCCTGGGTCGGGAAGATCTGCTGGAGAAGGGATAGTTACCCACCCAAGTATTCTTGGGCTTCCCTTGTGGCTCAGCTTGTAAAGAATCTGCCTGCAATGTGGGAGACCTGGGTTTGATCCCTGGATTGGGAAGATCCCCTGGAGAAGGGAAAGGCTACCCACTCCAGCATTCTGGCCTGGAGAATTCCATGGACTATACAGTCCATGGGGTCACAAAAAGTCGGACAGGACTGAGCAACTTTCACTTTCACTGACACTTGAGTGTGTTACTTAGTATCCAGTTACTTAGGATTTTTTCATATATATTTCTATTTCTGGTTTCTAATCTATTACTGAACTCAGGTTTGGCTGCTCACCACTCAAAGGCCACAAATCAAGAGGCAAGTATCAGTAGAAGGGAAGTAGCTTTAATTAGAAAAGTTGGCAATCTGGGGAGAAAGCAGACTCATGTCCCAAGACCAGCTCCAAAGGTTCTGCGCAGCCATGACAGTTTTCAAAGGGAATATAAGGCATGGCGGGGAGGAGGGTTGTCTCGGTGGATCACTGAGGCAGGAGTTTGGATTCTGCATCCTTCTTCATTGCATGCAGACTGCCTGACTCTTCATATGTTATCTTATCCTTGCAGGACGGACAAGGGGGGCTGCTGGGAGTGGAGAGCCAGTCATTCTTTAACTACTTCATTCTTACTTCTCTTTATCTACGAAAAGAATCAACCAGTTAAGCAAGGCATGGTGTGCATTCAGGAGAGCATAAGTTAAGAGCTAGGTTAACTTGCTTGATGATCTGATTCTTATCATTAGGTTCTTTTAATGTTAGAGGGGAACAAATACAGGCCAACAGGAAAGGGGCAAACGACCTGCTTTCAATAAAAGAACAATATGTTCAGAGATTATATTTTGCATGAATTTAAATTATTGGGAGTTTTTGTGACCTAGAGTACAGTCTATTTTGATAAATAGTGCATTGCACCCGAAAGTTAATTCTGCCATAATGTGAACTATCAAGGTCAGTTAGGTCAAGTGACCCTACATGTTGTTCAAGTTACCTCTATCTGTCTTAATTTGTTGTCCAGTTGTTCTATAAACTACTGAGAGAGAAATACTGAAATTTCCTAATCTAAGGTGAACTTGTCTGGTTCACCATGCAGTTTATCAGCATTTGCCTCATGAATTGAAAGCACTGCTATTATGCACATACATTCAAGACTCTCTGGTATGTTGGTAAATTTAAAAGGCCCGGTAGAGCATTTGTGGCCCCACCTTGCACTTTCATGTGTTGTTAACCATCCTGAGGTCTCAGCCTGTTTCTCCATGACTAGGAATAATAATATGTCTCCCAAACTACGCTGCATTCAGAAAGAATTATTCAAACACATATTTTTAAGGCATATGTTTCCCTCTTTTTATGGTACTTGAAATCTCACTGGGGAGGCAAGACCATGACACAGGAGGAACACTGCAAGGCCATTTGTTAATAGCCAGGCATGGCTCAGAAATATTCTGCAGGAGTCCACAGGGACTGGAGTTCAAGCAACGCTGGGTCTTGCCTCTCCTTTCATTCTTTTGGTCTTCCTTCCTCCTCCCTCCCTCTCTTTCCCTCCCCTGTTCCTTCCTTCCTTCCCATCCTTTCATATTTCCTTTGTACCTAATCAGAGTTGCTTTCTTTGTCTAAAGAGGATGCAGAGTTTATTCAAATAAGATCCCTGACCTCAGAGTATATAAAATGTTGGCTTGGAAGAAGTGGGACTTGAGTTGGGCCTTGAAAGACAATAGCTGAAGGATGTATTCTGTAGGATGAAGAACGTATTTGGTTCGTTCACTATAAAATGAATTCTGTATTTGCTTATAAGCCTTGAAAATTTTATATCTTCTATTTGATCCTTGTTGATCAAAAAATAAGGTTCTTGCTTTTTTCCCCATTGCTATTAAATCATATATACTTAATAATTGTGGGTTGGGGAGGAGATACTGACAGGTAAATAAACATTGCTAATCACATCACCTATATATAATCACTGCAGACATTTTGATATTTATCTAATTTTTTCCTGGAATCATATCCTGATCTTTTCTTGATATTCTTTTCAGACTTTTCTATTTGGTTGTAATTTTTCAATAGTGGCTAAATAACAGTTTATTTCAAAATTGCCCTATACTTTCTATCTAGATTATCAGGTTTCCCTTATTTAAAACATTCTGACAGTAGATTTTTATGAGTTCTGTCTTTGTTCTTTTAATGTTTTATAGGTGAAGGGAACTTCTTGAGACTATCTCAATTTTCAGACAAGAAACTGTGTGGGTGATTAGCTGAGTTCTTAGAGCTACAGTTCTCAGTCTTTACCATGAAAGAGGATCACCTGGGGATCTTATGAAAACAAAGATTATAATTCATACAGATGAACTTATTTGCAAAGCAGAAATAGAGACACAGACATAGAGAATGAACATATGGATACCAAGGGGGTAGGGGGGGAGGAATGAACTGGGATATTGGGATTGACATATACGCACTACTGTATATAAAATAGATAACTAATAAGAATCTTCTGTATAGCACAGGGAGCTCTCCTCAACACTCTATGGTGAACTGGATGGGAAGGAAATCCAGAAAAGAAGGAATGTAGCTGATACACTACTCTATGGTGAACTGGATGGGAAGGAAATCCAGGAAAAAAGGAATGTAGCTGATACACTTTTCTGTAGAGCAGAAACAAACACAGCATTGTAAAGCAACTAAACATCAATAAAAATTAAAAAAATAAAAAGATTATGATTCAGTGAGCTTGAAGTGGAGCCTGATATTCTTCACTTCTGATGACCTCCCAGGAGATACAGATGATGTTCAAAATATGATCCACGGATCAGGTGAAGGACTTGAACCCTAAAATGTCTATCTGCAAAGCCCAACCTGACCAACTGCTTAGTACCGACTCTTACCTACGATGAGGCTCCAGTGATAACTAAGTCCAATGGGAGGAAACTTGTATATGGAATTGAAATTTAATTTGATTATCTTAGTTGGAGGATACTTTTGGAGATATGCAAGCTCTGGCTGAGTACCAGTCTATGGAGAGATTTAAGGGAAATTCAGTAATGAAGGAGAGTAGCTATCATCTGATGATCTTGAAGGTCCTTCTCATCCCAAGGTTAAAGTTTCATACATTAATATTGAATACTTCAATGTTTATCTGAATGGCTAGCTCCTTAGCCACTCAAGATGCAAGGAGCCACTTTCTGATAGAAGTGGCATTTCCAGGCAGGAAAAATCAGATCAAGGAGTTAGAGACCCAGGAGATGGCCAGCATTGTCATATACTTGTCACATGAAAAAAATTCTCTCCCCACTTTTTTTTTTTTTTTTTGAAAAATAAAACCTCACATTTGAGAAATTATCAGAAATATAATTTGCATTTGAAGAAAATGTCAGAATTATTTAACACAAGAAGGAAGCAAAAGTAAAAATGTAAATGATGGGGGTCTCTTTACAAAAGGAAGATAGTGTTGCTTCTTAGTACAGACACATTTCTCTTCACAAGGTTTTCAAATGATAATATTCTCCTTGAAACATGTTAAGTGTCTGAGTCGTAAACTTCAAATAGTCACTGTCTGAGGAGCTCCAGCCTGAGAGAGGAAGAAGAGCCTGCTTGCTTTTCACACAAGCTGCATTGAAACTACTGAAAGTTCCCATTTGGGGTATTGATTTTATTTAAGTTTTCTAAACACTGGAGGTCCTGCTTGGTAATATATAGGTGGGTAAGTAAGAGGCTAGTGGTAAAGAACCCACCTGCCTATGCATGTAGATGTGAGAGACACAGGTTCCACTCCTGGGTTGGGAAGATCCCCTGGAGGAGGGCACGGCAACCCACTCCAGTATTCTTGCCTGGAGAATTCCATAGACAGAGGAGACTGGCAGCCTGAGGACCAGAGGTTCGCATAGAGTCAGCCAGGACTTAAGCAACTTAGGTGCTTGCAGGTAAGAGGCAATGCCTTAGAGACACTTACCCGATGCAACCCATCTGCTTCCAGAATTCCGGACACCCATTTCCGGGGACCTGTCAGACTTCCCTCCACGGGCTGGACATCTGCCACTCAGTCTATCAAATATCAAGCTCACTATCCATCCTCCCTGCCAAGCCAAGTCCTCCTCCTGATTCTGAGTAAATTTGTTTCATGTCAGTTTCCTCTTCTACAAAAAACATCAATCAGATTCTCCAACACCTGACCCCTACCTTCACATCAAGTACTATTGATTCTCATGTTACAAAGGGTTCAAAAATTTAATCCCCATTGACAGTGGGGAAAGGAGTACATCAAGGCTGTATATTGTCACACTGCTTATTTAACTTATATGCAGAGTGCATCATGAGAAATGCTGGACTGGAGGAAGCACAAGCTGGAATCAAGATTGCCGGGAGAAATATCAATAACCTCAGATATGCAGATGACACCACTCTTATGGCAGAAAGTGAAGAAGAACTAAAGAGCCTCTTGATGAAAGTGAAAGAGGAGAGTGAAAAAGTTGGCTTAAAGCTCAACATTCAGAAAACTAAGATCATGGCATCCGGTCCCACCACTTCATGGCAAATAGATGGGGAAACAGTGACAGACTTTATTTTTGTGGCTCCAAAATCACTGCAGATGGTGACTGCAGCCATGAAATTAAAAGACACTTGCTCCTTGGAAGAAAAGTTATGACCAACCTAGACAGCTTATTAAAAAGCAGAGACATTACTTTGCCAACAAAGGTCTGTCTAGTCAAGGCTATGGTTTTTCCAGTAGTCGTGTATGGATTTGAGAGCTGGACTATAAAGAAAGCTGAACATGGAAGAATTGATACTTTCGAACTGTGGTTTTGGAGAAGACTCTTGAGAGTTTGTTGGACTACAAGGATATCCAACCAGTCCATTCTAAAGGAAATCAGTCCTGAATATTCATTGGGAGGACTGATGCTGAAGCTGAAACTCCAATACTTTGGTCACCTGATGCGAAGAACTGACTCTGATGCTGGGAACTGACTCTGATGCTGGGAAAGGTTGAAGGCGGGAGGAGAAGGGGACGACAGAGGATGAGATGGTTGGATGGCACCACCGACTCAATGGACATAAGTTTGAGTAAACTCTGGGAATTGGAGACAGACAGGGAGGCCTGATGTGCTGCAGTCCGTGGGATCACAAAGAGTTGGACATGACTGAGCGACTGAACTGAACTGAACTGTCTCCATCCATGTTCCCGCTTATTGAGGATGACTTACTGCTATCCCATCAGATTAACATGGGAATTAGTAACCCCATTTTACAGATGAGAGAATTGAAGCCCAGAGAGATTACGATATGTCCCAGATCAAAGAACAGTATTATTAAGCTGAGAATGAAAAAAAAAAAAAAAAAGAGTGAGGGGAGAAGGGGAGGGAAAACCCTCCTTGAAGATTTTATCCCATGAACAACTTGAAAGGGTAAATGCATTTTAAGAACCTTCAGGGGTAGCGATTAGGATTAGCAAGTGCAAATTCTTACACACACACACACACACACACACATGCACACACACTCACACACACGTGCATGCACACACATGCACACACACGTGCAACACGCACACACACGTGTGCGCACATACACACATGCGCGCACACACACATGCACATGCGCACGCACACACACACACACACACAAACACACACATATAGTGCTGGTGCTCAGTCGCTTGGTTGTGTCTGACTCTGCAACCTCATGGACTGTAGCCCACTAGGCTCCTCTGTCCACGGGATTTCCCAGGCAAGAACACTGGAGTGGGTTGCCATGTCCTCCTCCAGTGGATCTTCCCAATGCAGGGATCAAACCCGAGTCTCCTGCATACTGCACTTGCAGCTGGTTTCTTTAACACTGCACCCACCGGGGAAGCCCGTATATCTCATGATATGTGCTTCTGTGAGTCACTCAGTGCGTCCGATGCCTTGTGACCCCACAGACTGCAGTCCACCAGGCTCCTCTGTCCATGGGATTCTCCAGACGAGAAGACTGGAGTGGGTTGTCATTTCCTTCTCCAGGGGAGCTTCCTGACCCAGGGATCGAACCCAGGTCTCCTGCATTGCAGGTGGAGTCTTTCCCATCTGAGTCACCAGGCACTGCCAATCATGTATATGTACATCATATATCTATATGTGATGTGTATTTATATATGTAAGATGTTAATGAAAAAACAAGATCTAAACCACTTTGCTGTATACCAGAAACGAATACAACATCGTAAATGAACTAATTTCAGTAAAATAAATTTAAATAATAAAAAACCCACATTCGAGTATGATCTGATGTTCCCTTTTGAAACAATGAATTCCTTTTATACTATACAATTACATTTAGTCCAACATCCACTGCTCTACTTGCTGAAACATACCCTGGTTTGGTTTTGAGGAAGCTACCCCTTGCCTACCAGTAACCCAGAACCTTCTGGGAAGGAGCAGGTGCCAGGGTCCAGGCCCCGCCTCTGCTGGTTCTCTGGGGGCCACGTGTCCTGAGAGGCCCAGCCAAGGTCAGCAAGGCTGGCCTCCCAGGTTTCCCAAGGCCACTGGTTTTATTGCACTCTCCTTTTCTCCATCACAGAAGCTGAGATGACACCACGCAGAGAGCAGAAAAAGCCAAGTTCAGAAATGAGGCCTAGCAATGCTTTTGATGGATGAGATGGTTAGATAGCATCATCGACTCAGTGGACATGAGTTTGAGCAAACTCCGAGAGTTATGAAGAACAGGGAAGCCTGGCATGCTGCAGTCCATGGGGTCACAAAGAGTAGGACACCACTGAGTGACCGAACAAGAACAGCAACAAAGTTTTTGAACTTAAGTCAGACTTTTCTTAAACTGTAATCTACTCCTGGTACTTTGCAGGCACCTGAGATGTCAATCTCTCCCTCCTCTATCTTCTGTCTTTTTTCTTAAGCAACTTGAGGTTTTTCTTTAAAATGGCCATAGAAAGACACCTAAATAGCATACCCTGTCATGGCTACTAAATGTGCAACACTGTAAAAATAATCAAAATTTGGCAAGATTGTGGGGAATAGTCTCTCTCCTACACAACTTCCATAAATATAAACTGGCATATACATACTTGTATGTGTATATATATATGTGTGTGTATATATATACACACATATATATATATATATAAACTTAAAAATGTATATATACCTTAGCATTCAAAAATTCCACTTAAAAATTTTTATCACAAGGAATCAAGAATGTGTGACACAAGTTGGTCAGAAGAAGCATCCACAGTTGTAATTTATAACATCACAAAATTGAAGGTAAGCAGCCAAAAATAGGAGATAGATAGTGAGACACCCACACGGCTCAAACGAAGCAGAATTTAAAGTAATACTGTGGGAGAATATTGACTTGTCAAGATGTTCATAGAATATCACTGAGTAAAGTAAAGACTGTGAGTTATAGGACCATATTGATTTTGTTTGCTTGTTTTTAGTTGCCTAATTGTGTGTGACTCTTTGCGACTCCATGGACTGTAGCCCCGAGGCTCCTCTGTCCGTGGGATTCTCCAGGCAAGAATACTGGAGTGGGTTGTTATACCCTCCTCCAGGGGATCTTTCTGACCCAGGGATTGAACCCAGGACTCCTGCATTGGCAGGTGGATTCTTTACCACTGAGCCACCTGGGAATTTTACTTTTGCTTATGAGAATGTGGATTTATATTCCTGTAGAGATTATGAGGAGGGTATCCCCTAGTATATTATCAGTACATTTAAAACTTTTTCCTTTGTGATTATATTTATTTTAAAAATGTACTTAATATCACAATTACAAAAATAACATTTCAGTTTTCTAAGGAAAAATAAATATTACATTACAGAAAAATTATAAAAAACAAAGAAAAGACCCCGTATATAAATCCATCAAGGGCATATGGTCATTTTTATCCTCATACAACTGGGTATCTTTGGTTGCAGGCTTTGTCTAGTTACTTTATATTCTAACAACAGTTAGAATATATGCACAGTTTTGTATCCTGTTTTTCTCAGGATATTTTTTTGGGGGGTATTATTTGATAGTTTTGTTGGTATTTAGTGTTTTCCTTGGAGAAGGAAATGGCAACCCAGTCCAGTATTCTTGCCTGGAGAATCCCAGGGATGGGGGAGCCTGGTGGCCAGCCGTCTATGGAGTCGCACAGAGTCGGACACAACTGAAGCGACTTAGCAGCAGCCAGCAGGAGCAGTCTTTTCCTAGATCATTGTAAGATATTTCTACCCATCATTCCTAGTGGTTATGTAACATCCCGTGTTGGTTACCATTCCATGAATCTGTTGTACTTTTATTTAACCATTCCCATATTGTTGGACAGGGAGGCTGTAAAATTCTTCAAAAATAAACTCTGCATCACTGTGCATTTTGTATTCATGGAATGGTTCCCTTTTGTGAAACCCCCAGAAGAAGGTTCATTTCTTCACCTAAGGGAGGGCTCTTCCCAAGGCAGCATGTAAATGATGCAAGTGCAGAGGACTAGTTGCACTGTGTCCCGGTCTGCCTTGCACCAGACCTGCTTCTTACCGTAGGAGCTGTGAACGCAGTTCCCTCTGCCCGAGCCCTGCCAGGCCCATTCTTTCAATTGTGATGGAAGCAGAGAGCTAGTGACCCCCAGAAGGAGGCTGGGACCAGCCCAAGGGCCTGCTGGGGAAAAGTTCAGAGACCAAAGCTGTATAAGATCTTTACAGTTACTCCTAAGTGCAGCTTAAGGCTTAGTGGCTGTTGATTGAATCAATATCTGACCTGGAGCCTGGTTGGCTGAGGCATTGAGCCATTTCCTTGGGTCCAGGGCTAGAAAGTGGAGACCCTGTGGGTTGGGGTTGTTTTTCCCCCTGAAGGAGGGAGGGTAATGGAGGGAGGTTGGCCTTGGGTCAGGAGGCCTTCGGTTCTACCAGCCAAATATATGATTCTGAGGTCTTCCCGACAGAACGAGGCCAATGATATCTGCCCTGCCTGGGAGGCTGTGAGCCATCGATGAGAAAATGGATAAGAAAGTCCTTTATAATCTCTAGTGAAGTGTCCCACTGAGGGATAAAGACCTTCCATGCTTGATAAAGGTAAGACAATGGCAAGGGTACCTGCTCATTCTGCCTTTTGGGAAAGGGGGTGGTTTCTTCATTTATTCCAGTTTTATTGAGTGCCTACTGTGTCAGGACCTATTTTAGATGCTTGGGATACAACAGTGGACAAAACTAGAAGGCCTTTCATGGACCTTTACATCTGACCAGGTGGAGACAAACACTGTTGTAAACAAGAGACCTTCAGAAAATGATACCAAGAGAAAAATAAAAGGGAGTGATGCAATAGAGATGCAGGAGAAAGAGATAGGGCTTTCTTCTGTGAACAGCTTTCTAATAGGTGTGTTGACTCTGTGTTGAGTTCTGAAAGGCAGAGAGCAGCAAACCAGCTGAAGATCCAGGCAGGCTGTTCCAAGCAGAAGGAACAGAAAAGACCAGAGCATGTAAGTGGGGACCACCTTGAAGGGTGTTGTAGATCGAGTGTGTGTGCTCCCCCAAATTCATGTGTTGAAACCTAATCCCAAGTGTGATGGTGTTAGGAGGTGGGACATTTAGGAGGTGATTAGGTCATGAGGGTGGTGCTCTATGAGTAGGATTTATGTCCGTATAAGAAGAGGCACCATTAAGTAGATTTATTGTGATCATTTGGTAGTCTGAGCATATACTGACTCATTCTGTTGTACACCTGAAACCAGCACATGTATAGGTGACTCAGTGGTAAAGAATCCACCTGCCAACACAGGAAATGCAGGAGTCACAGGTTCAATCCCTGGGTCAGGAAGATCCCTTGGAGAAAGAAATGGTACCCAGTTCAGTATTCTTGCCTGGAAAATCCTGTGGACAGAAAGGCCTGGTGGGGTACAGTCTATAGCGTTACAGAGATGGACATGACTGACCACATACTCCTACGCCTGAAACCAATATGATGAAAAGAGGAAAATGTGTCTCCATGAGCTGATAATTGATGAAGATGGTTGATAGTTAATATAGCACAGGGGTCCCCAACCTCTGGGATCTAATGCCTAATGATCTGAGGTGGAACTGTAAAAGAAGTAAAGTGGAATTATAATGGAAGTAAAGTGTACAACAAATATAATGCATTTGAATTGATCTGAAACCTCCCCCCAACCAATACAGGTAAAAATTGTCTTCCACTGAACCTGTCTCTGGTGCCAAAAAGTTTAGGGATCACTGATATAGCATACTCTACTCCCTACTTTGGTGTATGTTTAAAATTATCCAAAATTAAAAGTTTAAAATAAAAATTTTATAATTACAAAAGAAGGAAACCACAGAACTTCCTTTCTCTGTCATATGAGGCCACCTGCAAGCCAAGAAGATAGTTCTCCGTAGAATCCAGTCCTATTGGCACCTTGATCTTGGACTTCCAGCCTCCAGAGCTAAGAGAAAATAAATTTCTGCTGTTTAAGTCACTCAGAATGTGGCATTTTGTTATAGGAGCCTGGGAGGCTGAAGCAAACTTAATGAGCCCATAGGTCTGTATCAGATCAGTGCACTCACTCTGTCATGTCTGACTCTTTGCGACCCCATGGACTACAGCACGCCAGGCTTCCCTGTCCATTGCCAACTCCTGGAGCTTGCTCAAACATGTCCATCAAGTTGGTGATGCCATCCAACCATCTCATCCTCTGTTGTCCCCTTCTCCTCTTGCCTTCAGTCTTTTCCAGCATCAAGGTCTTTTCCAATGAGTTAGTTCTTCACATGTGGTGGCCAAAGTATTGGAGTTTCAGCTTCAGCATCAGTCCTTCCAATGAACACCCAGGACTGAGTTCCTTTAGGATGGACTGGCTGGATCTCCTTGCAGTCCAAGGGACTCTCAAGAGTCTTCTCCAACACCACAGGTCAAAAGCATCAATTCTTTGGTGCTCAGTTTTCTTTATGGTCCAACTCTCACATCCATACATGACCACTGCAAAAGCCATAGCTTTGACTAGACAGACCTTTGTTGGCAAAGTAATGTCTCTGCTTTTTAATATGCTCTCTAGGTTGGTCATAGCTTTTCTTCCAAGAAGCAAGTGTCTTTTAATTTGGTGGCTGCAGTAACCATCTGCAGTGATTTTAGAGCCCAAGAAAATAAAGTCTGTCACTGTTTCCATTGTTCCCCCATTTATTTGCCATGAAGTGATGGGACCAGATGCCATAATCTTAGTTTTTTGAATGTTAAATTTTAAGCCAGCTTTTTCACTCTCCTCTTTCACTTTCCTCAAGAGTCTCCTCAGGTCCTCTTGGCTTTCTGCCATAAGGGTGTTTCTATCTGCATATCTGAGCTTATTGATATTTCTCCCTGCAATCTACAGGTCTGTATAGGTTTGTTTACAACTTGCTCCTTGGTTAGCAGAATGTCTGTAGTTAGGTCATATGCTAAACAGGGGTGAGATTGCCCTCAAAAAGCAAAGACTAGTTTTTTATGTGACTCAAAAAGATTCTGCAGTTTCTATGTATAAAGCACAAATATATATATGATACATACACAAACACACAGTGTATCTGTGACATTAAAATTTCATGGGAGGAGTTGATTAGGAAACCAATATCTTCAAAGATCCTTAAAGAGTCAATTGTGAGGGACTTTCCTGGTGGTCCAGTGGTTAAGAATCCTCTTTCCAATGCAGGGGACGTGGGTTCAATCCCTGGTCAGGGGACTAAGGTTCCACAAGCTGTGAGGCAGCTAAGCCCACATACCACAACTGAGACTCCATGCAGCCAAATAAATAAAAATCAAACAAATAAAATAAGTTTTAAAAAGTCTACAGTGAGAAATAAACTGAGAAATATTGAGTTAGAGCCAGTCACTGATAAGCTTTTCTTTTACAGCCGGAACATGAATTCTAAATCCTCAGACACTGTCCTTCCAACATCACCTACCGTGAGCTCTCAAGAGAGACATATAGAAATCCAACGTGGAAGAAGGCTTGTTACTAGCTGAGACTTTGGTCATTCCAGCTAAGTTGTGAGAGTCAGAAAACTCCCCCCAGAAAGAGGTTCAGTAGGAGAGAACTTTCTTTTCCTGTCACAGAAATGAATCCCAGAAGTAAGGCGTCCAAGACTGACATGGCAGCTTCACAATGACCTTGAGCACTGGTTCCTTCCTCATGGTCTAAAAATGGTTGTTTGAACTCAGTCATCATGTCTGAAGCCCAAGCATCTGTAAGAAGGAGGAGCAGAAGAAGTCATATGTCTTCCCTTTGAGGATACTTCCAAGAATTGGTACATATCACTTCTGTTTACATCCCATTGCCATAACTCACTCAACATGACCCTTCCCAGTGGCATGGAATGTCAGAAATAAACTCTTTATTCAGGGAAGTTCAGCTCAGGTTGGATGCAGTCTTATTCAGGAGGAGAACAGATGCTGGGGGGCCTCCAGCAGTCTCTGCCACAATGTGTAAATCTCATGTGGACACTCTGTCCTGGGCGGTCTGACCTACATGATTCAGAATCAGGAGGAGTCCTTGGCCTGGGTTCCTGAGGCCTTCCTCTAGTTGCTGATGAATTTTTAAGGTGACAATGAAACAGTGAGATGCAGATGGCACGTTTTGCTAAAAACAGTGGCTCCGGGTACCATTTTAATTTAAATATTGGAGAGAGAGACTGAGAAGGGAGAGAGAGAGGCATCATTACTTTTTCAGATTCTTTTATATTCTTTTACAACATCGTATCGCCCACTAGTATGATCTGATTAGCATTCTAGAACCTGACTCATCCTCCAC
Organism: Dama dama; assembly: GCF_033118175.1. Lineage (NCBI taxonomy): Eukaryota > Metazoa > Chordata > Mammalia > Artiodactyla > Cervidae > Dama > Dama dama. Next base: position 5,263,652 of record NC_083686.1, on the reverse strand, counting down.
ACTCACTGTTTTTTCTTGCCAGGGGTGGGGGAGGAGGAAGAGGAGCTCAGGCACTCCTTTGCCCTACAGGCTACCTTCTTCCAAGAGGTGCCTGAAGCAGAAGGAAGATGAGGGATGAAGAGGGTTGCAGGATCGGTCATGGATGGTGGGATGTCTCCAGGGAGAGGTCCACAAGGCAGTGCATGGAGAAGCTCAGTCGTGTCTGACTCTTTGTGACCCCATGGACTGTAGTCCGCCAGATTCCCCTGTCCATGGGATTCTCCAGGCAAGAATACTGGAGTGGGTTGCCATTTCCTTCTCAGGGGATCTTCCTGACCTGGGGGTCACACCTGGGTGTCCCACACTGCAGGCAGACTCTTTACTGTCTGAGCCACCAGGGAAGCCTAGTTCATGGAGAGCCCCGACTAATTAAGGAGAAGCTTAAATGGTTATTACATGTTGGGTACTGTCATCACAGTCTGAATGGTGACTCAGCAGTAAAGAATCCGCCTGCAATGCAGGAGATTGGGGTTCCATCTCTGTGTCTGGAAGATCCCCTGAAGAAGGAAATAGAAACCCATTCCAGAATTCTTGCCTGGGAAATCCCATCAACAGAGGAGCCTGGTGGGCTATAGTCCATGAGGTCACAAGAGTCAGACACTACTTCACGACTAAACAACAACAACATGATGGAAGGAAGAGAGGAGGGGCAGGATCCATAGATGCCGTGATGTCAGAGGTGCCAGAAATGGGAAAGGGACATTTAAAGAAGCGCAAAGGCCTTAAGTGGTGAGGATGGGAGACACGTTTGGGGGGCTGCTTCTTGTTCGAGGTGAAGGTCACAAGATGCAGAGGATGGTAGAGGTGGAGGGTGGAGGAGGAAAACCTGTTGGAGATGGATTTGCTTTAAGGAAAGAGAGGCAGACATGATTGCAGTTACTTGGTTCTAAATATCCTTTATGAACTTAATAGATTTTGGTCATTAAGAAACAAAGAGCTGGACCAAGAGGTGATGGATAAGCACTGAACCTGGGAAGTTTTTGAGCCCAAACTCTTCTAAACCTGGGAAATAACATCTTTGAGAACTACAGGACATCGAGGGCTAGATGTTGGAGAACCCACTCCACAGCATTGTTTAAACCAAGGCAGTACTGTGTTGAGTCATGTCTCCCCAAATTCCCTTGAAACCCAAGAATGTGATCTTAATTGGAAGTATAGCCTTTGTAGGTGTGATCAGTTCAGTGAAGATGGACTTGGGTGTGCCCTAAATCCAATATGGTGGGTGTCTTTATAAGAAGGAGAAAAGGCATACAGAGATGAGCAGGAAAGATCATGTGATGATGAAGGCAGAGATTGGAGGAAGGGTCTACAGATGGAGCAAGGTCAACCAGCAACCAGCAGAAACTGGAACAGGTGAGGAAGGATCCTCGGCTGGAGCCCTCAGAGGGAGCGCAGCACTACCAACACCTTCATTTCAACTTCTGGCCTCCAGAACCACGAAGGGATAAAATTCTGTTGCTTGAGTGAATGAGTGAGTGCGTGCTCAGTTGTGTCTGGCTCTTTGTGACCCCAGGGACTATAGCCCACCAGGCTGCTCTATCCATGGAATTCTTCAGGCAAGAATACTGGAGTGGGTTTCCATCTCCTCCTCCGGGAGATCTTCCTGACCCAGGGGTCAGACCACCCCCTGGTCCCCTCCACATTGTCTCCTATGTCTCATGCATCGCAGGCAGATTTTTTACCACCTGAACCATCAGGAAATCCCTCTTAGGGACTGGCTTAGACTAGTCTGCTTATGGTACTTTTTTATGCAGCCCAGAACCCAAACACACCAACACTGAGTGAGCCCCAGTGGCTCTCCAGCACATCAGCAAAGGAGAGAGGTCTTGCGTTGGTGGTCCTCCCATGCAGTGTGTGTGTGTGTGTGTGTGTGTGTGTGTGTGTGTGTGTGTGAGTGCTCAGTCATGCCTGACTCTTTGCAACCTCGTGGACTGGAGCCCCCGGGCTCCTCTGTCTATGGGATTCTCCAGGCAAGAATACTAGAGTGGGTTGGCATTTCCTTCTCCAAGAGATCTTTCCGACCCAGGGATCGAACCCATGTCTCTTGCATCTCCTGCATTAGCAGGCAGATTCTTTAACACTAGCACCACCTGGGAAACCCATGCAGGGATGGGGGTTATAGGGAAGTGACTTGACAGACCAAAGATGGAATATGCAGAGGAGAGGACAGAGCCAGATTCACAAGTGGTAGGACACACCTTCAAGTTCTGAGAGGCCACTCAATATATTGCAGGAAGGGGGACCCCTTCCAGGGCCCGAAGCTGGGCTCTTGTCTAACACTCGGAAATGAATTGTCCAAGGAGACACATGCTGACAAAGCAAGAGATTTTATTGGAAAGGGCACCCAGGTGGAAAGCAGTAGGTAAGGGAACCCAGGAGAACTGCTCTGCTGCGTGGCTCGCAGTCTTGGGTTTTATGGTGATGGGGTTAGTTGCCGGGTGGTCTTTGGCCAATCATTCTAATTCAGAGTCTTTCCTGGTGGCGCACGCATCGCTCAGCCAAGATGGATGCTAGCGAGAGGGATTCTGGGAGGTGGACGGACACGCGGTGTCTCCTCTCGACCTTGCCCGAACTCTTCCGGCTGGTGGTGGCTTATTAGTTCTGTATTCCTTATCAGGCTCTCCTGTCATAAAACAACTCATGCAAATGGTTACTATGGTGCCTGGCCAGGGTGGGCGGTTTCAATCAGTGTGCTTCCCTTAACAGATAGAGTGCTCTAGTAACACAGAAATAAAAAGAAGCAAGGCATGGGCTCGCTTTGGTTGCCATGGCAAATGCACTCTCCCCTGCCTCACAACGCACCACCCCCCAATCCTGCCACTCCAGACTGTAAATCCTTCCATAAATTCCGAGCACATAAAAAGCATGAATGCCCCTAGTCATTCTTATTTACCACTCCTATTTTAGAAACAAAATTTGTACAATGCATCAAAGTGAATATGCCCTGAAGTCTAGAAAGCCAGTGAGCTGGAGCATTCGTGGCTTGTTCCATTGGTTGGGATGCCATGAGCAGTTCATGGGCTTAGGACTTGTCATTTCATCTCTTGTGGTTTGGTGTCAGGCTGACATGTACCCAAGGATCCGTGGGCTTCCCAGGTGGTGCAGTGATGAAGAATCAACCTGTCAATGCCGGAGATGCAAGAGACTCGAGTTCAGTTCCGAGGCTGGGAAAGGAAATAGCTACCCATTCTTGTATTCTTGCCTGGGAAATCAGGACAGAAGAGCCTGGAGGGCTACAGTCTATGGGGTCACGAAGAGTCAGTCACGACTGAGCACACATACATACACACACATTGAATCCTCATCTGCAAAGGAGGACATTGAACTGCCTAAGCCAAGATCTTTTCCATTGGAAAACTCTCCTACAGGAAGGCTGGCTCTGAGCAGTCGGTAGTTGAGAATAATCCCCTGATCATCCTTTGTCTTGGATGGGGCACCCAGGGGTGCCACTTTGCACCTCGCAGGATAGGAGGAGGAAGGGTTTGCAAAGAAAGTAAATTGCAGAAGGATTTTACAGCACCATCACACGAGCTTCTCGTGTGACCCAAATGTCTAATTCAACATTTTGTCTATCATTTTGGGCAAAATAGCATGAGTAACAGTGTTAGCTAGTGTTTATAAGTACGTATTCTGAGTCAGACACTATCCTAATCACCTTTGATTTTTAACCTATTTTTTGATGACTTTTTAATTAATGTGGACCATTTTACAAAGTTTTAATTGAATTTCTTACAATTTTTTTTTTTTTTTTCTGCTTTGGTGTTTTGACTTTGAGGTGGTTCCCCAACCAGGGATGGAACCTACACCCCCTACACTGGATGGTGAAGTCTTAACCCCTGGACCACCAGGGAAGACCCACCTTTGATTTTTCAAACGTTACCCTTCACCTTCTATCTATCAGGTGGGTACTGGTATCTCTCCCAATTTATAGCAGAGGGCATTCAGTACAGTGAAGTTCAGGAGCTGACCCTACGTGCTCTTAGCTACCATACTCTGCTGTCTTCCTAAATGTGGTTGGAGTAAAGGAACTTTATTTAACATCAAGCGATGATGGACCAGGTCTCACAGAGCAGGACCGTGTCTGCAGGACTTTAGAGGGAGAGTCCCACCATCTTCCTGTGTATGTCTTTTCCCATCCATCCCGCCATGGGTCAACCAGTCATCTTGAAGACACCCCTGAAGCAGTCAATTGAAAATGCACACTCGCGGGGTACAACCGCCTTCCCTTCGACATCACACAGCCGCCACCCCCTCCTTCCACACGGCCAGGATCCAAGGGTGGGCGCACTGGGCCACTGGAGGTCCTCAGGGCTCGTGGTTACACGTCCGTGTTGGTGCAGTCAACCAGGAGGGTCGCCAGGAGCTGTGGTCAACCCTGCATACAGCGTCATCCAGAAGAGAAGATGAGGCCCTGGAGGCGGTTGCGGGGAGATGGGGTGATGGAATTGCTCCAATGTCTCAAGCCCCGTGTCAGGACCAGGATCCAAGGCAGCCAGACAAGCCCAGTGGGGTCCATTGCAGCTGCATCTGGCCCCACACAGCCTCTTCTCTGTGCTGCTCTGACTTCTCAGCTCCGGGAAGCATCTTCCTTGGCCCTTGCCAAACCTAGAGCAGAGGAAACGTGTCTTCTGTGCAGCCTCCTTCCCTCCACCTCCCAGGGAAGTCGCTCCTCCATTCTGTTGCTCTAGAATGGAGTGGTCGACTCCACTCTGTCGACTTGAGTGGTCCCCAGCCCTGCTTCTCACGTTGAGAATGATCCCTGCCTCATGCCCACCCCAAGTTCGCTGATCACGGCGCCAGTCAAACGTTTCTTAAGAAACAGCTGCTTGGTAGACACAGTGGAGGAAGGAGAGGGTGGGATGAGCTGAGAGACTAGCATTGAAACTAGCATTACAGATGGTAAAACAGAAATCCAGTGGGAATTTGCCGTATGACACAGGACTCAAACCCAGGGCTCTGTGACCCCCTACAGGGGTGGGATGGGGTGGGAGATGGGAGAGAAATTCAAGAGGGAAGGGACTTATGTATACCCGTGGCTGATTCACGTTGTTGTATGGCAGAAACCAACACAGTATTGTACAGCTATTATCCTCCAATTAAAAATAAATATTTATTTTTTTTCTTTCAAAAAAACCAACTGCGTTAGGAGGCTCAAGGTTTGGTGGTTTTCAAAGAAGAGTTAAGGCCGTTCCTTGCTCCTGGGGGCTGCTGGGTGATCACAGATTTATGGTTAAAGGGAAGCTTCTTGGAGATCTTGTCAAAATAAATAGCTTCCTGGATCCCCTTGGGGAGAGTGGATTTCTGCAGGGCTGAGGTGGAAATTAGTTTTAAGGTGCTCCCAGGGGACATGCTGTGACCATGGACCAGTGCCCTGGAACTCCTAGGTTTGCAATGGGTCCCTTCAGACAACTGATAATCCAAGGTCACACCCAGGCCATGTGACAACTAACTCTTGTTCAAAGGGAGAGCTTTTGTCTTTAGCCAACTTTGATTTTCTTCCTTTCCCTTCATTCCGGGTGTGCCTGAGCTTGATTTTATAAGAACAATGACTCAACACTGACTCACATTCTCTTTCCAACCACCTCTTCATTCCTGAACTAATTGGGACTCTTTTCATTTCTTCAACCTACTCTAAAAGGTGTGTGTGTATTGAGGAGGAGTAAAACAGAGCCTTTCTAACTGGCGGTTCTGCTCTCAATTTTACATACACACAACAATATACTTGTCCTCACTCTTTTCTTCCACTTCAGGTAACTAAGTATAAAATGCAGCCCCTTATCTAAGCTTCACACATATCAATCCAGAAGCAACTTTTACAAACTTTGAAAGTCTTCGACAGGGAGGGTCATATTTATGCCTCTCAGTAACTATGATGGAAAAGACCTCCTTATTCCAGGTTGAAATGTTCCTAAATTTTTTTTTATCATCAAAGCTTTTGGGGATGGAGAGCTGAATCACTACTTCACTGTGTGGATGTGTTAGCAACCAAACTTGGGTCCACTTACTCAATCTACTGACATCAGATGAGGGTGAAGCAAAATGCAACGTTTATTATAAAGCAGGACAAGGAGGACAGGTGGCTTGCACCCTAAAATCCCGAATTCCCTGAAGAGTTTCAGCAAAGCATTTTTAAAGGCAAGGTGGGGGAGGGGCGTCCCAGGATGTGTGACCAATTTGTGCACAGCTCTGTGATTGGTTGATGGTGACCAATCCTTAGGCACCAGAAGCTCTGGGGGCTACATCTCATGATCATCAAGTAGCAGTCATTGTGGTTGCTCAGTCACTCAGTCGTGTCTGACTCTTTGCGACTGCATGGACTATAGCACGCCAGGCTTCCCTGTCCTTCACTATCTCATAGAACTTGCTCAAATTCATGTCCATTGAGTCAGTGATGCCATCCAACCGTCTCTGGGGTCCTCTGTCATCCCCTTCTCCTCCCACCTTCAATCTTTCTCAGCATCAGGATCTTTTCAAATGAGTCAGCTCTTTACATCAGGTGGTCAAACTATTGGAGCTTCAGCATCAGTCCTTCCAATGAATATTCAGGGTTGATTTCCTTTAGGATTGACTGGTTTGATCTCCTTGCTGTCCAACTTCTTCCATTTGGTGGTGGGTTTTTTTTCAGCATCTGAACAACTCAGTAAATATGCACCAGATACTATTATTTAGATACTTCAGAGAGGAGCCAAAGCAGAGGATACGGGGCTTGGGTCTGTCCTGGGAAGAACCCATAAGGTCCTGCCCCATTAACAGACACTCTGTCCATGATCGATTTTGGTTTCCCTCTCTCTCTTCCTTACATTCCTGCCCTAGATATCAAATCCAGAGGTGCTGGAGTTTTGGTTATTTTAGTGAACATTTAAACTTCAAAGGGAGAAGACTACCAGTGACCTACAATCTGTTCTTTTCTCCAGCAAAAAAAAAAAAAAAAAAAAACAATTCAGGGAAGAGACCCCCCCCCCCCCCATAGCCTAGCAAATCCAGCCACGTTTTCAGAACATGTTCTGAATTCCTGCTTCATGAGAACACACATTTCCACATACTTGGTGCTACCTCAAACTCAGAGAATTGTTCTCTCTTTTGGGAAGGACACCTCCTCCTCTATCTGCCAGTGGGACCTCTCTTCCCCCAGCTCCACCCTCTCAGTTACCATGTCCTAAGTGTTTCCTTCCAAACGACCCCAGGCACCTCCAGTTCCCCCTGTCCTGAAGGGAAACAACTTCTCTCTAGAATCTATTTCAAAACTCTCCTCACCTACTGGCTTCCTTGTAAGTTTTTTCTTCCCCCTCCCCTCAAAGTCCTCCTCTTTTTTTTTTTTTTTATTAGTTGGAGGCCAATCACTTCACAACATTTCAATGGGTTTTGTCATACATTGATATGAATCAGCCATGTCCTCCTCTTTGGATGCTATGTTCATTCTCAAACATAAATGAACTGGAATAATTTATTACATCCTCTTTTTCTAAATACTGAATTGGAAGGAATGCACTTATGCGTGAAATGGTTTGAAAGTGTGAAAAAGGTGAGGGGTTATACTGTTTCAATCCTCACTACCATGATTTTACAAAGAACACTTTAGTGATGACAATATCTGATCTTTATGCACAACTTTCCAAAGTGCTTTCACATATATGATCTCATTAAATTCTCACTCCAGAAATAGGGGAGAAAAAGTTCTACAATCAAAAGATCTGAATCCGAGCCTGCCTTTTACTCCTTACTAGCTTCCTGAACTTCAACACCAGGCATAATCTCTGAACTGAATCAAGATAATATAATGGTACCTCAAGGGTATTTAAGATTCTGAACATGTGTGGAAGTACACTGTAAGCCAATGGCCTCCAAAGGCCTCTACCTTCTACAAAGTTACACCTGATAAAGTGCCAACTTTCTCCTGTGGTCCCACTGTGCATTATCTTATTTCCCAAGCAGACCGTGTTAAATGACCTTATCTAACCTATAGGCTCCTTATTCATTTCTGTGGTCTCTGAATCTAGTGCCCTGCCATTGTTCAGTAATAATTTATTCAATGAAAGGATGAACTTTTAGCAAATGGGGTCATTGGGATCATGTTTATATCTCTATTTTCAGTTAAAACCCTTCCCTAATTGTGTTCTGAACTCTGATCAGAATGGAAGAGTGAGCTTAATTTTTCAGGATACTCAATAAAATATCCCCACACATCTGTTTAGACTTTTGCCCTGAATGAAAACAACAAACATTATAAATATATGTATGTATGTGGAATAATTATTCTGAGAAAAACAGGAAGAGGAACTGAGAGAGGCTAAGAAATAATGTTCTTGTTACTGAACTAAGGAAGAACAGATAGCTAATTGATTTGCCAAGAAGTTACCCATGGCTGAAAATTAACCTGAAATTTGATCTCTAGTTATAACACATGTGCAGTAAGATGAACCATGAGGTTTTCTTTTCTTTTTTTTTTTTTTTAAGGCATCACTGCTGTTGAGCTCCTCCTCCCAAGAACTCTCCTAATTCACACATGAGTCTAGCTTCTCTCACTCATTGACATTTAGTAGCTGAGGCCCGCCTCCAACCCATAAAATCAACCTGTCACTTTGGTGAAGTAACTCCCCTGCTGGAGGGCAGGGGAGAAATCAACTGAAAAGAAGCTAGATGAGAGATGTAACTGGGGCACAACTTGACCCATCCTTCTCAACGTCTTCCACATCCACAGTTTGCCTGATTGGAAAGTAGGATGAGAAGATGCCCAATCGCTTGCTCCTTCCAGTTCCGTGGAGCCAAAAGCTTCACTTGTGGCTACTCACGCCAGTTGCCTGCTGACCTTTTATGGGTTGCAACCCCACGTGCTTGAGCAACTGATTTGATCCAGCTGCAGCTATATTTTCTACCTTCCTTGTTACTTAATTGATCCTGGCTGTGCCTGGCCCTGGAAAGAAGCCCTCCTGGACCTTGCAACATATGCTATATATCCTGTATGTTCTCCTGTGTCCTGACAAGGAACATAAAAATCAGAAATGGCAGGAGACGAGGGGAGGGGGGAGTCCAGTGGAACAGCATGAATGCAAATTGTTTGGCTTGTCTCTTTGTGTCTCTCAACCTCTGTCCGCTGCTCCCTGGACCACCTGACTTTCTTCTTGCAGACAGCTCATCTCTTGAGACAAATTATCTCTTCAGATTTTAAAAAACTGTAATCACCTATAGACCTTTATAGACAGAAGAACAAAAACAGAACAACAAATGGTCTCCTTTGCTCATTCTTTGTTCTTTATGCCATATGCATTTCTAAGTTCTTTTCTTTTGCTTCTTTATATATATATATATATATACACACACACAGATTTTATTGAAGTATAGTTGACTTACGGTGTTTTAGGTGCACAGCAAGGGGATTCAGTATACATATACACATATATTATTTTTGAGATTATTTTCCATTATAGGTTATTATAAGACGTTAACTATAGTTCCCTGTGCTATACAGTAAACCTTTGTTGTTGGGTGCATATCTGTTTTTTAATTAGAAATCTAGCATTCTATTCATACTGCGTCAAACAAGTGGAATCAAAATGTCATACATTTTTCAGTTAGCAAAAATTCACAAGTTTTCTAAAATATATATATTATGCATAAATATGTATGTATACAAAAGCTTTTCTACTACATTTGATAAAGGTTTAAAAAATAACATCAAAGAAAGAAGAGATGAAGAAATTGGAAGTCATTAACTAAATAAATGGGAGCACTAAACAGGCAATAGAAAAAGTGAAACAAAGTAGACAAAATAAAAGATCACATTTCTAAGTTCTAAAGAAAAAATTTAGGAGGCTCTTTTATTTATTGTACAACTTCTGTAAAGACTCTGCCTGCAATGCAGGGGACCTGGGTTCGATCCCTAGGTTGGGAAGATCCCCTGGAGAAGGAAATGGCAACCCACTCCAGTATCCTTGCCTGGAGAATCCCGTGGACAGAGGAGCCTGATGGGCTACAGTCCCTGGGGTCGCAAGAGTCAGACACAACTGAGCAACTAAACCACCACCAGCAGCACCAACACCAAGGGCTTGATGGAGTGTTTGGCTGCAGGGAAAGAGGACTGAGTTAGAGTCCTGGCCCTGTTGGAGCTCATCGTCATACAAGGGACAAAGATACAAAAACAAATGGCTACAATATCATGGGATGTATCTTAGTCTAGATCACCAATTCCTAATGCATGATGAGAGACCTCTGGGTCTCCCAAGACACTTCAGTGGATCTGCAAGGTCCAAACGCTTCTTATCATGAAACTAACATGGTATTTGCCTTTTCACCCTCTTTCTCTTGTGAGTGTGAAGTGGAGTTTTCCAGAGACAGTGTGACATGTAAAGTCACAACAGATCACAGAAGTAAATAGAACAATCCAGTTGGCTTCTGTTAAACCAGGCACTAAAGAGATGTTCAGAATGTAAAACAATGCACTCTCCTCATGATCCTTTTCTTTTCCAAAATAGAGCTGTCTTTCCTAAAAATGTTTTCATGATTTACCATGATTTTTAAATGAATTAACAAAGAATTCTCAGAATCAATTTCTTATATAGTTGCTGTTCATTTGCTAAGTCATGTCCGACTCTTTGTGACTCCATGGACTACAGGCTTCCCTGTCCTTCACCATCTCCCTGAGTTTGTTCAAATACATGTCCACTGAGTCAGTGATGCCATCCAACCATCTTGTCCTCTGTCGTCCCCTTCTCCTCCTGCCTTCAGTCTTTCCCAGCATTAGCACATGCACATGCACATACACACACACACTTGCACGTGTGCATGCTCACTCAGTCGTGTCCGACTCTTTCCAACTCCATGGACTGTACCTCATCAGGCTCCTAGTCCATGGGATTCTCCAGGCAAGAATACTGGAGTGGGTTGCCATTTCCTCCTCCAGGGGAATCTTCCCGACCCAGGGATTGAACCCACGCCTCCTGTGTCTCCTGCTCTGGCAGGCAGATCCTTCACCATTGAGCCACCTGTGAAGCCCAGGGTCTTTTCCAACATCAGGGTCTTTTCCAATGAGTCTTCTCTTCACAGCAGGTGGCCAAAGTAGTAGAGCTTCAGCTTCAGCACCAGTCTTTCCAATAAATTTTCAGGGTTGATTTTCTTTAGGATTGACTGGGTTGATCTCCTTACTGTCCAAGGGATTCTCAAGAATCTTCCCCAACACCAAGTTACACAATTAGAAAGGAGCTGATGTACTGTTCTAATTCAGGCTATGGGTCTCAGAATCCTGTGTGTAAGCTCATCTCTCTGCTATTTTTTATGATTAATCCTATTTTTCTATTAATGGGTTTACTCTTTTATTATAGCTTTTTATTGGAGTACAGTTGCTTTACAATATTGTGTTATTTCTGCTGAACAGCAAAATGGGTCAGCTATACATGTACATATATACACTCTGTTTTGGGATTTCCTTCCCATTTGGTCACTACAAGGCACTGGGTAGAGTCCCTATCTATTGTATACATAGTATTTTGCATATGTCAATTCCAACCTCCCAATTCAATCCACTCCCCCAATTTCCACCCCTTGGTGTCCATAGGTTTGTTCTCTATGTGTGCATCTCTATTTTGACTTTGCAGATCTGTACCATTTTTCCAGACTCAACAAATCTCGTCTTTTTAATGTCTATCATTCATTACTCTCCTTTGACACCTATAAATATCCCCACTTACGTTTCACTAAAATGCGAGAACTGTAAAGGAATAGAGTCCTATTCTCTCTGAGACAAAACCTCATTCATTCATTCCTTTACTCATCTATTTAGCATTTATTGAACATCTATTTTGTGCCTGTTACTATAATTGGTTCTGGGAATGAAAAGATGAAATATAATGTCTGCTTTGAAGGAGTTTCTGTTCAGAGAGACTCAAGGAACAGTGACATAGTGCCCGGCATGCAGAGATGATGTGAGGTACTTGTCCCTGCAATTTGATGACTGCTGGGGTTACAAATCCTCATGCATTTACACACTTCTTTTGCCCTCCTCCCATAGGGTTTATTGGAGGAGGAAATGGCAACCCACTCCAGTATTCTTGCTGGGGTAATTCCATGGACAGAGGAGGGCGGCAGGCTACAGTCCATGGGGTCACAGAGTCAGACAGGACTGAGTGACTGAGCAAGCATAGAGTTTATAATCTTGCTGTGCAAATATGTTCGAAGGATGAAGAGAAGAAAAAATCTCCTAGAGTCTAGAGTAAGAAGCTGCCTAATCCTTAGAGAGGAAGATGGTGAAGTCTCAATAGAAGAGGTAAGATTTAGGGTAGGTTTTGGAGGCTGAGTTGAAGTTTGCAGAGAAAGAAGGAGAAAAGAATGTTTCAGGTGGAAGTAGCTGCATGCTCAGAGATATAAGAACAAGAAATGGCCAAAAGGAAGAGAAATGACAGCACAGATCTAAATAGTGGTTGGCACTACTGCCAGAAGATGATTGCTGATTAATGACCAAACCAATGGTCCAGGTAAACGCGTTAAGGGATGCCAGGGTGATAGGGGGTCGGGAAAGGTTGCTCCAAGCTCAGAGAAAGCTTCAGGTGCAAGGTTAGGTTAGAAGCAAAAAAAGAAATAGCTGCAAAGGCTAGAGAGGTTTGAGGCTTTGATTTGTAATCCATTGGGATAGAATTCTTTAAACTTGAGTATTGAGGAAGTTATCTTATGGGTATTTGTCAGCCTGGGGAATGGGTTTCTTCTACTTCTTGGAGAAATAGAAGGGAGCCTAAGTGTTTTTTATATAAACCTTTATGTTGTCTGTATAAAAGCTCTTAGGAGAAAGACTTGAAAATCTCATATGGCCTCAGCATCCCTGAGGAAATGGTTCAGACTAACACTTCCTGTTATATGGCAAGAGTGCTTAGAGAGCGAACACTTCTGCTGAACTCACCCTCGACTGCATTTGGCTGGGCATCGATCAGTCTAACCAGCTCCCTTGCCTGCTGTCATAGCACAGAGACAGGAAGATGAGACTGAAGTTCAAATGAAGTATGGCGGGAAAGTCTGCATGTCATATGAAGAAGTGTGAAAGTGACATCGATCAGCCGTGTCTGACTCTGCGACCCCATGGACTGTAGCCCACCAGGCTCCTCAGTCCATGGGATTCTCCAGGCAAGAGTACTGGAGTGGGTTGCCATTTCCTTCTCCAGGGGATCTTCCCAACCCAGGGATCGAATCTGGGTCTCCCGCATTGTAGGCAGACGTCTGAGCTACCAGGGAAGCCATATGTCATATAAGGGCATCAGTAAATGCCTTTAAAAAGAAACAACTTTCATTGCATATTGGAGTATAGCTGATTAACAGCGTTGTGATAGTTTCAGGTGCAGAGCCAAGTGACTTAACCACACATATACATGTATCCACTCTCCCCCAAACTCCCTCCCATCCAGGCTGCCACGCGGCACTAAGAGGTTCCCTGTGCCATACGGTAGGTCCTTCTTGGTTATCACTTTAAATATAGCAGTGTGTACATGTCCACCCCAAACCGCCTAACTCTCCTTTCCCCCATCCTTCTCCCCTGTAACCAAAAAATATGGAACGCTTCACAAGCTTGCATGTCATCCTTGCCCACAAGCCACCTAATCCTCCCTGTATTGTTCCACTTTCAGTACATGTGCTGCTGAAGTGAGCACCGTTTTTTTTTGTTGTTGTTGTTGTTGTTGGTCTTTTGGCTAAAATGATAAGAACAATGAGTTCTAATACTGTGTCTGGGTAGAATTTATTTTAAAGCAGTTTGTTGTTGTTTTTTCTTTTTTGGTTTTTGCAGAATTTCCACCATTCTTTCGATTCCCACTTTGCTATGTTGGGATTGCCCAGACTGTGTGTCCCATAAGAAGACTAGAAATATTTTTAAATTGAATAGATCAGTGATGGTTTTAGGTTCCCTGGCAAAAATTTTCACATGTCTAAATCATTTTCACTGAAAAGCAGTTAGGAGAATAGGTGAAGAGAGGAAATGGACCAACTTTATTTTTCTTTTCTAACTACAGCTTCTTTAAAGACCAAAGCTGAGGTTTGCAATTGGCAGCTAGAAGAAGCTGACAGCTGCATCTTTTCAGATTGGGGCACAGACTACCCTCTAACTCTTTACTCTTTGTGCCTGGAAAATGTGACTCTGCTCAGAGATTTCAGGCAGAAAATAGTGTTTGTTTATTCTTCAAAGACTTCTACTGGCTTCTCTTGCTGTCTTTCCTGATGTGCCTAGAAGGGACCCATTGAGTACAAAGCTTGTCAGCACCAATATTTGTGATTCAGAAGACATTTATTAAGCCTCTGGCATATACCTGTCCCTATAGTTGGCAACAAGGATGCAGGGACATAAGAGTTCTTCTTCCTGTCCAGAGGTCACCACAATTACTGAGGGAGTCAGGAGGGCCAGATGCTGTGGGAGTGACAGTGAGGACACATGGGCCCACCTGGGGTGTCAGGGAGGATGCTCTGGAGGAGACAGGAGGGACCAGACAAATCACCAGGGACCTGGGAAGTGGTCACATACAGCGAGAAAGATGACGAGAAATCAAGGGACAGTGTGGGATTTCCTGTAGCCACAGTAGCTTCCAAAGCCTGCAGCAAAGTACATTCTGGTGAGCAAGGGGGGAACATCTTGAAAGAGTTAGAATCACAACATGTGGAGCCTTAGCGTTAGGGGAGGTGGTGCGTCCATCAGGGTTCTGGCAAGTGCAGACAGAAAGGTCCACTCACAGAGCAGGGTCAAGGGACCAATGACACCAATGGATTGCAAGCACTAGGAAACAGACACGGCCAGGACCTCGCCCAGGGAAGAAAACAGTGCGACCAGGGCCGTGAGGATGGTCACCCACCAGGACAGTGAAGATGGTCACCCACCAGGAGATGCTTTAGAGGGACCAAGCCGTAGCTGAAACTCGGCACTGCAACAGGGAGGAGGTGGGAGGCCATGCCTCCATCTCTGATTCCTGTAGACTTCCACCCTACCCAGACCCTCTGTTGGCCAAAGTCAACCAGCGGCCAGAGGGCAGCAGGGCCTTGGGAGGCAGGGATCAGTGCTCAGACACAGAACATCCACATTATCATATTCTGTATCTAAGGCACAATCACAATCAGTGTTGACCTTCACAAAGATATGAGGAAGGTTATTTTATAAGCTTTAAGACATGCCAAGTGAAAGACAGTATTGAGATAAGTATTACAAACATAGGTAATTATGATAAGCGTCAACTAACAGCTGATGGGTTTTCTGCATTTTGTTAAAAGCACATGCATTGCTAAAAACCACCTTCTAGCATTCAGGACCAAGATCTGTTCTTCCTATAAACCCTGGGATGTTTATTTGATTCCGTGGCTATTTGGTGGGAATTCAGCTGAATTTTCCTTAGTGATTTATATATTCCTGTGTGGGACATTAGGGGGAATCATGTCAATGGTAGAACAGAATATGGAGAAGGAAAACATTTGCTGAATACTTACTAAGTTCAGTTCAGTTCAGTCACTCAGTCGTGTCCAACTCTTTGTGACCCCATGGACCGCAGCACGCCAGGCTTCCCTGTCCATCACTAACTCCCAGAACTTACTCAAACTCATGTCCATTGAGTCGGTGATGCCATCCAACCACCTCACCCTCATCCACCTCATCCGCCCTTCTCCTCCTGCCTTCAATCTTTCTCAGCATCAGAGTCTTCTCCAATGAGTCACTTTTTCACATCAGGTGAATACTTACTATGTGGCTATAATCTCATTTCATCTTCACAGCCACCCTCTAATTTTTTCACACACTGTAGGTGAGATTACCTCAGAAGCTCATTACAAACTCATGGAACCAGGATTCAGACCTGAGTCTCTGCCATGCCAAAGCCCATCCTGTTTTCAGAAGACCAGTGTCTTGTGTTAACCTGTCATGTGGTCTCATAAACTAAAGGTTCCTGTTGGAAAACAGGTAAAGTACCTTTTTTTTTCTTTCCTTCTCCTCTCCATCTTTCTTTCTTCCTTCTTTCCTCCCTTCCTTCTTCCTCTCTCCCCACCTTTCTTGCTTCCTTTTTTTCTTGCTATTGTTTTCTAAACTCAACATATCACAGGCAACATTTTTTTCATCTCCCATCTCTGATGCTTCCTTTAGAAAACAAATCCTATATGATAAACGGTATAACCTTTAGCTTAAATAACTGTTAAATAAATCAGCATTGCAGAAACTCATTTCTACGTGTTCCATTTGTGTGAAGAACTCCTATGACAACAAAACAGAAGCCTGCTTTTAGAGGCTCCTAAGAAAGAGAACAGTTTATTATAAAGAGTTTCTTTGTGGGGATCATATTTGCAAAACTTGATCTAAAAAGAACACAGTAAGGAGGCATGTGAATTCTGTCTTACCGGTACTTGTTCCAGAGTTATTTGAGTTTTAAACTTCTGGAAAATTTTATCTTCCATTGATTCATGTTTTGCCATGGAATCCAATTCTTCCCTGCATGTTTCAACTGAAAAATCATCAACGGAACTATTAGAGCAATAGGAATAATAGCTACAACCTGACCATTCACACAGGCTGAGGAAACCCAGTTTGAGAAAAGTCAAGTCAGGGTAAAATCAGAGAGCGAAGACCAGATGTTTCCACATGCTCTCCCTGTTCACTCATTCATGGAAGTCAATGCTTTAAGACCATCTGAGTTTCCAGGTGCTCCACGAAGCATTGCTTACTATGCTGGTGCCCACTGAACACTTCTTCTTATGCTTAAAATTGAAAGAACAGACTCAAGTCAAGGACCCAGGATTGCACCCAGCACATCCTAGGATACCCAACAAATGTGAGCCTCCCTGAGCATACTGTCCTCATCACTCCGGCCAGATACACATTAATGGTCATCTCTAACAGTCTGAGCATCTTCTACCCACTGAACTTGGATTTCAAGTCTCTCCATGTCATGTGCATTTCTTCTCTCATCCTTACACTTGTCCACTCAGTCATCAAATAGCCATCAAACGCTCACCATAGAACTCCCAGCCCATTCCTTCTCCACATGCAGCTCCCAGAATTCCCATGTCATATTCCAGCTACCCCAGCCCTCTGTGGCCCCCAACAGCCTGGTGTCTCTCAAGAGAACCTTCTGTCTTTGTAACATGCATCAAAATATAATGTTGATACCCTCTGAATTGGGCTTCCCTGCTGGCTCAACTGGTAAAGAATATGCCTGTGATCCAGGAAACCCCGGTTCAATACCTGGGTTGGGAAGATCCTCTGGAGAAGGGATAGGCTACCCACTCCAGTATTTTTGGGCTTCCCTGGTGGCTCAGTCAGTAAAAGAATCTGCCTGCAATGTGAGTTCATTCCCTGGGTTGGGAAGATCCCCTGGAGGAGAGCATAGCAACCCACTCTAGTATTCTTTCCTGGACAGAGGAGCCTGGCAGACTTCAGTCCATGGGGTCCCAAAGGGTTGGACGTGACTGAGCGACTAAGCACAGCACAGCACCCTCTGAATCAGATAATGAAGATAATCAAGTTGATGAATCTGAGAAGGCAGGAATGGTGCACACCGTCACAGCTGGGTCTGACAAGGGAGCCATAAATGCCTTTCACAGCAGGGCTCCGTCAAGTGTATGAACACATACAAAGTTTCAGTGTAACCTTTAGGGCTTTGTAAATGCTGTTCCCTCAGGCCACAGGGCCTCCTCCAACCTCTTTGACCCAGGAGACCTCAAACTCAAGTTTCAGCTAAGAACCCAGCTACCTCGAGGAAGCTTTCCTTCCTTTTTGAAGATTTTGAACATATATAAAAGGAGAACGAATACTGTGACGAACACCATCTACCCATCAAGCAAGTCCAACACTGTCATCTCATGCCCGATGTTGCTTGTTCTGTGGACCTAGGAGTGGGGAGCCAAGACGGGTGGAGCTGGGATTTTACCCAAAGGACAGCAGGGAGCGCTAGATGGGTTACAAACGCAGAAATGACATGGTCGGATCCGCTTTCCAGGGAAGACCACTCTGATCTTTGAAGATGGATGAGAAAGGGGCAAGACTGAACTTGGGGACATCGAGGAAGAAGGTGTTGTTGGGAAGTAGGTGGAAGCTTAAAACACGGTGGGGGATGGGGTCCCTGCACAAGCAGATGGAGTGAGCTACAGTCGTGCTGTGTAAGGCATGCTTCAACACCAGCAGGGACGAAAGTTTCCAACCCTGGGAGTGTGAGAAGCATCCTTGTGGAATGGTACAGTTTGAGCGTGTTCTTGAAGCCAAGTAAAGACAAGAAGCTATAACAGTGCCTCCGTGCAAAGAGAGGTTACCCAGCAAAGAGCATTGTTTATGGTGCATTGGTAATTAAACTTGACCCTCTCTTCGCTATGCTCCACTGACCTTCAGTTAAAAGGACCCCAGCATCTGTGTGTTGTTATTGTAATGAACAGCGTTTCCACCACCGCCCCTCACCCGAATCCCCGGCAAGTCTACACAGTTCTCTAAGTCATTACCGTGGGCGCTCACACTTCCATCATAAAACCTCACATGAATGTTTCTCACAACCACTTTGCTTTCTCATTGAGGCTGTTCAAATGTCAGTGGTTTTAGCACTGAGCTTAACCTTTACGTATTTTCACCAGAGTCTCAGAAACACAGCCTGTGCTGGATTTTCTTTATGGTTGTGGGTGGGAATGTTTTATACACATAGTGATAAGCCAAGAATTCTGGCAGCACCATTGAATTGCCTTCGAGACATACATGTTTGAAAAACTTCAATAAGTCAATGGGGCTCCATTGCATTCAATGCCAAGTGTATAATAATCATTCATTTATCATTCATTCAATAAAAATTGTTCACATGCTCAGTCATGGCTGACTCTTTGTGACCCCATGGACTGCAGCATGCAAGGCTTCCCTGTCCATCACCAACTCCTGGAGCTTACTCAAACTCAATTCCATTGAGTCAGTGATGCCATTCAACCATCTCATCCTCTGTTATCCCCTTCTCCTCCTGCCTTCAATCTTTTTCAGCATCAGGGTCCTTTCCAATGAGTCAGCTCTTCACACCAGGTGGCCAAAGTATTGGAACTTCAGCTTCAGCATCAGTCCTTCTAATGATTATTCAGGACTGATTTCCTTTAGGATGAACTGTTTTGATCTCCTTGCAGTCCAAGGGACTCAAGAGTCTTCTTTAACACCACAAGCCTTCTCTAACACCACAGTTAAAAATCATCAATTTTTTTGACATTCAGCCTTCTTTATGGTCCAACTTTCACATCCATACATGACTGCTGGAAAAACCCATAGCTTTGACTAGATGGACCTTTGTTGGCAAAGTAATGCCTCTGCTTTTTAATATGCTGTCTAGATGTGTCATAGCTTTTCTTCCTAGGAGCAAGTGTCTTTTAATTTCATGACTGCAGTCACCATCTGAAGTGCTATTTTGAGCCCACAAAAATAAAGTCTGTCACTGTTTCCACTGTTTCCCCATCTATTTGCCATGAAGTGATGGGATCAGATGCCATGATCTTAGTTTTTTCAATGTTGAGTTTTAAGCCAGGTTTTTCACTGCCCTCTTTCACCTTCATTAAGAGGTTCTTTAGTTCTTCACTTTCTGCCATAAGGGTGGTGTCATCTGTGTATTTGAGGTTATTGATGTTTCTCTCAGCAATCTTGATTCCAGCTTGTGCTTCATCCAGCCCGGCATTTCACATAATGTACTCTGCATATAAGTTAAATAAGCGGGGTGAAGTATACAGCCTTGACATACTCCTTTCACAATTTGAAACCAGTCAAATTTCCCATGTCCAGTTCTAACTGTTGCTCCTTGCTCTTCAAACAGGTTTCTCATGAGGCGGGTAAGGGAGTCTGGTATTCCCATCTCTTTAAGAATTTTCCTCAGTTGTAATCCACACAGTCAAAGGCTTTATGATAGTCATTGAAATTACTGAGGACCTATTCTGGGACAAGCACTCTTAGAAGCCATGGGAATATGAGACTGAACAAAATAAAGTGCCTGTCCTCATAGAGATTAGATTCTAGTGCAAGAGACATATATATCATTGTACAGATAATGGATCAGGAGGTGATAAGTGCTGTATAAAATTTGAATTGTGTTAAGAATTGGATAGAAGCCATATTCTAGTGGCTTCCACCAAATGGAGAGACTGTATTTGATGTAAGTGGTTAGGAAGGAGTGTCAATTATCTTTTTCACTTCAGAAATTCTGAAAGATAATTGACCTAAATGTATCTAAGAATTCGCTTACTTTCTAAAATGTGTCTGTAACTTCAAAATCGACACTGGTGGCACTTTCCCAGTTATTCATAGATTTTTGCAAATGTGGAAAATTTTGAATCACCTGGTGTGCACATTTCTAGCTGAGGTCCAAGGAGGCAAGGCTGTCTTCCTGTCTTAGCTTCCATATCATAAACAAATGTCCTTTTGAAGGCCCATTTAATGCCATGTTTTTCACATTTTTGTGCTTGTTCTGGGTGATTTGCAGTTTAAATGGCCCCTGGAGCATAGTGTTTAAGTGCGATGTAGTATTCTTAACTTCAGGAAGGTGCGGTATGCCTTATGGGGGAAATATATGTTAGAATGAGCTTTGTTCATTTGCTGTGGACTGAGTCCAGTGGTAAAGAATCAACAAATACATTAAATAAGGTGTCTTTAAAACCAAAATGCAGATAAAACAAAGCCATATGATGATTAACTGACAAAACAATGCAGACTGAGCCTCCCAGGAAACTAACTTTATGCTTCCTCCAGGAGCAATGGTTCGGTACTCACCAATTTGGGTGTTAATGGCAACTTCATAGAACATTAGTTCAGCAAAGAATAAGCATTGACTATATCTCTCCTCTGCTTTTCTTTCTACCGCCACCTACTAAGAGGCAACTAGTCTTGTTGAATATGGATTTTAATCCCAGGTCTACTAGCTATATGTGTGATATGGGGGGAGATTGTTAATCTCATTGGGCTTCAGTTTTATGATCTGTAAAATAGAAATAATACAGGGTTATCAGCAGGGTTGTTGTGAGGATTAAATAAAATAATAAATGAATGCCAGTTATTTGGCAATAGCTACTTAAAAATATCATCTAAATTTTCTGCATTGAAGATATCTTGCTAGAGAAAATTTTATAATGGGAGATAATTACTTGAATGTTTTTTAAAATACACCTCTTTGTAATTGAAAAAATATGGCAATCTTATGCTCAGAACTGAAACATATAGAAGGGCATGCATGGATAATGACCTCTATCTTACCCCCAATCTCCCAGTTCTTCTCAGAGGCAACCATTGCTAATCATTGTATATATTTCTAGAAAATTTAGATGCAAACACAGGTCCTTATGCATATAAAAGATTTCAGGAAAAAAATTTTATTTTAAAAATTAGGAGTCCTTACAATTCTTCAGATTTAAAAATTGATGGTTATAACAACACTGGGTTTTTGCTCTATGATTTACCCCATGTTGTGCTCAAGAAAGTATTTGCCCCATCTGGACAAATGCCCCGTTAGAAGCATCAGAGACTGAGCCACTTCGTTAGCAAAGGCTGTCCCTCTAGTTCTGGCTCCTTGGGTCCCCCTCCCCACCTCCGCCATGCTGTCTCCAGACCTCCGTCAGCACGGGGGATTATCTGTCTACTTGCAGCCACTACCTCATTCTTCCTTGCTCTGAGAACTCCCATCACTTCGGATACGAGTTGGCAATTTGTTCCTAGGGATCACTTATGATTGATCTTAAACAACCAGTTGTACTCTCCCCGCCCAAAAGACTGGTTTCAAAGTTACTGTGTAACCCAGTTCCCCAGGGCAACACAAAGAGAACATTCTTCCTGTTGTTGGGAGATTTGGGCGTGTGAATTCGCTACAGCTATCTTGCACGTCTTCATGAGAGAAGGCATTGCTGACACAGGTGGAAAGATGAAAAAGAGCCTGGACCCTGGTGACCTTGCTGAGTGCCACGTTGAGGACTGTGACCTTTCCCACAACAATCCTGTTTAGGCATTAAGTGTATGCTTGGGAAGGGGTGAGCAGAAAAGAAGGGTGTAAATGATCACACCTGAATCTTACACAAATGTCTATGACTGAAGTGTGGAGAGAGTGCTGGAGAGGATCAAAGTAGAAAGTGAAGGCTCTTGGGAAATCTACTGCAAGTGTCCAGTGAGAGGTGATGCTGACTTGGCCTAGAGAGGAAGCAATGCAGTGAACCCTGGTGGGGGTGGGGGATTCAAGAAAGAGGGAACAAATATGGGAGAGGACTCAGCTCCCTAGAGTGAGATGTCAGAGTGCCTTGTAAGCATGTGACATGGCACTTCTTGAGGTAGTACCATCCCCTGAGATAAGGGAGAAACAGGAAGGAAAGGAAGGGGAGAGAAATCCAGAGTTTGAATATGATAATGTTGAAAATAAAGTGGTTTGAGACATATCAGCGGAGGCTGAATAAATGACTGTATGTATGTATGGATACAAAAGAGGAATATCCATTAGCTGTATAGACCCAAACAAATGTATTTAAATTTTCAGGTTTTTAACTCTTCTGTATCATTCTTAGCCCTTGTACATGGTAGTGATGGTAATGATGATGACAGTGTTGATGACGGTGTTGATGATGGTGACAGGTAACACTCATTGATAATTATTCTTCTCTAAGCACTTTGGTGGGCTTCCCTGGTGGCTGAGTGGTAAAGAACCCACCTACCAATGCAGGAGATGTGGGTTCGATTGCTGGTCTAAGAAGATCCCCTGAAGAAGTAAATGGCAACCCACTCCAGTATTCTTGTCTGAAAAATCTCATGGACAGAGGAGCTTGATGGGCTACAGTCCATGAGGTTGCAAAGAGCTGGACATGACTTAGCAACTAAAGATCAACAACAAGCACTTTGGTGCAGTATTTTACTTCTTTTTGTTACTAATCCATTTTAGGCCCAGGATCACATAGCCAACCAGTGGCAGAAACTTGATCCAAACCCAGACAATGTGTTTCATAATGTGGGATGTTAATAATATTTCCCTGATAGGTTGTGGTGAAGAGTACATTTAAAAATGATACCAACTTATGGTTATGAAGCACTTATTATATGCCAGACACTGTTTTAAGTGCTTTGCATGGATTAACTCATTGAATTCTTACAACATTAGGAGCTAAATACCACTACTGTTATCCTCATTTTACAGATGAGAAAATGGATAATAATTTGCTTATATCTAAGTAAGTCAAAGGCAAGATTAGGACCCAGGAAGTTTTTCTTCAGAGTCCATGATGCCCATGATGTTTTCTTCAGAGTCCATATGTTATTTCAGACTCACAACGTGTCTAAGATAGTTCTTGCTACAGGGCAAGCACAGGATGCCATTGTCCAGGATATTAAAACAAATTTGTCTCAGGATTTAACCAAAGACATTGATGCCTTGCAAAAGACAAGTAGCTAAGCCCACAGCTGCATTAAAGGCTAAGTGCTGAAATATAAGAACATCTGTCACAAAGTAGACGCCCGACACATATCTGTTAAATGAATAAATAAATGAATGGGCTCAGGATGAGAGTAGCAAACTAATCAAAATGTTAAGACCGGTTCTGTCACTGTTCCTCAAATCGGCCTCTTGGAAATGTCCCTTCTCTTCTTGGGTCTCAGTTCACTCACTTGTAAAATGTGTTGGCTGAACCATTAGTGAGGACAAATGATCTACCTGATCCACACCACCATTTCTTTCTCTTGGCCAGACGTTGCTAATCCATCACAGCACCATTTCCGACTCCTGATCCTTGGGCAGACATTCCTAATCCATCACAGCACCACTTCCCTCTATGCCCAAGATCACCTTCAAGGCCGTGCTCTCGGAAATCATCCAGCACCACCACTCCAGGTTCAATCTGTGAGCAGACCCTAAACTCCATGATCTCCGAAGTCCTTCC